>NC_090647.1:495658343-495969108 GCF_040937935.1 Hyperolius riggenbachi
GAAGTCCATTCCTGTGTAGTGAAAAAAAAAATACAAATTGTGGAACATGGAACAGAATGATGGAGCCCTGGGCCACAGATACACTTAAAGGACCACTATTGTGAACAATTGTAAAAATTAATAAACATATAAAATGTACATTTCTCCCAGAGTCACACGCATTCATAATTTACTTTTTAACCATGTTTCTGCCACTTACAGTAGGTATTAAAAAGATGACAGATTTTGGACTAGTGCATCTCCTCATGGGGGAAACTCAGTATTACCTTTATTCTTTACAAAAGTACTCCCTGAAAAGGATCTATACAGAGATGTCAGATAGCTTCCCTACTCATTTGCACAATATTTTGGCAGTTGGACTGGGCAATTGGCGTTCAGTATTTTATATATATATATATATATATATATATATATATATATATATATATATATATAAAACCTAGCCCTCCCTGGGTCATTCTCCTGTACCTGTGTCTGTGATTTTTGGCTACTGTGCATGTGTAGCCGTTGGGCCAGGAGGAGGACGGGGCCAGGAGTGCGGATGGGTGCGCGTGCACGTGCGACATGTGGCGGTGACGGAGGTGAGAGAGAGACCTAGAGCCCGTTTTTAAAGGAAACTTGAAGTGACGTGACATGATGAGATAGACATATTTATGTACAGTGCCTAGAACACAAATAACTATACTGTGTTCCTTTTTTTCTTTCTCTTTCTAAAAGAGTTAAATATCAGGTATGTAAGTGGCTGACTCAATCCTGACTCAGACAGGAAGTGACTACAGTGTGATCCTCACTAATAAGAAATTCAAACTATAAAACACTTTCCTAGCAGAAAATGGCTTCTGAGAGCAAGAAAGAGATAAAAAGGGGAATTTCTTATCAGTGAGGGTCACACTGTAGTCACTTCCTGTCTAAATCAGGACTGAGTCGGCCACTTACATACCTGATATTTAACTCTTTCAGACAGAGAAAGAAAAAAAGGAACACAGCACAGTTATTTGTGTGCTGGGCACTGTACATACACATGTCTATCTCATCATGTCACATGTCACTTCGGGTATCCTTTAAACGGACTTAGGTTTACTAGTAAAGAAATAACTGTAAATCCCCCTTGAAGTTGGGTTAGTTAAAACCTCACAGATCTGTCACTACCTACTGTAAGTGACAGCAACATAGGAAAAAAGTAATAAACAGTGCATTTTGCTTTGGGAGAAATGTACATATATATGTGGGTATTTTAAGTTTTACAGGTTTTTTTTGATAATTGTCCTTTAAAGCAGATCTGAACTCAGAACTTTCTCTGCTCTAAAAGAAACACAACAGCATAATAACCTTTAAAGAAAACAATTCTTTGTTGCAGCTGATACAAATCTTGCAATAAATCTGCAAGTGTGTCTACTTCCTGCTTTCATGGAAGCAGACATATTCTTAACAACCCGTTTTTACAAATCAGCTGCTCTGCCATGGCAGTCAGCTGACACAGCTAAGAAATCAAATTACAACTTGTGATTAATCACAGATGAGGGGCAATTAGACGGGCTAAACTCTCTAAATACATACAGGGCACATTTCTCTCTGTTTTCCTTCTGTCCTGTACAAGAGTTCAGGTCCACTTTACGCAACAGAATCTTCTCCCGTCTAAGTAGGAAGTCACATCACTGTAAAATGTACTACACATGGACACAAATCTATTGTTACTTATTCCTAGAGCCTGCCGAAAAAGCGATGAACCTTGTGAAGCAGTGAATAATACTGTTAAAAATACCAGTACCTCCATTGCAGGGTCTTGTTTTGGGGTTGTTGAAGGAAACCGGAGTGCAAAGAGAAAGCCCAGTGTTCTGATTGAAACTGAAACCTGGCATCCTAGCACTTGCAAGGTGAAAATGGTAAGTACCAAGCCACTTTGCAAGTCACACTAATTCACACTAATCAACATGACTGCTCCGAGACTTTGCTTTATTCTGTTTTGGGTTTAGCTGGGCTTGAAGGCTACTGTATTTCCAGTAATAAGTTACAGCTGTGAGAGCCTAACCCTAACTAGCGCTATGAAATAAAAGCTCTACGTTTCTCAAGTATACTGTTGGAAGCCTCATTATTAAGAATTTCCTGGACTGCAAAAACATGCCATCAGTCAGTAAGGCCAGACCATTCCATAGAAGTACTTATAACGAAAACTCAGATACTTTGAGAACGAGATGCAAAAGACAAAATCCAGCGGAGAAGTCCTTGATATTGGAAAAAAAGTCATGTAAAAAAAGGAGAAGGGGTGACGAAGGATAAGATAGCTAACTGGAAGCCGTGGACCAGGGGCATAACTAGAAATCACTGGGTCCTCCTGCAAAAATGTGGATGGGACAGAAGCAGAGCCGGATTAAGGCTAAATGGGGCCCTAAGCAAAGTAACTGATTTTGGCCCCCCATCATGTCGTAATAGAATCAGAAGATGCAGCTGCACAGCAACATGCTGCACACACCGGGGCAGCTGAGCTACTGGTTGCTATGGGCAACAGCCCGCTTTCCTCTGTGGGTGCACAATGCAGGGAATAGCAGCGTCAAAATGCAGAGTGAGAGATGAATGGCTGGGACATTTGCACTCAGGGGCTGGGGCACCCCTGGGAAGAGGGCGCCAGATATCACACCAGCAGCACTTTCCCCCTGCATCTCCAGCCTGGCAATAGCAGAAAGCTCTGGACACCGCCAAACCGGAAGCCATTCCCCAGACAGAATTACATAACCACCCCCACCACAGAACAACTGATTTCCTCCCAAACTAGACAGCCACCATGCAGTCTCCATCCCAGTGAATACGATAGTCCAGCAGAGAAGGCAGCCGCAGCGGGGGAGAATGACAGCACCAGATGACTCACATTCACCTGTTGCGATCCAAGCAATAGAGGTCCCGTCATCCGGAGCCCATCTGTCTCCTCTAGAGTGCTGCCGCTCTGTTACTACTACTATTACTACTTCCTACTACCTGTCTGATCTGAGAATCAGGAAGTTCAGAGTGAGCGGCTGCACTGTAGAAGAGAAAGATGGGTTTCAGATGACGGGATCTCTATCGCTTGGATCATGGATAGGTGAGTGAGCGTTTGCCATCTGCTGCTATCATTCTTGCTGCAGCTGTGGTTCTCTGTGGGAAGGGAGGGCGGAGTGGGCAGCGGCAGAGCAGGAGGGGGACCTAGGAGGAGAGCCTGGCTCTGAAGACAATCAGCAGCGCACGGCATCATTTGACAAGACAAGACAAATAACATTTATCTCACACTTTTCTCCTGGCGGACTCAAAGCGCCAGAGCTGCAGCCACTAGGACGCGCCCTATAGGCAGTAGCAGTTTTAGAGAGACTTGCCTAAGGTCTCCTACTGAATAGCTGCTGGCTTACTGAACAGGCAGAGCCGAGATTTGAACCCTAGTCTCCTGTGTCAGAGGCAGAGCCCTTAAAGGGACTCGAAGCAGTGCCTGTGGGTATGCCTTTAAGCATACCCACAACTAATTAATTACATCCTCACACCTACCAGCATGATGTTTGTAATTGTACCCCCCCTGGGTTCCTTATATTTTATTGCATTGTGCTGAATCGAGCTGCCGACTTTGGAGAAAAGCTGTCCTGTGGCTGCAATTTCGATCGCGAAAATAGCGAAAACTCAAAGGCATAGGGGGGCCGTTTATATATCATTGGAAAGAGGAGAAAGAGAGCTTTAAAATGATATGCATCTTTCCATAGTTACTGCACTGCTCAGAGTCCCTTTAACCATTATACCATCCAGCCACCGCTGACAGGATGGCGAGGGCTGGTTTATGTGCTGATGGGGCCCCTTTGACTCTGAATGGGGCCCCAAGCGACTGCTTTTGTTGCCTGGTCGGTAATCCGGCCCTGGACCGAAGGAAAACAGAGAAATGCACCATGTGTGTATTTAGAGAGTTTAGCCTGTCTGACTCCCCCTCACCTGTGTCTAATCACAAGTTGTAATTTGATTTCTTAGCTATGTTGATAGGAAAACCAATCCCAGGAATTCCAGGAAATAAACACTGCAGGTTTATTGTAAGAGTTCTATAAGTTGTAATGAAGATATGTTTTTCTGTAAAGGTTATTATGCTGTTGCTTTCTTTTTAGAGCAGAGAGGTAGTTCTGAGGTCCGCTATAAATAAGCGGTGCTGGCCGGGTGTACTAAAGTCCATGAGGTCACTGAAAAGAGAGTTGTATCTTTATACTATTAAATTGAAGTGTTTGGAAGAGAGGCTACATTATTCTTTGCTACACACATGCCCACATCTCCACACTTAGCTCCGTCACTTAAGGTCAAATGTATGGCATTCACATGGTGTCAGAACCAGCTGGATCATCCATAAGGCAGCCTAGAGGCCTAGTGGGTGTCAGTGGGCCCAAATGCCACTTTCTCTGACCCCGTACCATCTCAGATTACCAAAACGAGCATAAAGAGAGGGGACCACAACTATTACCTTGCCTCTTAATCCATCTCTGGTCAGAACTGGCAGAGGGAGGGAGCTCCCAGCAACACATCAAAAAGATTACCACTGTAAGAAGATTAACTTAGGACCACATTTGCTACACAGTTGCCAGTGCTGAAGTTACAGTTTGCTGTGTACACTTGGCTTGATTTTCACAGGAATTGTTCAGTATAGGCTTCTCGATACAAATATTCATAGGGTATTAGATGCAAATATTTTTGGCAGTGCCAGAGGGGGATGGGTTTGAGAGCACATGGAAAAAAGACACCCGGTAAAAAGGGTGCTAGTGAAATTACCTAATACTACTTAATTTTTACCGATATTTCACTATGACCTACCCCTACTCTCACACAGAGCCCTCCCTCTACCGGTGCCTAACCCTAAGACTCAACAGTGATGCCTAACCTTAACTCTCCCTGGTGGTGCCTAAACTTAACCCCCTCCCTCCGGTGCCTAACCTTAACCCCCTATGCTATCAGTCAGCCCCCCTATGCTGACTGATATCTATCATTTGGCACTGTTCATTGGCCTGAGGAAGCGGGCTTAGACTCGCGAAACGCGTTGCCTGTGCTAAATAAAAATTTTTTATATGATATAAAGATTTTGTTATTGAGGTAAGATACCTCGTTACCCTTTTCATTTTTAAACTGTTTTTAGAAGATTTTATATAACCCAGGGCGCCTCTTTCCCCCTAATTGTGCATTGTACACCTTCGTACATACCCTGTCCAAGGGATTTGACAGTACACCCGTGGCTACCACCACAGTGGACACCTGTCTCTGGTTTTTCCAAGAGAGCGACCTCCTTCGGGTCCTTATAGGACCTCCCCGTGTGGAGTCGGGTTTATGGTCTCCACCTGCTTCCTGTGGTTGGTTGCCCCCTGCAACCCTCCTTTGTAAGTAGTATTTTTCTTCTTACCACTTCTTACCTCAACACTAACATACTACACTATTGGGCTCCCACCTTTTTTGTCTCCTGCTTCTTTATAGGGTGCCCTGACATCCCCACCACAGTTCCTATAGAGTTGTTTTTGTAGAAAAATATGGTAGGAGGTAGGTGGTGGTAGGAGGGTTAAGGTTAGTCGTGGTGGTAGTGGGGGATAGTAGGGTTAACCTCCTTAGCGGTATGCCGGACACTGTCGGGCATACTACTCTCTGTTCTCAGGAGTCCCCATAATTAAATAATTTGTTCATATGGCTGTAAAACCATTAGCTAGCACTAGGCTAGCTAGTAAAGATGTTCGGCACCCCCGGAATCCCCCTGTTCATACATTACCCAGCCTGGATCCAGCGATCGCGCAGCCTCCCTGCACAGCTGCGGTCTCTCAATGGGTAGGATTGGGTTTGCGCATGACGTCATGTGCAATCCTCCCTATAGTAAAGACCGGAGCTGTCCGGGGAGGCTGCGCCAATTGCAGGATCCAGGCTGGGTATTGTATAAACTTGGGGGATTGGGGGGTGACGGACACCTTTACTAGCTAGCCTAGTGCTAGCTACAGGTTTACAGCCATGTGAGCAAATTATTTAATTATGGGGGCAAACACGAACAAAACCTCCCGAGTGGCATAACGCTCAGGAGGTTAAGGTTAGCTGTGGGGGGGGGGGTTACAGTTAAATATCGGTAGTGGGATGGTTCAGTGTTCAGTGTGAGAATAGGTTTAGCTGTAGTAAAATATTGGTATTTCATACTGATATTTTACTATCGTTTTGTTTTTCAGATAGATTCTTTTATCAGAAATGTGGGCGCCCTTTTTTTATGTCATACGCATGTATACAGCCTTAACCAGCACACACTCTTGTAGATCTGCAATAAATCAGACAAATACCTGAAGCAGATGAGATCCCAGCTCCTTTGCTACATTATCCAATGGTCCAATTCTGGTAGGATGGCCCCAGGCATCTCCTAATCCTGCACAGACAAACAAGGTGAGATCATGTGAGTTGTGCAAGTCATTCTGCTATACTGAGACTCCACAAACTCATCAACAGGCACAAGGCAAGATTCACTAAAAACAGTTTGACATTGTTGCAGTAAGTGAGGGCTATCTCCAGCATTCCACTCCTGAAAGTTCCAAACAGCAAAGTAGCCATAACACACAAGGTTGTTCACTGGATCTGCTACACAGCATGGGGGGGGGGTGGAGTGGGGGGTTACATTGTCAGTGTAAGTGATGATGATGAAAACTTTTCTTAAGTTTTGTGCCTATGCCCCATGATGAGATAAACATGTATATGTACAACCCCAATTTCCTCATATAACTAAGCAATGTATATTTTTTTTATTCTCACTGAAAGGGTTAAACATTCAGGTATGCAGTTTTCCTCTAGTCGGACTATTGAACTATCGCATAATCCTCATTGATAACAAGTTACAGCCATAAAACTGCCTGGAAAAGAACAGCTTCTGAAAGCAGGGGATAGATTAAAAAAAGATCAATAGCTCGGAGATCATAGCTTTTGTGTGGAAATGAATTACAAACTTTATGCAGCTTGGAACTGAGGCAATCAAAGGCCTTTCTGCCAATTTTCCAAAGTTGCATACATTTGCATGAAATTTACATACAAGTCAAAATTAGTAGCTCCTCGTTTACCATGTCTGAAATGCACTTTTTGCACAGAAAGAGGTTTCAGGTTACATGGATGATGATGTCAGCAGTCAGTTTGAAAGTTGAAAGGAAGTTCATCTTAACTGCTTTTGAGATGCTGCTTCACTCTATACTAAACTCGCTACTAAACTCGCCACACTACTCATCCGCCACTCCTCAACTGCTGCTCCTCTCTGCCAAGCCCTCCACTCTTCCAAGAATACCAATTGCTTACAGATTCAGTTCAAACTTAACTTTAACCTACAGTTTGAAAACCACCTTCTTCTATCACCACTAGAGTCACTTCCTCACATTTACATCTACAGGACTTCTCAAGGGCTATTCTCATCCTCTGAAATTCCTTTTCACGACACATTCACCACCTCCAACTCTTGGAACTGTTAAAACGCACCCAAAGAAGGTATATCATTTAACCAAGGGCATGCCAAAGTCTTCTTCCCATTGAATGCGGGGCTTGCTGACATCCAGTTTATTGGGAATACATGTAATACAAGTGGTTAATGGATATATACTGGATCTTACTGTTTTGGGTCAAATTAATGCACCCACTTCTCAGCCATTTCAGTTTCCTTTACAGTCCCTATACTATCCAATGCCACAGGAAGCAGACACATCGCATATCAAAATTGGAGTCATATTGAGATTCAGATTTTTTTTACTTTGTTCCTGGGATTGTTTTCATGGTTTAGCACAGCTCTGATTACTTTGGCAATAAACTTTATCACTACTTACCACACCTCAAGTAGTTACCTTTTTATGCATTTTAAAGGGGAAAATAAGGTAAAAATGAAATACACTATTTCTCCATTTTCATCCATTATAGCTTTAATGTAAACAGTGCTATTTTACATTAAACCCACAGATTGTATTTGTCTATCTCTTCTATTTATCAAAACAGTTTGTTTGTGTTCATGATGTATCAGGCACATACTCTATACTCACTGCTGCCTCTCTCTTCTCCTGCACTGTTTATTTTACACATGTTTACTCTCTAGTCCTGTCTGTAGACTTTTTATGAGCTCAGAGATAATTTAACAGTGTCATCTAGGATTTTGTAACAAGGTGAGTGCATTAACTTATTTTCACGTCCTCTGGTGGGAGGTTTTAATAAAGGAAATACACATCTTGTTCAAAATATTTTTCTGGGAACAATAGATGCTCACGTTCAATTCATAAAAAATGGGCTGTAACGGTTGTGTTTTTCTGGCTTTTGATCTCATTTAATAAGGACTCCTGGGTGCCCATTCTCTCTACAGACGAATTATGTCGCCCACCAGAACTGATTAGGAATATTTCCACTACTAGTCATTAACAAATTGTTTATATAAGATGTGTACATCCTGTTCTTCAAATTACTCATGTTATATTGTATTGTTCCTTTTTTTGCCGCGATACCTCAATCCTGATTGGCTGCCAGCCCTGCAATGCATAGTGATTGGATTTCTTGGTCCCACCCGAAGAGGTGTCATGGCCAATAGGCAGGGAGAGCGCACTACACCAGGAAGTAACGAGAAGACAGGACTTGCAGCGTGCCGGAGCTGTGTTTGATAGCGTTACACTGCACTGGCTGAAGATTGAAGAGAAGATGGAGGACGCACCGGCTAGATGGGTAATCACGCTTCTGCTGCGCTCTGCATTAGGTGTTGCTGCCACGGGGATTGAGCGGGGCTTTATATTATTAACGGCTATTATCAGTATTATAATTTCCCACTGGCTTTGCACGGATCACTACCGCGCGGATTGTGCGGGGACATGTTGTCAGCATTAACTCTGAAGATGGACTTGCGCTGGCAAAATTACAGATCGCTGCTGTGGGAATTGTGCCGGGACCAGTTATCAGCATTAACTTTTATTGAAAATGGACTTACGCTGGCTCTACTGTGGTCCAAATTCTGTACATTCGGACCATAAGACGCACTGGCTTTTCCCCCCCACATTTGGGAAGAAAACATGCGTCTTATAGTCCGAAAAATATGGCATATTGAGGCTGCCATATCTATTTCCATTTAAACAATACCAGTTGCCTGGGTGTACTATTGATCTATTTGGTTGCAGTAGTGTCTGAATAACACCAGAAACAAGTATGCAGCTAATATTGTCAGGTCTGACAATAATGTCAGAAACACGTGATCTGCATATGCTTATTCAGGGTCTATGGCTAAAAATATTAGAGACAGAGGATCAGCAGGATAGCCAGGCAACTGGTATTGCTTATAAGGAAATAAATATGGCAGCCTCCATATCCCTCTCTCACTTCAGTTGTCCTTTAAGCCTTTCAACAGATAGAAACATACAAAATGGCCAAAATTATCTTGACACCCCTTCTAACTCATTGAATTGGCTATTTGAGCCACAAGTTTAAGGCCTCGTTCACATCATACGCACTTCCGTGCGCATATGGTAGCGCGTATGATGTGGTGGCACGCAGGAACCGCAGAAGGGTATAGACAGCCCTTCTGCCGTTCACATCTACTGCGCTGCGCAGCAGTACGATGCGCTATGATGCGCTTGCGTACTGCTGCCTGCATTTTGCCCGCAATCGCAGAGCTGATCCCATCACTGTCTATGGATGGGATCAGCAGCGCAGCGGGTAGCAGCGCAGATGGCATGCAATCGTACGCATTAAATTCTGATTGCACTGCCATCTGCGCTGAGTAGATGTGATCATAAACATTGGTTCGCACGACAGCCGGGGGCCCCAGTAGATGAGAACGAGGCCTAAAGGTATGTTCACATTATGCGCATTGCTGGATGTGACCGCACTGTCCATACACTTGTACGCGCATGCTCACATCCATGTGTGGTACCGTAACGACCAAGTTATCCAAACTCCCTTTCTACTGTGCATTTCTAAATAACATGAGAAATAATAGCACATGACATAGCAAGTCTTCATGCTGTAAAAAAATAGCACATTATAATGTGCAGAGGGTGTCTGTGTGTGTTATGCCCGTATTGAAGCACGTTATCCAAACGTAATAGCGCCAGGGTTATGCAATGCCCAGAGTGTGAACTCAGTCTTAAAAAATATAGGGCCATATTTACAAAAGTTCTGTAATTTTTACCATTGCGCTGACAAGGTAGTGCAAAACACATGCTACCTTGTCTGTGTACTGGAAAAATTGATGTGTGCACAGCAACTTTACCAAACTCTTGTGAATATGGCCCATAATTACTTTAAACTGCAAAAAATCGAGCATACAACCATGAATTCTCATTTGCAGTACAGTGATATGTACCGATAAAAAACAACTTGACCAATACTAGATCTACCGCCCACAGAATGATAGACTCACAGAATGAGACCAGCAAGTACTGAATCATGCTGCATGTAAAATCAGCTTTACTCATTGCATGTCCTTCTGCTGAATTTCGAAACACTTGCAACCCACTTGCAAGAAATATCAGGGCAAGTGTTTGTTAACAGCTTGTTAAGGTTAAGCTTCTGTACATCAGCCTAAGGACACCCTGGGAACTGACAACTATCATCTTCACTGGTGTAAATCACATCACCACTCAGTGGCGTAGCTAAGGAGCGGTGGGCCCCGATGCAAGTTTTACAATGGCACTCTATACGTAACAATTGATACGGCGCACCAAAACCTGCCAAGGGCAACTACAGTGTCAGAAGTGCAAGAAAAGGATGGGAAACAGTTTGTTAAGGATTACCACTATTCAAAGTATCTATTGAAGTTATTATTATGAGCACAGGACCAATAGAGAGCTAATACTGTAGTTGAGGGAGGGCCCTTCGGGGCCCCTCTGGCCCAAGGGCCCCGATGCGGTCGCTACCTCTGCAACCCCTATTGCTACGCCCCTGTCACCACTGTTTTCTGGCAGGATGATCTGGCAGTCTAACTTACAAATCTAGGTTTTTGGCATTTTCCAGGACTCGGAGGACACTACCTTTCTCCTGGCACCATACCAACTGTAAAGTTTGGTGGTGGCAGAAAGGAAGGTAAAACTTAACTGTAGTGTTTCAGAGTATCAGGCATGCCCTTATTGCATTTGCATACTGTTTGTGACTGCTCTTTTTAAATATGATCATTTTGATCTCAGTCTCCATGGCCAGTCTGCAACTACAGTTCCTTTTACATGAGTGCGCTCATATTAGCTCAGGCCCCTAGATGTTTCCATTGGAAAATGGGAGGTGGTTCAATGACAGAGATCCTATCAATCTTTTCTCTGAACAGACCAAGGCTCATGTGGTCTGTGCACAATTCCAGACCTGGTTAGTTGCTATGGACGATACAGCCACTCTCCCTCTCCTCCAATTCTCAATAGCCACCAGACTCATTATCCCATGCTGGCTCCATCTGCAAAACCGCATGCGTGCCAGTGACTTTTGCCATACGCACCCAATGAGGAAGATATATGTGAGGGGAAATTGTGTTTGACAAATGTGACTGTGTTGTTTGACCTCTGGTCTCAGAAATCATTTTTCAGGCTTGTAAAGGCAGCTGTGTGTGTGACTGCAGATTAGTATAAAGCCATACCGGCTTCACGTAACCAGGGGATCACCATGCTGAACAGGAGAGTGTTACCTTTAACCACCTCATGAAAGAACTATTGTAAGTCGCTACAGAATAAGATGGTGCTACATAAATAGATAAGAATAAATCAGGTGGACGAAGAAGACGCAGAACAAGATACTAAACACTTTCTGTGAGTTCAGTGTACAATTTTTAAAAGCACTTTTAAGTTTAGGCACAGTTTTTTGTATGTATTTATTATAACACTAGCCATTAGGCCAGTTTAATAACAGGCGCTAGGTTGCACAGTGCTGTGCGGACACATACCACGCCCGTGGCCACCTTTCACGTGCCTGACCGCTGCCCTGCGTCTGCACAGTACAAAGTGGGCACACACGAATGCAGGTGGATGCAGACACCTGCGTTTTTATTAAATAGGATTGTTTTATATTATGAATTATGTATAACAATGTGTGGCAGAAAAAAACTGCTAATTAAAAAGTAAGATGCCTGTTGCAGCAGTTCCTATCCCCTCATTTTTTCCTCAAGAGCCCAGAGCAGGTAGAAAGGGTGTTGGAAGTGCCCTGGTAAAAATGACGCTACCATAGGCAGCAATGTTAATAGCCTTGATTAGGGACTATTAGCTGTAATTTGGACACTGGATGTGCAATTTGCATAGCGAGTGGCCCTGGGGACCTGCTATTTCATAAGGCCTCTGGCACCCAAATTACTATTCATAGCCGCTAATAATGGCTATTAACGTTGCTGCCTATGGCAGCGACAACAATATTGGCGGATCGGGTTAGGCAGAAGGTCTTTAGGTGGCGGGGGGGGGGGGGGGGGGTTCTTAGCGTTAGGCATAAGGTTAAGGTTAGGCACCACCAGAGAAATGTTAGGGTTAGGCAGTGCCGGGGGTCCTTAGACTTAGGCAGTGCCTTGTGGGGATCCTTGGTGTCAGGCACCGCCAGGGGGTTTTATGGTTAGGCAGCACCAGAGTTGATCGATAAGCATTAGGCATCGAGAGGGAGGGTTAGTGTTAGGGTAAGCTTAGGTTAGGTCATAGTAAATGGTCATAGTAAAATATCGGTAAAGATTACCGATATTGTACTATTAGAATTAACTAGTAGAATATTGATAATTTTATAGATATTCAACTTGCAGCTATTAGGTCATACCTGAAGAAACGGAAGAGAGACTTCTGAGAAACGCATTGTCTGGAATAAAAGAAGTTCATCCTTACCTTCCCTGTGTGCCCGCACTGTTTGCCAGCTTGGCTATCGATCGTGCAGCTAATTAGCGGTGACGTGGCTGTTCAACACAGCTACATGAATAAAATAATTATTTTATTCATTTGCTTAGCATTAAACAATTTAAAAATATTTTACTAGTTAGAAACATGAACTAAATGTCTAATTTCCTAGTAGCTAAGTAGCTATAACTGCCTCTATACCTGGTATTGTTTTGTGAGTTGTAGAGGGTGTCATTTTACTGTTGCAGTAAATAAGCCTTTAACATTACAGGAGCAAAGTATCCAGACTTAGATTTTTGTACTTACAAAACATGCCAGTCAAGCCAATAGAAGCATCTCTAGATGGATACCAACATTTTTATTTTATACAGTTTATATTTTCCTGATGAAAAATTAAAACTTAAAAGTACTTAATTTATTAAATAAAATATACTGTATACACTGGCGGCTCCAGCTTCAACACGATGACTGACTAGTGGGGCCCATTTGGGTGACCAACATAGATGTTTGTATGGTATGCTTAAGAAATGTTTGCCTAATTCAGGTGATAAAATTAAGACTAACTAGTTCAGCAATGATAGGAACCAAATGGAAACATCACAAACAGAGCTCAGAGGCTTTTGAGCAGAGCAGATTGTCCAAATGACGGTGCTATTATTGCAGAAAAGTTACCTACAGATGTACTTGGCTAGTTTGCTGCCATGCTTTAATCCTTACTTGCTAGCAAGCTGCTCCTGTGTGGACAGATCACACATTCCAGCCCCCAGCCTGCAACTCAGGACTCTACAAGCAAGGGAGGGGGAAGAGGCAGGAGGGAGAGAAACACTGTGTGTGTAATTCCTTATCTTAGTAGCTAAGCTTTGCTACATACTAGAGCTTGTATCTTACAGACAGGAAGTTCTGAATCAGGATTATTATCCTGTTTTTATAGATCCCATTCTGCTTACTGTACGCTACGGAGCCTCAATACAGTTAACTGTATATTACTGAGTGGGGGAAAGGAGCCTCTCTCGCCTCTGCCTCGGCCTGGCCCTGGGTGAGGTACGGCTGCAAGTGGACCAAATCATCTGGCAGGGCCGACCAATGAGCTATTGAAGTGACTATGCACTTAGTCCACTGTGCATTATGTCCACCTTCTATGATCCTGTGTTGGACTATGTCCGACATTGGCATTTTCCATTTCAGGTCCGATGTTGGACATAGTCCGAAAAATAAATATATGGCTATTGCTAGAGGTAACCTCGCCAGATAGTTTGGCACGGCATCAGCCTCATTAGCTCCGCCTCTGTGCCAACTATCACCTAGGCGTATCTGAGCTCCTTCCTGTTGCTGCCACCATCAGATCTAGTCTGGTATGGCATCAGGCTATTTGGCACCACGCTGCACCGCGTAATGATACGTAACAGTCACTTCTTATTTGACCGTCAAGCCACCTCTAAACACTGTAAAGTGCCAATATTACGTAAAGGGAACACTGAAACTACAGGCACAGTGTGATCCCATGCAACTCTACAATGAGCCATAAGTTCCCGGTGGACCTTCAATGGTTGGTGAAAGGAAAAGACTATTGGTAAAGATATGTATGTTCATGTCAGGTTTAATTGTGGACTCCCTCCTGTGGTATCTCAGTCAGGAAACAATGTCCTTATTTATAGACTTAAATTATGATGTTGGCATTTTTTGGTCAAAATCATACAGGAACAATTTCTTGTTGCTAAGCATTAGAGTATTGGGAGGAAGAAGGAAAGAGGGAAGGGGGTAGATGGAAAGATTCACTTGCTAAGTACACCTTTTAAAAAAAATTAAGAGATCAAAGGAAATGTTATGTATTTTGTAAAATATCTGAATTGTGTGTTATATTTGGTGGTAAGCAAAAAAATTAAAACAAAACTAAACAATTTTTTTTTTAATTTTCCTTTTTGAAGCCCTATTTAAAAAGTTTTGACTTCCAAGTTTGTTTAGTAGAAAATGTGTTTCTTAAACCGGATATGAACGCAGAACTTCCTCTCTGCTCTAAAAGATAAGCAACAGCATAATCATCTTTAAAGAGAAACATTTATTTGTTACAGCTGATACAAATCCTGCAATAAATCTGCAGTGCGTATACTTCCTGCTTTCATGGAAGCAGTTATATTAACATCCTGTGCTTTCAAATGAGCTTATCTGCCATGGCAGTCAGGTGACACAGGTGAGAGATCAGATACAACTTGTGATTAGACAGGCCAAACTCTCTAAATACATACAGGGTGCATCTCTCTATGTTTTCCTTCTGTCCTGTGCAACAGTTCAGGTCCACTTTAACTCATGACTTATCTGTTTATTTCATGAATTATATATTCTTCAATTATGCTGTTGAATCCAGGTCCGCTTAAAGGTGCATACACACGTCGGATTTTTGCAAACAAGCGACCGTTTGGTCGTTTCAACGTCCGGTTGTTTGGACATAAAATCGGGCGTGTGTACGGTCCGTCGTTCACCTGATAAGACTGGATTTGAACGATCTGCCAAGCCGATCCGTCAAAACAAGTCTTATCAGGTGACCGACCGAGTGTACACACGCCCGATTTGACCTTCAAACGACCGGTCATTTGCAAAAATCTGATGTGTGTATTCACCTTAAGGTCCGTACACACGCCGGACTGGAGGCAACGACGATGTGTACAGACCTTAAGCCTCATCTACACGGGTAGATGAGGCTGCAATCCGGCGGCTCGATTAGCCGCCGGATCGCCTCTTCCGCGTGCACACCGCGTCCCCGCTCGCCGTGCGTGCGCCGCATTCGATTCCCCGCTCGTGCCCGCTCGTCCCCGCCGGCGCCGCTTATCTTCCGCTCGATTCCCTGCCATTGTCCCCTCGCGGGGAGCGAGCAGGGAATCGGCGGTGCGGAGATCCGTCCTGTCGGATCTTATCAATCGAGGCGCATCAGCGGCTCGATTGATAAGGAGCATCGCGGCCGCATCAACTCGTGTAGATGCGGCTTTAGGGCTGGTAAGCAGAAATAATCATGAGATAAGCTGATAAGCAGAGATAAGACATGAGTTAGAACAAATAAGTAGAGCTAATGATGTATTCACACCTTCCCAAAGGCTCATACATATGTTTTCCACCCAACTATTGTCCAAACGTGTCTGTTGGATGACAGATTGGGCATGTGTACGTGTGGCAAACGACTAGATGAGAAACTGATGAGAGCCGGTTTGCCCATTCCAACCAGTGGATCAACTGACCAACTACCATGCAGGTTGGCCATGTGTGTACAAGTCATTTGAACGACTTGTTTTTTTTTTAATGCGGATATGGTGCACATGCAGTATTTAAATAAACAGAGGCACCAAAAGGATAAAAGAAGCTAAAACTTTTTCGCGCGCAAACACAAATTTTCCCGTGAAAACGATGACGACTTTGTGTGAAAATTCGCGTTTGCACGCGAAAACGTTTAATTGAGCGTGAAAATTCGCAACCGCGCGCAAACGTGAAAATTCGCTAGAAAACATGCACCCCTACTCCTAACACTAATCCTGTAACCTCTGTTACCACTGAGCCCCCCCCCACCCCCCATACCCATGCCTACCACTAAACCCCCTCCCCACACACACACCTACTCCTAACACTAATCCTGTAACCACTGTTACCACTGAGCACCCCTCCCCCCCACCCCCCATACCCATGCCTAGCACTAAACCCCCTACCCACACACACACCTACTCCTAACACTAATCTTTGGCCATATCTGCTAATTATCCTGTGCCTGACTT
Source organism: Hyperolius riggenbachi (assembly GCF_040937935.1). NCBI lineage: Eukaryota > Metazoa > Chordata > Amphibia > Anura > Hyperoliidae > Hyperolius > Hyperolius riggenbachi. Next base: position 495,674,887 of record NC_090647.1, read on the forward strand.
CCATTATCAGATAGAGGAACTCTGCTGCCCGCTATAAACGCTAATGAGCCCATGCCCAAATTATCCTCAGAGTTCCTCTAGTATAGCAGGACTCTGGTGCCTGCCATAGCCGCTACTCATCCCACACCCAAATTACTGCGGTGGTACGGCCACAGCCATCATTTGTACAGTAGCCTGCGGCTGTGCTTAAAGGACATCCGAGGTGAAAATAAACTGATGAGAAAAATAATGCTATCTGTCCTCCTTCTCCTAAAAATGACTTTTTTTTAGATTTCCCAGTTTTATTTTACATTTAAATGTAGTTTTTACTTACTTACTTACTTAATCCTGTGTCTCCCACTGGAGCAAAGGGCCTCAACAAATGTGTGCCACCGGTTTCTGTCCTGGGCGATTTTTTCTATCTCAGTCCATGATGCCCCCGCCTTCTTTATTTCTTCCTCTACACTTCTTCTCCAAATGTAGTTTTTAAGTTTTTACTATTTCATTGTCTCTGCCCAATGACACCTTAATTGAAGTATGCCGGAGGTCAAATCTATGAATTATTGACTTTCTTTTATCTCTTTCCTTCTCTCATAAGCCATTTACTGTCAGGAAAGTGTTTTATAGCTGTAATTACTTATCAGTGAGGGTTATGCTATAGTCTGACCCAGTCCGACCCAGACAGAAACTGCCACTTACACACCTGATGTTTAAAGGGACTCCGAGCAGTGCAGAAACTATGGAAAGATGCATATCATTTTAAAGCTCTCTTTCTCTTCTTTCCAATGATATGTAAACCGCCGCCCTACGCCTTTTAGTTTTCGCTATTTTCGCGATTGAAATTGCCGCGGCCGCGAATTCAATCGTGAAAATAGAGAAAACTAAAAGGCGTAGGGTGACGATTTAGGTGTCACCAGAAAGAGGAGAAAGAGAGCTTTAAAATGATATCCATCTTTCCATAGTTACATTGTATTACACAGGGCGACACTTTCCCCAGTGTCAGCAGCTCCATTCAGCAGAAAAAGTCGCCCTGTGTAATACAATGTAACTATGGAACGATGGATATAATTTTAAAGCTCTCATTCTTCTCTTTGGCGACAGCTAAATCGTCGCCCTACGCCTTTTAGTTTTCTCTATTTTCGCGATTGAAATCGCGGCCGCGACAACTTCAATCACGAAAATATCGAAAACTAAAAGGCGTAGGGCGGCGGTTTACATATCATTGGAAAGAGGAGAAAGAGAGCTTTAAAATGATATGCATCTTTCCATAGTTTCTGCACTGCTCGGTGTCCCTTTAACACTTTCAGGCAGAGAAAGAAAAAAAGGAACGCAGCTTAGTTATTTGTGTGTTTGGCACTGTACATACACATGTCACATGTCACCTTGGTTGTCCTTTAAATTATCAGACCTGAACCACCTTTGTGCTCCACCCGCCCATAAACTCAATGTACTACGTACAGTTGTTGTCTTAAGCTGAATGCCCTCCGTAGCAACACAGGAAGATGGATCAAGCGACGTCCCTCGGCAACGAGCATTCCACGATCCTTCTTCCTGCCGATGGGTATGCACGATATAACGCAACACTACACCATGGGCGTGAACGGGAAGTCAAGTGATTGCTGTACTTTGCCTGGAGTCGTCTGGGATTTTGAAAATCCGCCATGATGGTCGTTATTGCCATGCATCACTAAACATTGTTTGCGTGACCGCGTGCCTGTACCCACATCGTAAAATCGCAGAAATGAACACTCTTCGCTGCAAAAATCGTCAATCGGGAAAATCGCGTAGTGGGTACGGGCTTTTCCGGAGTGCCTCCCCTAGTCCTGTTCCAGGCTACCTTACAAGCACAGCAAACAAGATGATAATCCAAGCATTGGCCACAACTATAACAATACACACAAAAAGTCTTATACTACAACTTTATATCTATGGATTTTCTTTCATAGTGAATTGAGGAATATCTATTTACAGAAACAGTTTGTTGGGGAAAAACAGCTAAAATAAAAAAATTAAAAAAAAAAAGGTAAAAAACAGAAATGGAGTAAAAAGCCCAAATCTGTGCATTTCCTTAATTTGTTACATTTTCAGTCAAAACCTGAAATCTTCAGCTTGCCCCTCTCCTGCCTATAGTTGCAATCCATCATTCTCAAAAGTTCCTGTAATGAAACAGCTACATCTTGTATAGCACATGCCATGTATATTGAATAAAGCACAGAGACAGCCTTAGCCCAGCATCTAGGAATCTACATTTTACAGTAATTATTTATTACAGGGTATACAGATATTAAAATACACATCATAAATATGATCTGGGGGGCATGCTGTGTTTAGAGGAGAGGGGCTCAGGCCCTGAATAAAAAGCATTCTGTGAGTATCTCTATAAAATATGTCTTGTAACTACTTGCACTAAAAAGCCAGCGGGGCTGTGCAAAAAGTTTACTTTGCTGAGTTTATTGGCAGCTGCACACATGTTCGCTTGAGATACAACAGAGACCTGACCCCAGAACACAGATTTCTGAAATCTACCACTTAATAAGAAAGGCAATTTGCTCCCCAAGCTTGACAAGAGCAGATCTGGAGCAGAAACAACACAGGATTGATAAGCAACATGGTGTAAAAATATGCTTTCCCTCCTTCCCATCATGTTCTTCAGAGGTCTTGGCATTTTTGTAAAGATGTGAGATCATTTTTAATGTAACTTGTCCTAGAGATGCAGTTATGGATTATTACATAAAAGTAACTCACACCTACATCCTAAAACCTGCTTAGCATTAAACACATTTAAAATATCACTTGAACACATTAATACACACACACATCCATCTCCATTCAACCCCCAGGTCTGCTTTGAACTCAGAATGTTAAAATAATATTTCCGCAACTTCTAATCAAATAACCAAGTAGCTAAAAATATTTCACAGGTAGACAGTTAAGCTTAAAGCCAAATTTCATTAATTTCTGTTGTCTAACTATGCTCACCCTTGCCCCAACTAACCCCACCCCAAAAAACCCTATACTTATCTCCAGTTCCAAAGACCTTTGTCTTTGGGGTTGTGGTTTCGGAGGAGAAAGACCAAAGAGGTTTTTATAGGAAGAAGTTTGAAGCTTGAGCTTAATCCTTTCTTAATTGGCAGCTAAGAAATAGATTGGCAAAGAGAGTCAATAGCTGATGAGCTAGAAGAGAGGTGGATGAGTCAAACAGGACAGGAGTAGCATTAGTTCAGTATGAACTGGAGTGATTCTAGTCTGTTAGTTAGTAGTCCCCAAAGGAGTACATATGTTACAGTAATCAAAGTGGGACATTATTATTGTTTTCAGTAGCATTTGTAGTGTATATAGTATAGTGCAGTGTACTGGGCTCTGTGTCTTGTCATGTACAAGCAAGGGATGGATGATATGTATAATTTTTGTGATGAAGAAATGTTTAGTGCATGAGCATGTGTTATGAATGAAAGAGCAGATCTAAATGTTACCTCCATGCAGTATTCTTGGCAATGTGAGGTTATTTTAGAAAGAGAAGTGAAATAACTGTGAAGTGAAACAGTTCTGTTTTGCTTTAACGTGAGGTTAAAAATGCAAGAGGTAATGAAAGAAGGTTCAGCAGAAAGGCAAACTGGAAGTCTGTAGTTTAATAGATTTGCGAATTATTGCCATATAAGTGTTATTCAAATCTGAATGCTATGGTAATTGTACTGGGTTACTACTGCCTGAGGCCGTGGGTATGGCTAGAGGTATAGTTGCTAGTTGGAGAAGATTATGGGACCAAGGGCAGAGCCTTGAGGTACCCCAATAGACAGAGGGTATGAAGAGAAGATGCAGTTTAGATAACAGACAGAGCAAACTTCGGTTAACACTTGTGCTGGATCTACAACGCTAAGCTGGATTGGACAGTATGCAGTATGCACACCAGTGGTCTGATGTAGTTTGTTTGGAGACCAGGGGGAAATTTAACATTGGTACTAGGGATGATCGGAAAGAGCAAATTCCGTTCCACCGGAATTCCGGCACCGCAGGAGGTGCCGCATAAGCTTTGGGACCTGGTGGTGGTTCCATGGCGGTGTTTTTTGCGCCGCAGGAGGTGTCGCGTAAGCTATGGGACCTGGCAGTGGTATTGGCAGAGACTGACGAAACTCCTCCTGAGGAAGGCCACCGTTTAGTGGCTGAAACGCGTAGAGGTTTTTATTCCTGAAGCAACTCTAATAAGATTGTGGGAGAGCGTGGAATATAGGTGTATTGCAAGGAGCGTGCAGCAGTCACCTAGCAACCAAGTTCCAGCAACCCCGTGAGTGGTGACGTCACCTGAAAATCAACAGAGTAAGAGGAAGCAGGACGGAAGTGCGGCTGGGTGAACGTAGTATCTTCACTACGGAAGTGACGCAGACCACACGAAGAGTCCAGCGTGGAGTCCAGATCTTAGAGCGCACAGCTCGAGTCTTGTGGCTGTGAGTACCAATGAATGCTGGGAGTGACAAAAGATGCCAGTGAACATTTATGAACAAACTGTGAGTAAACAGCACCTTATAATTTCTGGATGTGCATGTGAATAAACGGTATCCCAAGGAAAACGGGTTATCACTTCACATATCCCTAGGAAAACGGGTCATTATCTCATCTGTGCTATTTGTGCTGCCCATACTTTGGACAGAGCTACGGTTTGTTTTTTCGCTTTTTAACCACAAACATTTTTTCCCTACAAAGAATTATAAGCCTTAATGAAATATTCATATATTTTTTAGAAGGGCCCTTCTATGGTGTGAATGAGAGAATGCTGCAGTGGGTGTGAATTAAAGGAGAAAATCCTTTTTATTGATGGTTTTATGTGCATTGAATTATTAAAGAGTATATACACTGTATAGCGCGTGCTCGATTATTTGTAAATTGTAACCTAGTTGAAAGTTGAGGGTTGAAGGGACTCCTTGTTCTTGCACGCTGCTGATTAAATAGCTATCCCCCTCCAGCGCAAGGTAATTAACTATTTATAATAGCTAATTGTCAAAATTTCCTTTCTGCTCTAATAAATTAGCCATACCATGATAACCTTTTATAGAAAAAACATTTCTTGTTGTGCTTCAGATAGTTTCTGGTCTTCTTAGCTGCTCAGGAACTGAACACTGTATACCTTGAACACGATAATTGCTCAGTGTTTGTTCAAACTTATCAGTTTCTGAAGTTTTTCTTTGTGTATGCAAAATGTAGTACTTAAAAAGCTCTGCATAACCACGAAAGGGTTTACTTTTATCACCAGAAACAATTACAAATTAATTTGATTACGTAATGTGGTTATGTGTCATTTACATACAATAAAAGCTTCTAGAATAGTATTCTATGGCCTGGAACCCACTGAAAACCGCAAACGCAAAACGCAACCGCTAGCGTTTTGTCTGAGCGGTTTGCAAGCGGATTCATGTGCGTTTTTGGTCGTGTTTTGCAACATTGTATTTTTTTCCCCAGCGGGTGCCTAGCGTTTTGCGTTTTTATCCTGATTGGTCCTGTGAATTATTTTTCATTTTGTTACAGTGTGCTGAACCGCAAAACGCTAGCAAAACCGCTCAGTTTAGGTTTTGCTGAGCGTTTCCGCTAGCGGTTCAATACTTTACATTGAAGCGCTAACGCTCCCAAAATGCTGCATGTCCTGCGTTTGCGTTTCTGAGAAACGCAAACGCTCCTGTGGAAGTTGCCCCATCCATTAACATTAGCCCAGCGTTTTGGCAAACTGCTAGCGTATCGCAGTGCTGCCAAAACGCTGCCAAAAGCGCTCCTGTGGGTTCCAGCCCTATGAGCTGGAGGAAACTTGCTTTTGTCCAAAAGTAATGTCATCATTGTAAAAATCACAACTCTATGGGCAATAAAGAGTGCAGAACATGATTTTATTGTGTGTTATGCCAGACGGAAACTCCTCTTTAAATATTTCGATCTACAGAAAGTGGAATTGCTAGTGTGAGTTCAGGCACCCTCCACCATCACCTGCCTGCCCACGGCAGTCTACCAAGTGTAATCTTATATGATTGACTGGTATTGTAGATCATGTTGCGAGCTGCAGTGCAAACCCTCCCGCTACTCCTCCCGGCTCCCCTCTCCGTCCATAGTACAGAATGGGCTCAGGGGCAAACCCAGGATTTTAAAGGGGGGATTCCTAAAAGGTCTCCCTCAGCCACACACAATACAGTATAATAATATGGTAGGACATCATGTTGGATACACATAATGCAATTTCCCATCCGACGGACAGGATCTGGCAATTACTTCCTAAATGTCCGATCTGCTCCCGAACGACAACGGGATCGATCAAGAGCAGTTTGGAAACAGATAATAATGACAGCCAAAATTGCAAATAAAGGGAAAATGAAGTATTTACACAGCAGGGCTGTGCTCATACCTGACTCTGTTAAGTTCCCTAGTATACTCATACTGCTGCTCCATGCTCTGTACATACACTGCTGCTCCATGCTCTGTAAACAAGCTGCATCTTGCTCTGTACACACTGCTGCTCAATGCTCTGTACACACACTGCTGCTCCATCCAAAGTCAGCTGTAGCAGGGAAAGAAAGAGGGCGGGGCTGTGAGCTGCAGGATGCCTGCAGATATTCTGGTGTCTCATCTTGTGACTGTCCCCAGACACTGCACCGGACCTGGTCTGAGGGGGGATTCTGCGCAGCTGTAATCCCCCCCTGCGTTTGCCTATGGGGGGAAGCCCTCCAGGAAATCCCGTTCTTTGAACGGGATTTCCTGATCGCCTATCGCCGGAGGCGATCGGAGGGGCTGGGGGGATGCCGCTGAGCAGCGGCTATCATGTAGCGAGCCCTAGGCTCGCTACATGATTTAAAAAAAAAAAGCAAAAAAACGGCAGCGCTGCCCCCTGGCGGTTTTTAATATACCGCCAGGGAGGTTAAACAATACAATTTGCCTGGCAGTCCTGCGGATCTCCTTGTCAAACCTGTAACAAGCATGTGGCTAAACCCGTCAGACTTCAGTCAGAAACACCTGATCTGTATGCTTGTTCAGGGTCTATGGCCAGCACTGTGTAATATGTTGGTGCTTTATAAATATAATAAATAAATAAATAAAATATGGCCAAAAGTATCGGATGCAGAGGATCAGCAGAACAGCCAGGCAATTGCATTGTTTAAAAGGAAAAACATATGTCAGCCTCCATATCCCATTCAGTTCAGGTGTGCTTTAGGCTGCTTACACACCAAGACGTTACAGGCGCACGTTAGTGCGCCTGTAACGCTCCCCCAACGCACAGCAATGTAACACAAGTGGGCTGTTCACACAGCCCACGTTGCGTTACATGTCACGCTGCACGTTCTGTGCAAAGTGCAGCATGCTACGGCGTTGGAGCGGCTATAGCCGCGTTAGACTGTTTGCACATGCGCAGTGGGGGGCGGAGAGGAGGCGGGGAGAGCCAGCTACAGTAGCCGCGCACATGGCTACTTAAAATTCACTGCACTGGCGGGCGCTGATTGGCCGGCGGGACCACGTGATGCGGAGTGTCTCGCTCCGCATCACGTGGTCCCGCTGGCCAATCAGCGCCACTCTGGGAGACATTATAGGACTCGAGCCGCCTAACGCGGCTCACTCTACCGTCGGCTCTTGCAGCACCATACGTTGTGTTAGGTGCACGTTATGCGACCTTAACGTGGCACCTAATGCAACGTCTTGGTGTGCAAGAAGCCTTAAAGTAAACTATAATAGCTAATTGTCCAAATTTCCTCTCTGCTCTAATAAATTAGCCATACCATGATATCCTTTTATAGAAAAAACATTTCTTGTTGTGCTTCAGATAGTTTCTGGTCTTCTTAGCTGCTCAGGAACTGAACACTGTATACCTTGAACACGATAATTGCTCAGTGTTTGTTCAGACTTATCAGTTTCTGAAGTTTTTCTTTGTGTGTGCAAAATGTAGTACTTAAAAAGCTCTGCATAACCACGAAAGGGTTTACTTTTATCACCAGAAACAATTACAAATTAATTTGATTATGTAATGTGGTTATGTGTCATTTACATACAATAAAAGCTTCTAGAATAGTATTCTATGAGCTGGAGGAAACTTGCTTTTGTCCAAAAGTAATGTCATCATTGTAAAAATCACAACTCTATGGGCAATAAAGAGTGCAGAACATGATTTTATTGTGTGTTATGCCAGACGGAAACTCCTCTTTAAATATTTCGATCTACAGAAAGTGGAATTGCTAGTGTGAGTTCAGGCACCCTCCACCTTCACCTGCCTGCCCACGGCAGTCTACCAAGTGTAATCTTATATGATTGACTGGTATTGTAGATCATGTTGCGAGCTGCAGTGCAAACCCTCCTGCTACTCCTCCCGGCTCCCTTCTCCGTCCATAGTACAGAATGGGCTCAGGGGCAAACCCAGGATTTTCAAGGGGGGATTCCTAAAAGGTCTCCCTCAGCCACACACAATACAGTATAATAATATGGTAGGTCATCATGTTGGATACACATAATGCAATTTCCCATACGACGGACAGGATCTGACAATTACTTCCTAAATGTTCGATCTGCTTCCGAACGACAACGGGATCAATCAAGAGCAGTTTGGAAACAGATAATAATGACAGCCAACATTGCAAATAAAGGGAAAATGAAGTATTTACACAGCAGGGCTGTGCTCATACCTGACTCTGTTAAGTTCCCCAGTATACTCACACTGCTGCTCCATGCTCTGTACATACACTGCTGCTCCATGCTCTGTAAACAAGCTGCATCTTGCTCTGTACACACTGCTGCTCAATGCTCTGTACACACACTGCTGCTCCATCCAAAGTCAGCTGAAGCAGGGAAAGAAAGGGGGCGGGGCTGTGAGCTGCAGGATGCCTGCAGATATTCTGGTGTCTCAACTTGTGACTGTCCCCAGACACTGCACCGGACCTGGTCTGAGGGGGATTCTGGGCAGCTGTAATCCCCCCCTGCGTTTCCCTATGGGGCTGCTCATCAGAGCACACATCAGCCTATCTCTATACTGGGACTCCACCTGCTAGTTCTTTCTTCTCCCCTCTCCATAGAACAGAATGGGCTGCTCATCAGAGAGACAATCAGCCTATCTCTATACTGGGACTTCACCTGCTAGTTCTCCGTGCTCCCTTCTTCATAGAACAGAATGGGCTGCTCATCAGAGAGCCAATCAGCCTATGGCCTGGTGCACACCAAAAAACGCTAGCAGATCCGCAAAACGCTAGCGATTTTTGAAACGCATTTTCTTATTTTTATGAAGCGTTTCAGCTAGCGTTTTGCGGTTTTGGTGTAGTACATGTTATATATTGTTACAATAAAGCTGTTACTGAACAGCTTCTGTAACAAAATCGCCTGCAAAACCTCTCTGAACTGGCGTTTTTCAGAGCGGTTTGCATTTTTCCTATACTTTACATTGGAGGCAGAAACGCCTCCGAAATCCAAAAAATGCCTCACCCCGGGAGTATGCGTTTCAGCAAAACGCCTCCCGCTCTGGTGTGAACCACCCCATTGAAATACATTACCCTAGCGTATCCACAGCCGCAAGCGGCTGTAAAAATGCAACAAAACCCGCTCGGTGTGCACCAGCCCTCTCTCTACACTAATCAGGGAAAACTGTCACCCAAAGCAATCATGAAAGATTGTTTTTGGAATTACATTTATTCACATACAGAGGTGTAAAACAAATTCTAAAAGTCAATTTAAATGTTAACAGGACAAAAGGGACTTGTTATACACAGGGAAACTGTTATTCAAAGATAAGTTGTAATAACTGATAAAGCAGGGGGATACTTTTGATACTCATCCTGGAGTTTTCCTTCAACCTCATGGAATCACCAACCTACAGTATTGTGTTTTAGATCTCCTTTGTGTCCAGCAGAGGATGGGTTAACCCCGCACAATCTGCGGCCTGCGGTGCTTTAGATTTCCTCTCCCCCGCTGATGTTAAAGCGACAGGACGTGTTTCACCCTCGCCAGCACAGATTAGCCTTTTAATGCCTCTATACTTATCGGCACATTGCTGTTGCTTAGCAAAACACCTTTGTGTAACAGGATCCAGAACAATGGGTGATCCCTGAACACGAGAGAAAGTTATCCGCCCCACCGGCGGTCTGAGCAGAAAGTGATCCCCAACATTTGTAGGTTTTCCATTAAGGCCAATTTCCTGCCCAAATATTACACCTAGACCAGGGATGCCAAACCGGTCATTCGAGGGCCGAGGTCCTCACACATTTTTGACACAGATCAAATGAATCGATGGGTCTGAATCAGGAAAGGTGTGGTCCATCAGGTAGAACAAATTCCTCTCTTTCTCAGTCCATCCTAAACACTGGCATGGATCTGGCCCTCCAGGCCTGGAGTTCGGCATCTGTGACCTATGATAAGCATTCCATCTCATAATGCTCACACCTCAAGAAAAACAATGCTAATTCACAATCAGTTTTATGTCATCCATTATGTATCCATTTTGAAAGGTCACTAGAAACAGCCTTTTTGACCCTGTTAAATTCTCACTTCATTGCCTGGGCAGAGCCGTTTTAAGGCCCTAACATTCCAGGCCAGCACCTGGAGCGTCACCAGTACTAAAAGGTGCTCTCTGCTTGATACAAACCTCAAGCGGCATGGCCTATTCTGCACTCCGTTAACCAGTAATATCCCTTGAGCCATAGGGAAACATGGACATTACCTTGCATATCAGTTATAACTGACAGCAACTGATATAGTGAAAAAGTTCCCTAAGGCTTTCAACTTCCAGAAAGACAAGTCAAGAGCTTCCAGAGAGACAACTGTAAAGAATCATTGTTAGAAGAAAACGGTGAGCTTCTGAGAGGAACTGATGGCAAGGTAAGTATGAAATATTCATTTGCAGATACATCATGGCCCATATGCAGTTAACTTCTCCTCCTGAGTTTTCTCCTAGGTGATATTTTCAAACTTAATAAAATGCCTTTGAAACCATCAGTAAGCAAAAAAAAAAAAAATACTCAAAATAATTCGGATAGTACTTTTCCAACTACTTTTTGTTACTTTTTCCATTGCAAAGTGCTAAAGTTATGCTAAATTGAAGATGAAAAATTATTTAAGGGGAGAATAAAAAGTTAATTGCATATGGCCTCATGTGTTTATTTTAACTAATTTAACTTGGTTCAGGTTCACTTTAAGCTACATATAGATATCAGATTTTCTTCACCCATATTAGTGCCTACCAAAAAGTGTGCCTGTGCTCTGATAGGTCCCCTAAAGCAGGAGAAAGCCCAGTATTATGAAGATTGATGTCCTGCTCCCGCATGCCAAGCCAAACGTTAAGATGCAGGCCATACCAAACATATACCCAGCGTAAAAATTCTCTTGAAACCCGCGCCAAAAATATGTGCCTCCTCTGGTTTTCAGAAGTTCACAGTTCTGTTGCGCCTCTATCAGGTGGGGTACATAGTAACAACATGAGCATTGGGGTAGAAGATTTTTCTTGTCTTCATTAAAGCAAATGGGGCATTTGACTTCCCCTGCTCTGCTGTTATCACCCTCCATACAAAGTACATGCAGGGCGGTTCTTCCATGAAGCAACGTGAAGGGTGGCAATAATTGCTGGGCAAAAAGAGGTGGTTCCCCTCCCCAAATGTCCCCCTCCTTGCACTTTCCATATCCCCCTCCCTAGATGCGCAGCACTGCTTCACTCACCTGTTCTCAGTGTTCCAGCGATGGGATCTCCATCTGCCCGTCCAGCATCCTCTATCCATGGCTACAGCGGTGCCTCATGTGACCAGTTACATGCTGCTGAGACACAAGAGGCACCGCTGTAGTCAGAGAGGAAGCAGGACTTCACGTATGGCTGGTGACCCCATCACTAATCTGCTGAGAGTGGGTGAGTGATGCGGAGCTGGTACTACACATACACGGCATCATAAGGTTCACAGCCGGGATGCTGCGGGCCAGCAGCAAGGAGGAGATACTGTCTTGGAGGAAACAGAGGGAGGTAACTGTAGCATCAGTGCATCCTCACAGTGTATTGCTTCAGGTGGCAAAAAGTCTAGAACCAGCCCTGAGTATATGAGACCACACCATGGAGATTCTAAATGCTGTTCTTCCAGTATCTGTACCACCCATCATGCACTTCACCAGGGTCACAGGGCATCTCTATAAAAACACGGTGACCTCTGCATGGTTGACCTGCCAAATGTTCTAAGCAGGAAGAAAGGAGCAGAGTTTTCACACAATGTCTGCCTTGTTCACAAACCCACAGCTAGAGCCATAGTGGTTCCTCGCTACTACAATACTATTACAGGCTGCCATATTAATGTCTACAAAAGTTATCACTATCTTCTATGTACAGGTGAAGATAAAGGAAAGTTGTCAGCAATTAAACAGCTCTGGGACAGGCAGTAGTCCAATATTTACGCTGGCTGCTTGCCAAAAGAAACCTGCATTTCAAAAATAGAAGTTGTGCGCATCGTTGTATCCAAATCTGAATATTAGTAATAATATGGCAGCGATACAATACTGAACAATACATTTCACATGATCAAGTCGTGTACAGAAATTCACTTTCTGGCAGGTGATGGATACCGATAATAATGAGGACAGTCAACATTGGTAATGAAGAGGAAAGTGAAGCCTTCACACAGCAGGGCACAGGGCTGTGCTCATACCTGACTCTGTTAAATTCCCTAGAGCTGCTCCATGCTCTGTACACACACTGCTGCTCCATGCTCTGTACACACGCTGCTGCTCTATGCTCTGTACACACGCTGCTGCTCCATGCTCTGTACACACTTTGCTGCTCTATGCTCTGTACACACACACTGCTGCTCCATCCAAAGTCAGCTGTTGCAGGGAAATAAAGGGGGCAGTGCTGTGAACTGCAGGATGCCAGCAGATATTCTGGTGTCTCAATTGTGCCTGTCCTCAGACACTGCACCAGCCCTGGTCTAGGTGGGTATTCTGGGCAGCTGTAATTTGCCCCCCCCCCCCCCAACATTTGCCTATGATTCCTGACCGTTTGGGCTGACATTGTGTCGTCTGTGTAGATAACCTGTCTTCTGGGTGAGCAGTGATTGGCCGTAAAATTTTTCAGCCTCTCTGAAGGAATGTTCATGCAAGTTCAGTTTGGCATAGCTGCATAAACTGATGATTCTCTGAGCTTTGTTACTCTACAGAGAGTCACTGAGATTTGGTACTGAACAGAGATTCTCCAAGGTTTGGTACGCTACAGAGAGTCGCTGAGATTTGGTACTGTACAGAGATTCTCCAAGGTTGGGTACGCTACAGAGAGTCGGTGAGATTTGGTACTGTACAGATATTCTCCAAGGTTTGGTACACTACAGAGAGTCGCTGAGATTTGGTACTGTACAGAGATTCTCCAAGGTTGGGTACGTTACAGAGAGTCGCTGAGATTTGGTACTGTACAGAGATTCTGAGAGGTTTGGTACTCTACAGAGAGTCGCTGAGATTTGGTACTGTACAGAGATTCTCAGAGGTTTGGTACTCTACAGAGAGTCGCTGAGATTTTGTTCCTGAGAGATTCTCCAAGGTTGGGTACGCTACAGAGAGTTGCTGAGAGTTGGTATCCCACAAGGAAACAGGAAATTTACATTTACATTTGGGGGGGGGGGGGGAGCGCCAGAGGTTCCATCACGTTCATCCCGATCTCGCACGCTGTTACCACCACGCACCTGATTGACCACTTTGGGCTGAGATTTCCCAGCATGTCCAATTAATACATTCAACAAATTTTAGACCAAAATTGGTTGAAACGTCGATCGGGGATGCTTGTGGCTGCATCCAATTCGATAATAATTATTGAAACAGATGGTCAGTCAGCCTTCAAATCACTAGATGTGATCAAATCACTAGATGTACGGCCATCTTAACAGTGAAACATACTTTTAATTCACTGTATGCTTCACTGTATTCAACGCAAAACATATGGAAAACGTGCGGGAGTTTTCCCATTGTGTCGTTCTGGCTGCTACAGGGAACACAACGCCCGCTGTGATCCTAGCCTAAAATTAACTTACTGAAAGGATGGTCGGGAATGTGTATGTAGAATAGATCTCCTAGAAGCATGCCGTTTCTTTAAACTGTAAATAAAAGGAACGCATGCTGTGTATCTTTTATCTGTACAATAACGTCAACCATGTAACTAATCTGTTTTTAAATAGGGCTGTCCTATAAACGTTTTTGTACATACACAAGCAGAGCTTGTCTGACATGCACAGAAAGGCAGTTATATCAAGTCCAAATTCTAATTTTTTCTTTTTTTTTAAAGTTTGTACAGTGAGTAGTGAGGCGGGGAGGGACATTTGCCAAAAGTTTGTTGGAGAGCCTATGAAGACATAAGGCCTGCTATTTAATGATTTCAAGCTGAAACAGCGTGAAATAGGTATGAATTATGTCTGAAATCGGCGGCCCAGATCCCACAGTACCGCTGGCCTGCTTTCCGCGGGGCTTAATCGCGCACTTACAGGAAGATTAATATAAACATGTATAAATTAGCCACTTGAAAATCTGAAGTTAAGTGGTAAATTCACAGCATATTTTAGGTCTAACAGAATTATTTGAAAAAGCCCTTTACACGTGGCACGGAATGTCATTTTAATCTGTGCTGAATACATGCTGTTACTTAAGACACAACTCTGGGCAGCAATTCAAACCCATTTATAGAAGATATTGAAAATAAATGCTTCTATATTAAGTCCAAATAAAGAATACAAATAAAACAGAAACAAACAACAACAAAAAACTACAAATACAGCAGTGCTTGTGCTGGCTAGTTCAGCACTGTCCTGCATGCTTTTCTGCAGAGCAGTGGTATGTGAACTCCTCCCCTTCCAGGCAGATTTTCTGCTTATGTGCTGTCTTATCACGCGAACGACAGTCTGTACACACGCCCGACTTAGCGGGCGGACGTTTGAACGACGGGACGTTCATACGACCCGTCGTTCCAAAAAATCAGACATGTGTATGGGCCATTAGTTCTTCTATCCTATAAGTTTTTATGCCTGTTCTAATGTGCTGTGGCTTACTGCAGCCTTTCCTAATTGCACTGTCTCTGCAATAAATCTTATCTCCTTTCCTCTGTCGTGTCTGTTGGGCTAAGGCTTGAATGTGTGGAATGTGCAGGGCTGCTTGTGATTGGATAGAAGCGATACACACCCTCTGCAGGCCCCCTGCACACTCTGTATGACTCACACACTCTGTTTATGTGAGCCTATCACAAGCTGGTTAGTTTGTTTGTAAACACTGCCTAAAACTGTTAATTAGAAGCCCGGATTGCAGCAGAGAGTTGCAGAAACAGCACAGAGGGGCACAGGAGAAAATAAGGAATATAATGGTATGCTTTTTAGTGTAAGAATATTAGAGTACAGATTCTCTTTAAAGTGGATCTGAGATGAAAAACGAACAATAACAAGTAACTTGTCTACATATCTTATCTAAAGTTTAGATAGTTTACACAGCATATCTAGCTGCAAACAGCTTCAAAAGTTTATGATTATTTATTCCTGTGATACAATGAGGGCAGCCATGTTCTGTTTGTCACATTGTCACAGGCTGAGGGCTGGAGATGCTATCAGCTTGCCTGTGTGTAAATTCAGTCCCCTCTCCTCCTCCTCCCTCCTCCCCTCTGCCTCTGAAATCAATGGCTAGTAACCTCCTCCTGCGCAGACTGAGCTCCCATAAGCCCTTGCTACAGTGCCAAGGCACAAAAGGAGCTGTGGGCGAGGCTTGTTTAGTGTATAGGGAATAAGAGTATTAAAACAAAACAAAAAAAGTATTTGGCTTGAGGAATGCCCTATAAACTATATGAAAGGAACACAATTATGCAATAAGAAACATCTCAAGCTCACTCCAACCTGAATTATCGCAAATTCTTTCTGTTTTAAGAAAGCAAACTCTTGTTTTCCTTAGTATTTTAGAAAGGGAGCTTTTAGGACCAATGTAGCCCCTCACACACTCCAATGAGTTCTGGTTCACCATGAGCTTGCTGGTTAGTCTGTACCTCTCGGTGTTACAAGCCCTACTCCATAGAGCCAAATTAATCCATGCCATGCACTGATGAGGATCAAACAATTCGAAACAGTCTGTATGCATGTTGGATTGTTATGGCTCTGTACAAATTAACAAGCTGACACATCATTGCATTTCAGCAGTTCTGCAGGTGTGTTTAGCTTCTAAGGGTAACAATGGTAATTTGCATATATTCAGCAGTGATGCACTGGGAAACATCTCAAGCTCTCTCCAACCTGAATTATCGCAAATTCTTTCTGTTTTAAGAAAGCAAACTTTTGTTTTTCATGTACATTTATGAAAATAGACCACTCCAATGCAGCAAGGGCTATAATGTCAAGAAGACCTGGGACCCACTGGAAAGCACAAAGCACTATCGCAATCGCTAGCAATTTGTGATATTACAATTACTCCCAAAATGCAGCATGTCCTGCGATTGTGATCGCTCTAGTGGAATCTGTCCCATCCATTTACTTTGGCAGAGCATTTAGGGAAATTGCTAGCGATTGAAAGCGATCCCTAAACTCTCTCTCTAAAAAAAATAAATGCTGTAGTAAGTTCCAGCACTTAGGGACTGTCCCATCCACCAAACAGCGAACTGTTGCCATAGCTAAAAACAAGCATCACTTAAATCTTTTGCATGCTTAAAGGAATCCTGTAATATGTAAAAAAAAAAAAAAGTTCCACTTACCTGGGGCTTCTGCCAGCCCCCTCCAGCCTTCCTGTGCCCGCACCATCTCTGAATGATCCTCTGCCACCACCACCACTCAATTTCCTTACCGCAAGTCGCCATCCACTGCACCTGTACGGCCCTGGCCTTGTGAGTCCTCATTTGTATTCCCCTCGCAGAGGCTTCCTGCTCAGGCACAGTATGAGATTTTCTCATACTGCGCTTGCGGCAGGACGCTCCCGGCAACAGAAGTGCGAATGAGGACGCACATGGCCAGGACCGCGCAGTTGCCGTCGACATACCAGTTGGCGGTAACTAAATTGGGCAGCAGTGGGGGACCAGAGGAACTTTTGGAGACGGTGCGGGCACAGGGAGGCTGCATGGGGCTGGTAGAAGCCCCAGGTAAGTGAAACTTTTTTTTTCCATATTACAGGTTTCCTTTAAAAGAAACCTATCTAGTTGCAGGGTCAAACCAGATGAGCATTTTTAAATTAGAAATTACTAGGTCGTATAGCACAGTATATATATATATATATATATATATATATATATATATATATATATATATATATATATATATATATATATATATATACACAGACGTATATATAAACTGCCATTGGAGAATTGAAAAAAAAAATGGAGCAGTTTCAGTCAAGTTTAACTTCTTATCTCAGAAAATCCGAGCTATAGATAATATATGAGGGCTTGTTTAATGACTTCCTGCAAGTAACAGTTGTGCTCTGTACTGCGATATGTCATCAGAATTTCAGAAGCTGCCATTGGTAAAACTACTGAAAGCACTGAAAGCAACTCGCTGATTGGCTGCCCGGAGCCCCTGCATTTTAATCTTACTACTAAACAAACTCACAACTATGAGCTATAGTCTGTGCAATCCCATGAAAGATCCGCAAATCCAGTACTTATTGTCCACAGGTTCTGAGCAGGTATACTGGTCTGGCTGGTACAATAGTTCTTATTTATGTGACTGAAATATAATTTATTTTTTTAATATACTCCATTTTACTCCTGATCCTGAAATGTTTAATGTCAATAAAAGTCAAGTATTCAAAATTGCTGCACTGAGAAAAATAATGTATATTTTTTATACTTTCGTTATAAATTGTATTATACTTTATTCATAATCTAATAAAAAGATTGTGGAAGAAAATGAATTATAAACTGCTGGACAAACTATGGAAACTACAAACCTTAAACGTGGGTGATTGATAGTAGCAGTGAAGTGAATCATCTAATCAGATGGAGGGGAATAATAATAATAATTATTATTATTATTATAAATGTCCCTGATAATAACTGTCCCTGGACATGACTGTACGCTTGATGTGAAGATTAGTGTTCTTAGTGTGCAGATCAATTACTAAATGACCCCCAGTTTTTACACTGACCTCACTTCAAATCCCCCAATCAGGCTTCAGGAGGAATTATGAAATGCTCCAGTTAAAGGGGTGGCGGTTGCCAGGATCTTTTTGGTAAATTCAGCCTCTTGTTTTTCAGTGAAGGTTTCAGTATAGTTTCTCCTCCTCAGTGCAGCGTGCTGTACGGCTGTGTGTTATACACATAGCACAGTGCGGGGGCTGCAGTCCTGCCATGTAGCTTCCTCTACCGATCTGATACGCTGCTATGGGGATACTACTGACTTCCCATCTCTCCCTCTAGTGTGGCTGATATAAGCAGAGCAACAGTAATAATTACTATGATGATGATTATTACTATTATTATTATTATTATTATTATTATTAACAGTCTCCTAAATTTGAGTGTCTCATTATCTCCCCGTTTTTTCATAGTGGATATTAATAGGATCCCTTCGGCACCTGATTGGACGATTAGTAAGAGCTTCCCAACAAATATTAATGCTTTGTTTTGCAAACTTTTTATGGACTCTGCACAGAACGTTCTCTGATAAAATAATAATAATAATAATAATAATAATAATAATAATAATAATAATAATAACATTGTTGTTGTTGTCGTTAATATTATTATTATTGTCGCTATTATTATTATTATTGTTGTTGTCGTTATTATTATTATTAAGTTTGTTATTATTACTGTTTCTATTATTATTCAACCTTTTCTAGAGCTTCACTGTAAACATAATAATTCGCATCTGTAGAATGGGATCCTAAACTATAAAAGAGCATATTTTCAATCATCCAATCTGTATACAATAATATAATATATGCACATTACAAGTTACGGTTTCTTTACACGTACTGTAGGTTTGCCACATAATTTCTCATACAGAAATGACATTAGTTTTTCTCTGTTATACTATAAATACTGAACCTACTTCGCATGATGTATCCTTGTGAAATATTTTTTTCTCTGTTGGAAATACTGCATTATTATATTCCTCACTATGTCTTAGTACTGTTATAAGAAGATTGTGATAACAATAACGAGATATGGTCACACTGACAAAATTCAAGAGGCTTTCCTAAAAAAAAAAATACTTATCATTATTGATGTAAAATTATATACTTTTTGAACTGCTGGTGTTTTGATGTGTGTGCGCGTGTCTGTTCTCCATTCTGAGCAGCGCGTGCGGTGGGGTCGGCCGATCCCGTGTGTGTAGTATAATGTAGCGCTGCTGTGTATATCGTTCTGCTGTTCTGCTTCTCACGCTCGTCAGTCACTGCAGAGCACACGGCTGCTCGGAGCTCCCGCTCACCCCATTAGCTGCTATTCCTGTCTGCTATTCTCCACCCTGCTTTTATAGGCCACCAACTCCACAGTACAGATAGTTTTTTTTTAAGCCGGATTGAGACATAATTGCTATTTAAGCTCTGTAAACAGAAGCTGCAACATGAATATAAGATAATCCTGATAATGGTAAAAAATAAAGAACGTCTGAAAAACGTCTGCTGCGATTATATCTGTGTCGTTAGATGGAGCTAGATCGGGATTAGGATAATTAAGAGAAGATTGTCTGTGCATTAATTTGTATGTACTTGTTTACTTCTAAAGCTACGTACACACATGCGACAACGATCGTTCGTTGTCAACGACGAACGAACTTTTAATTGATGAAAGAACGACCTAAGTAAAGTTAGTTTTAAAAGGTGTGTAACGATCAGATCGTTAGAACGAACGTTACATCACGTAAAGCAACTATTGCGCCTGCGCATAAAAATGAAAAGGTCCATGGAGAAATAGTGAAATGCGCATGTCAAGTCTAGTACGAACGACCGTTTTCAATGAGGTACTACTTTTGCAAACGATCGTCGTTGGAAAAAATCCGCCAAGCTAGATCGTTCGTTTTTACCGATCTAGCTCGTCCGTCGTTAGACTTAATAGTCGTTGGCTGCTTTTTTTAAAACGATCGTCGTTTGAAACGATCGGGGAACGATCGTTTCAAACGACTATAGTCGCATGTGTGTACGCACCTTTAGTTCTATTCCTTTCTGTTTTTTAAAATATGCTTGAGAAAGTAGCGAAATTAGCCTTAAAGGGAAGGTTCAGGGAAACGTTTAAAAAAATAAAAATCCATATCCACTTACCTGGGGCTTCCTCCAGCCCGTGGCAGGCAGGAGGTGCCCTCGCCGCCGCTCCAGAGGCTTCCGGTCGTCTTCGGTGGCCGACCCGACCTGGCCAGGCCGGCTGCCAGGTCGGGCTCTTCTGCGCTCCAAGGACGGGCTCTTCTGCGTCCCACGCAGGCGCGCTGACGTCATCGGACGTCCTCTGGGCTGTACTGCGCAGGCGCAGTAGTTCTGCGCCTGCGCAGTAAAGCCCGGAGGACGTCCGATGACGTCAGCGCGCCCGCGTGGGACGCAGAAGAGCCCGTCCTTGGAGCGCAGAAGAGCCCGACCTGGCAGGCGGCCTGGCCAGGTCGGGTCGGCCACCGAAGACGACCGGAAGCCTCTGGAGCGGCGGCGAGGGCACCTCCTGCCTGCCACAGGCTGGAGGAAGCCCCAGGTAAGTGGATATGGATTTTTATTTTTATAAACGTTTCCCTGAACCTTCCCTTTAAGAAAACATCAAAATCACTCCTACATTATTTATACAACTATCGAGATCGGTAGATATAGATAGATAGATAGATAGATAGATAGATAGATAGATAGATAGATAGATAGATAGATTCGATAGATTAGATATCTAAACACATGACAATTCCTAATTAAAACCTGAACTGAAAGTTAAAAGTTGCAATAACCATACACACATCATACTTGTAGTCTGCTCATCAATCTCTTTCTCCTCTTCTGCGTCCTGTTTGTCCACTGGGATCTATGGAATTCCCCATCCTCTATTTTCAAAATGGCCATTACCCCATAACAGCTT
Source organism: Hyperolius riggenbachi (assembly GCF_040937935.1). Taxonomy (NCBI): domain Eukaryota; kingdom Metazoa; phylum Chordata; class Amphibia; order Anura; family Hyperoliidae; genus Hyperolius; species Hyperolius riggenbachi. Next base: position 495,695,822 of record NC_090647.1, read on the forward strand.
CCTGTCAGCACACTGTTAAACTGTAATATCGCCCACGTGAGCCATAGGGAAACATGGACATTACCTTGCTCATCAGTTGTCGTTTCAGTTATAACTGAAATCAACTAATATATAACTGACAGTAACAGATATATTTCAGTTCTGACAAAATCTTGTCAGATCTGGAAGGAATCATTGTAAGAAGAAAATGGTGAGCTTCTGAGAGGAACTGATGAAGAGGTAAGTATGTAATATTCATTTGTAGGTACATAATGTATTTATATTAAAGGATACCAGAAGTGACATGTGACATGATGAGATAGACATGTGTATGTACAGTGACTATCACACTAATAACTATGCTGTCTTACTTTTTTTCTTTCTCTGTCTGAAAGAGTTAAATATCAGGTATGTAAGTGGCTGACTCATTCCTGACTCAGACAGGAAGTGACTACAGTGTGACCCTCACTGATAAAAAAAAATTCAAACTATAAAACACTTTGTTAAATGTGCTGCAGAGCTGCCTGTGCAGAACTCTCCTGAAATCTATTCTTATCCTACTGATAATTAATTAATTAAACACTTTGATATGTTTGAAACACAGAACTCTGAAAAGTAAATTCAACTATATGTGGAATGAAGACTTTTCCCTGAGTGTTGTGCAAGAGTTTGGGTCCACTTAAAATAAGTATATCAGGTACCCCTATGGGTAGGAACCGCTAGGCAGTTAGGAGATTTTAGCATTTTGCTGCATATGCGTTTGTGCGTTTTTAGTGCGTTTTCTGTGCGTTTAGCGTTTTGGTTACACAGATGCGGTTTTTCTTGCATTCTGTGTGCATTTTATGTACTAAAACGCAATACCTCTGCATCACTGTTGACTTTCATTATGTGCGTTTAGGAAAAATAGGCAACAAGACCAGCGTTTTTAAATAGACAGGTATTGCAGAACGCAAACACATGCATTTTTTTATGCGGCTCATTGACTAACATTATACGCGTTAAAGAGAATCTGTATTGTTAAAATCGCACAAAAGTAAACATACCAGTGCGTTAGGGGACATCTCCTATTACCCTCTGTCACAATTTCGCCGCTCCTCGCCGCATTAAAAGTGTTTAAAAACAGTTTTAAAAAGTTTGTTTGTAAACAAACAAAATAGCCACCAAAACAGGAAGTAGGTTGATGTACAGTATGTCCACACATAGAAAATACATCCATACATAAGCAGGCTGTATACAGCATTCCTTTTGAATCTCAAGAGATAATTTGTGTGTTTCTTTCCCCCTGTTCTCATGCACTGAAGTTTCAGGCTGCTCTTTTCTTCTTGCAAACAGCTTTGCCCTTGTTTGTAATTCCTCAGTATGTGAAAGCCCAGCCAGCTCAGAGGACGATTTATCCAGCTGATTAGAGCAGCTTCCCTCTTCTCTCTTATCTAAATAACACACAGGCAGTATGCATAGAGGGGCCAGGAAGGGTGAGTTCATAGCAGAACCACAACACTGAAGAACTTGGCAGCCTTCCAGACACAGGCCGACAAGTCTGACAGGGGCAAGATACATTGATTTATTACAGAGACTGTCATAGTAGAAAGTGCTGCAGTTAGCCAGAACACATTAGAATAGCTTTTGGAACATGTAGGATGATAAAAAACAGGATCCAATTTTTGTTACGGAGTCTCTTTAACGCTAGCGTTTTACGCAATGCTAGCGTTTCTGCCCAGTGTGTTTGTACCCCGAATAAATATATTTCTTATTATTACACCCTATCTGTGTTTACAGATGCTCTAAATATCCCAGAATGCTTGAGATACACAAAATATATTTTGATTTAATAATTCTCTGAGATGCAACACATGCTTAGGTACCCCCAGCCAATCAGATTTACCTCCTGGGGAATACATGTCTCTAAAGCTAAGTACACACATGCGATAAAACATGCTGTGTACAAACATTTCCCAGCGAATGTACAGCCCCTTCCAACTACATGACACACAGGGATTTCGTACATAACATGACGATATTGTTATGTATGGAAGCAGCACATGCAAACATTACTGATGTCGAAGTTCATTCATGATGTTATGTTCTTTATATACTTAGTTCACTACACGTGTACTTGTACATGCATTGTTTATATTCTAATGATGACGCAGCTACACACCACGCAGCAACGCACTGCTCAGCAATGCAACGCGCAGCAATGCACAGCTATGCACCATGCATCAATACACCATGTGCAACACACCATGCATCAACATACTACGCAGCAAAGCACCTCACAGCAATGCAATGCGCAGCATTGCGCCATGCATCAACACACCATGCAGCAACGCACCATGAAGTGACATACCATGCAGCAACATGCTGTGCAGCAACACACCATGCAGTAACACGCTGTGCAGCAACACACCACGCAGCAACGCACTGCACAGCAATGCAACGCGCAGCAATGCACAGCGATGCACCATGCATCCATACACCATGTGCAACGCACCACGCATCAACATACCACGCAGCAAAGCACCTCACAGCAATGCAATGTGCAGCAATGCGCCATGCATCAACACACCATGCAGCAATGCGCTGTGCAGCAACACGCCATGCAGCAACGCGCTGTGCAGCAACACACCACGCAGCAACGCACTGCACAGCAATGCAACACGCAGCAATGCAGGCAGCAATGTACCATGAAGCAGCAGACCACGCAGCAATGCACCGCACATCAACACACCACACAGCAACGCACCCCGCATCAACACACCACACAGCAATGCAGCAATGTACCATGAAGCAACGCAACACGCAGCAACATACCATGAAGAAAGATGCCATGCAGCTACACACCATGCAGCAACGCACTGCACAGCAACGCAATCCGCAGCAATGCACCATGCATCAACACAACATGCATCAACACACCATGCATCAACACACCATGCATCAACACACCATGCATCAACACACCATGCAGCAACACACTATGCAGCAACACACTGCACAGCAACACACTGCACAGCAACACAATGCACAGCAACGCAATCCGCAGCAATGCACCACTCATCAACACACCATGCAGCAACACACCATGCAGCAACGCACTGCCAGCAACGCAATGTAAAGCAACACAACCCGCAGAAATGCACCATGCATCAACACACCACACATCAACATACCATGCAGCAACACACCACACATCAACACACCATGCATCAACACACCACACATCAACACACCACACATCAACACACCATACATCAACACACCATGCATCAACACACCACACATCAACACACCATGCATCAACACACCATGCAGCAACACACCACACATCAACACACCATGCATCAACACGCCATGCATCAACACACCACACATCAACACACCATGCAGCAACACACCACACATCAACACACCACGCATCAACACACCATGCATCAACACACCATGCAGCAACACACCACACATCAACACACCATGCATCAACACGCCATGCATCAACACACCACACATCAACACACCATGCAGCAACACACCACAAATCAACACACCATGCATCAACACACCACACATCAACACACCACGCATCAACACACCATGCATCAACACACCACACATCAACACACCATGCAGCAACACACCACACATCAACACACCACGCACCAACACACCATGCATCAACACACCATGCAGCAACACACCACACATCAACACACCATGCAGCAACACGCCATGCATCAACCCACCACACATCAACACACCATGCAGCAACACACCACAAATCAACACACCATGCATCAACACACCATGCAGCAACACACCATGCAGCAACACACTATGCAGCAATGCAGCAATGTACCATGAAGCAACGCACTACGCAGAAACGCACCATGCAGCAAAACTTGACAAAGGTTCTAACGTTTTCATGCTCTACCATCCTTTTTCCACTTCTTACTGTCTCTGTGGAGATATTTACCCACTTAATGTCATTTCAAAAAGTGTGATTGATTTTTCAGATTAAAGGACACCTGAAGTGATAAGGATAAGTAGGCTGCCTTATTTATTTCCTTTTACACAATGCCAGTTGCCTGGCTGTCCTGCTGATCCTCTGCCTCTACTGTTAGCCATAGACCCTAAACAAGCATGCAGCAGATCAGATGTTTGCCTGAAGTCTGACTGGATTTTCAGCATGCTTGTTTCAGTTGGGTGATTCAGATGCTACTGATGCATGGAAGATCAGCAGGGCAGCCAGGCAACTGGTATTGTTTAAAAGGAAATTAATATGGCAGCCTCCATATCACTCTCACTTCAGTTGCCCTTTAAGGACACGGTAAGCCATAAAAACCCAAGATAGGACATATTACTTTTATTTAAAAAAAAAAATCTGCTGGCGTGTAATGCCTGAATATAAGGGCCCTTTCACTCAGTCAGTTGTGTTATGATGTAATGCAACATAGCCAAAATGTCACACGGCACATTACATACAGTGAGGCATACAGTACAATGAAATATGCTTCACTGCAACTATAAATGTCCACCTTACCCGGGTAATGCACAGCATGCTGTTCATTACTGCAATGGAAACCCCACCCCCCACGTGATGTGGAAGCCCCATGGGAATATCATTGCATTGCGGGATTTGATCATAGCAAATTAGAGTCTTAGGGTTCGTATAGACGTACGATAAAGATCGTTCGTTACGAACGATTCGTGACGTTTACACGATATTCAAATTAGACGGAAAAGATCGTTCGTAATGAACGATTGTGTACACACGTGAACGATATAAGTATAAAGTACTGAACGACGAACGATTAAAAAATGCGTGCGCAAACGGAAGTGACGTTATGACAGGCAATAAGAACATGCGTTATCGATCGATCTTTGTACACACTGCAACGATTGAACGATTATCTTTCGAAAAAATCCGCCGGGTTGGATCGGTCGGATTGAACGATAACGGTCGTTATCGTCCCAAAAAACGATCGTTGGAAAATTTGGAGCGCACGATTATCGGTCCAATTGTCGTTATCGTTCGTTTTTGAACGATCGTTATCGTACGTGTGTACTCAGCTTTAATCAATCTTCCACCTGTTCAAACTGTTGTATGCTTCTCCATCTGCTTCACATGAGCACGCCTACTAAAGAGCATGAAGGGTTTAGCTCAGCCTCAATGAATGCTCCTATGTCCTGAGCAAGATATGATAGGGAATGTCTACCACATGCCAGGATCTAAAGGCCCAGCCAGCAAGCTTATTATCATGGGGTAGTAGTAGGTTACTGGATAATGTTGATATCGTCCATAGTGCTTTACAGAGTACCAGAGGCGGGACAAGGTCCTTCAGCACCAAAGGCTGAGACAGCAAAGTGCGCCCCTCCATCCCTGACACCCCAGCCATCACACACTGATTGCAATTAGACTAATAGGTGCCCCAAGGCCCCCAACCTCCCCAACACCTTAATCTCTAGTTATCTGGCTTGCAGTCACTGTCATGTATCCCCTTTTCTTATTTCTTTCTGCTTCAAACACAATTGGGAATGACAGCTGAGTGAATTGTGCGCCCCCTCCTACACTGCGCCCTGAGGCTGGAGCCTCTCCAGCCTCTGCCTCGGCCCGGCCCTGCAGAGTACACAGCCACATCACTAACTGTCCCTCAGAGGAGCTCACACTCTAATCCTTACCACGAGCATGTCACTAACTGTACCTCAGAGGAGCTCACTCTCTAATCCCTACCACGAGCATGTCACTAACTGTATCTCAGAGGACCTCACACTCTAATCCTTACAACAAGCCACATCACTAACTGTACCTCAGAGGTGCTCACACTCTAATCCCTACCGCGAGCATGTCACTAACTGTCCCTCAGAGGAGCTCACACTCTAATTCTTACCGCGAGCATGTCACTAACTGTACCTCAGAGGAGCTCACACTCTAATCCCTACCACGAGCATGTCACTAACTGTACCTCAGAGGAGCTCACACTCTAATCCTTACCACGAGCATGTCACTAACTGTACCTCAGAGGAGCTCACACTCTAATTCTTACCGCGAGCATGTCACTAACTGTACCTCAGAGGAGCTCACACTCTAATCCCTACCACGAGCATGTCACTAACTGTCCCTCAGAGGAGCTCACACTCTAATCCTTACCACGAGCATGTCACTAACTGTACCTCAGAGGAGCTCACACTCTAATCCTTAACACGAGCATGTCACTAACAGTTCCTCAGAGGAGCTCACACTAATCCCTACCACAATCATGGTCTGACGGTCCTTTCATATGGGGGGGGGGGGGGGGGGCTGCAGTAGATCTCCAGATCTGGCAGAATATGAAATGGAGAGAACATTCCACCGTTAGATGGATCACCAGATCTGGCAGAATATAGAATGGAAAGATTGCACAGGCAGTAGATCACCACATTTGGCAGAATATAAAATGGAGAGAGATGCCAGCAGTAGATCACCAAACCTGGCAGGATATAGAATGGAGGGGAGATTTACATGCAGTAGATCGCCAGATCTGGCAGACTAAAGGCTAGTACACACTAGCAATTTTGATTGAGCAATGATTGCTCAATTTTACCACCTCCATGTAGTATGACCATTTACCTATATAATCTGCATAGAATTGAAAATCTGTTTGGCCCTCATACTACATGGAGGTGGTAAAATTGAGCAATCATTGGTCAATCAAAATTGCTAGTGTGTACTAGCCTTAAAGAATGGAGAGATTGCACAGGAAGTAGATAACCAGATCTGGCAGACTATAGATTGGAGAGATTCCACCAGAAGTGGATAACCAGATCCGTCAGAATATAGAATGGATAGATTGCAGTGACAGTAGATTATCTGATCTGGCAGACTATATAATGGACAGAATGCGCCAGCAGTAGATCACCACCAGATGTGACAGAATATAGAATGTTGAGTTTGTCGGCAGTAAATCACTATATACAGTATAGTGCTATGCTATGCAGTACACATGACATAGCTACTGCATATGCCATATCATCAAGTCACTTTTAATGTACAGGTGAGACATATTTTGCCATACAAATGACTGTGTGATAAATATTTGTTTTGTTTTACATTGACATACTGTGCATGGTCTTATACAAAGATCTTATCTGTTATCTCACATTAATATACTGTACATGGTGTCATAAAATATTTCATATATGCTGTGTTAAACTAAGATACTGTTCATGTGGCATACCAATATCATATATGCTCTGTCCCACTATATACTGTACATAGTGGTGTTATGCAAAGATTATATATTGTATGACATATATAATCTCTTTGCCTCACTGATGTAATGCCATACGAAGACCATACAGTATATGCGGTGTTACACTGAGATACTATACACGTGTCATACCACGATCATATATGTTGTGCCACATTATAAACTGTACATGGTAGTGTTATACAAAAATCATATATGTTGTGCGGTGCCACATTATAAGCTGTACATGGTAGTGTTATACAAAAATCATATATGTTGTTCCTCACTAAACTATCGTACATCATGCTATACCAAGATCATATAGGTTGTGGCACACTATATACTGTGTATGGTAGTGTGATACAAAACAATATATGGTGTGCCTCACTGTAGTATCGTACATCATGCTATATACCAAGATCATATATGTTGTATTTCACTGAGATACTGTATAATATATAAATCATACTATATGATGATAATTTACAATATGTAGAGCCACACGGAGGCACTGTATAGTACGAATACCAACTAAGTCCTTCCGTGTTGTACTATACTAAGACTTTTATCCAAATAAAGCAGGGCACCAGCAGAGTACAACAGCAACAACAACAATAACAACAACAACAATAATAATAATAATATAGTCCTAGTTGTTACCTCTCGCCCGCACTAAAAAAAACGAAATCTCCAGACATGATATAGATAAAAAAAATAATTTTCATTTATTTAAATAAAAATGTAGAATAAAGTTCAACGATTGAACTAAAAGCAAAGATACGACTAAATTAAATAAGATGGTACAGCTTAACAATAGCACTAATCTTGCAATGCACAGGCAGATAGCAACTGTTATTAGTCTCTGTCATTTTAGTGTTTTTCCAGTACTCGTGCTTATATGGTACTTTGCACCACGGGAGATGATAGCGACAAATACATTCCCAATGAAATGATAATAACAGTAGCAGACTCTTCTGGATCACTGTCTGTTGAATCATCTGACGTTGACATTAATTGAAGAATTCTCTGCCATACTACACAATGATCAGTGTGCCAGCCGCTTCCTCAGGGGTCATCTCCCCGATGTCACTCATCATCCAACAAAGTTATCAATCCGCATGGAAGCAGTTGCAGCAAGATCAAAGCGATCGAATCTACTCAGTAGTCAGTATCAAGGATTTCGTTCAGCGATTGTATTGGTAAGTAACATTTTATAACAAATGTGCTAGAAACTGAACTTCTCAGTTCCTTCATTCAACGTATTATGTCATATATGTACGACTGTAACATGCGTCTCCTGTAATCTGCTTTATAAATCGCATCATAACTTGCAACTGTTACAAGTGTGTGTGTGTACAGTGTGTGTACAGTGCGTGTACAGTGTGTATGAAGTGTTTGTGTACACATTGTGTGTATATATACACAATGTATACACAAATCTTACACTCACACTTTGAACATTGTGTGTATGTAGTGTCTGTGTATACAGTGTGTGTATTTACAATGTGTGTGTGTGTAGTGTTTGTGTATACAGTGCGTATATATACAATGTGTACTGTTTGTATGTAGTGTTTGTGTATACTATGTGTGTATATACAATGTGTACAGTGTGTGTGTAGTGTTTGTGTACATAGTTCGTATAAATACCGTGTGTGTGTGCGTGCGTATGTGTGTGTGTCTGTCACGGTGTGTGTTACGGTGTGTGTCACGGTGTGTGTCACGGTGTGTGTATACGTGTGTGTATACGTGTGTGTTGTGACAAGTAACATTGTACAAAACAAAATCAATAAAGACTAATCGGTAATAATCCCACCAGTCTACCCCATTTGTGTAAATAGGTTTGCAAAGGAGACATTGGGCAATATATGGCAAGCTTGCCTATACAAGGACTGATTTGAATACACCGCATGCCCATTGCAAGGTGGCTTCTCCGGGGCTGCTCACTATATATATATATATATATATATATATATATATATATATATATATATATATAATTTTAATATATACATACATTTAGGTTTCTTTGGTGTGTTTCTTTTTAATTCTCCGCCCATCATATAGCTTTCTGTACAGTTTTATTCTGAATAATTATGAACGTATGGAGCACTGAACACGACAGACCATTAGCTGTGCTACGCTGTTTGGTTATAGTAGGCTGATTAGCAGACTCGATCTTGCCTCTGTGCACACAGACATGCAGAGTACCAGTGACAACAAAACAGCACACTGTGCAAAATGTAGACATTTACAGCAACTGAAACAAGTCCCAAAATCTACACTGTCAATGGAGAAGATACCCTCCCCCTCCCTCCGTCACACACAAGACAATGTTCAGACATTAGACCCCCCCCCCCCCGCCCAGTGGCCACGTTTCTGTACCTGACAATACACAGATGCGGCGCGAGAAAGAAAACCTATAGCTCTCTCTATGGACATAATGTACAAGCCCCTTTGAAAAACGATTATACGTTCACATAATCAATGGTGTAAATACATATTTGCATCAGTATTAATAAAGTATTAAAACAAAGGATACACGTGTCTGTGTTTCCCACAGGTGTGCTTTAAGTAATAATCATCAATAATTGTTTTCAGCCACTGCTGTTTCTATATGCATTGTCCTCCTGTCCCCTCTGTAAATGATTCGATGTATCTGAATTGTTGTTATAGCTCATACTTCATTTTAACATACCAGTATATACAGACATTTATGGTAATTGACGTCTAGTAAATATACAGTACTGCTGATAGGTACACGTTTCTATACACAAAGACATAGATAGATAGGTGATAGATAGATGGATGGATGGATGGATGGATGGATAGATAGATAGATAGATAGATAGATAGATAGATAGATAGATAGATGATTTAAACAGGTAATTTAAAGATCTATCTATTATATGGGACGTCTGCTTTGCAGCCTGTACAGGAGAGACTCTGGTTGGCTCTTATTCAATTAACCTTTTCTCCTTGGAGATCATTTTTATCTCCTGTTTAAAATAACCTTCCAGCTTTCTGCAATTGAGAAAGTACCAAAAAGTATGTGAAACCATAGTGTCAAAATCATTCTGAGTATTTCCTTGCTTGCTGGTGGCTTAAAATGCATATTATTGATAAGAGCCCATATGCAATTTATTTTTCTCCTGTTTTTTTCTTAGGAGATCATTTTTCATCTACTCTATAAAATAACTTGTTAGTACCTTGCAAATAAAATTACCAAAAAGTAGCTGAAAAAGTACTGTCAAAATTATTTTGAGTATTTTCTTGCTTGCTGGTGGTTAAAAAGCATTTTATTCACAGGGTATAAAAATATCACCTAGGAGAAAACATGGATCAGTCAGAAGAGGCTGGGGATAGATCAGTCAGTAGAGGCCAGGGATGGATCAGTCAGGAGAGGCCGGGGATGGATCAGTCAGGAGAGGCCGGGGATAGATCAGTCAGGAGAGGCCGGGGATGGATCAGTCAGGAGAGGCCGGGGATGGAAGTCAGGAGAGGCCGGGGATGGATCAGTCAGGAGAGGCCGGGGATGGATCAGTCAGGGGAGGCCGGGGATGGACCAGTCAGGAGAGGCTGGGGATAGATTAGTCAGGGGAGGCTGGGGATAGATTAGTCAGGGGAGGCCGGGGATGGATCAGTCAGGAGAGGCTGGGGGTGGATCAGTCAGGAGAGGCCAAGGAGGGATCAGTCAGGAGAGGCCAGGGATGGATCAGTCAGGAGAGGCCGGGGATAGATCAGTTAGGAGAGGCCGGGGATAGATCAGTCAGCAGAGGCCGGGGATGGATCAGTCAGTAGAGGCCAGGGATGGATCAGTCAGGAGAGGCCGGGGATGGATCAGTCAGGGGAGGCCGGGGATGGACCAGTCAGGAGAGGCTGGGGATAGATTACTCAGGGGAGGCTGGGGAAAGATTAGTCAGGGGAGGCCGGGGATGGATCAGTCAGGAGAGGCTGGGGGTGGATCAGTCAGGAAAGGCCGGGGATGGATCAGTCAGGAGAGGCCGGGGATGGATCAGTCAGGGGAGGCCGGGGATGGATCAGTCAGGAGAGGCTGGGGGTGGATCAGTCAGGAAAGGCCGGGGATGGATCAGTCAGGAGAGGCCGGGGATGGATCAGTCAGGGGAGGCCGGGGATGGATCAGTCAGGAGAGGCTGGGGGTGGATCAGTCAGGAAAGGCCGGGGATGGATCAGTCAGGAGAGGCCGGGGATGGATCAGTCAGGGGAGGCCGGGGATGGATCAGTCAGGAAAGGCCGGGGATGGATCAGTCAGGAGAGGCTGGGGGTGGATCAGTCAGGAGAGGCCGGGGATGGATCAGTCAGGGGAGGCCGGGGATGGATCAGTCAGGAAAGACCGGAGATGGATCAGTCAGGAGAGGCCGGGGATGGATCAGTCAGGGGAGGCCGGGGATGGATCAGTCAGGGGAGGCCGGGGATGGATCAGTCAGGGGAGGCCGGGGATGGATCAGTCAGGAAAGGCCGGGGATGGATCAGTCAGGAGAGGCCGGGGATGGAACAATCAGGAGAGGCTGGGGGTGGATCAGTCAGGAGAGGCCGGGGATGGATCAGTCAGGGGAGGCCGGGGATGGATCAGTGAGGGGAGGCCGGGGATGGATCAGTCAGGGGAGGCCGGGGATGGATCAGTCAGGAGAGGCCGGGGATGGATCAGTCAGGAGAGGCCGGGGATGGAACAGTCAGGAGAGGCTGGGGGTGGATCAGTCAGGAGAGGCCGGGGATGGATCAGTCAGGGGAGGCCGGGGATGGATCAGTGAGGGGAGGCCGGGGATGGACCAGTGAGGGGAGGCCGGGGATGGACCAGTTAGAAGAGGCTGGGGATGGACCAGTCAGGAGAGGCTGGGGATAGATTAGTCAGGGGAGGCTGGGGATAGATTAGTCAGGAGCGGAGAGAATATTTGGTAGAAGGGAAAGGAGAGGCCATGACAGTCTGTTAGGGGTATGTCCTCAGCCTGGATGGAGAGAGAGCTATATCAGCATGACTTTCACCTGCACAGCATCACCCAGACCATAGCTGCCAGCACAGAGCCGCTCCCCCACCCTCCAGCATAATTACCAGCCTAATTACTGTCACCCCACCTGATCCACCACTACAGAGGGATCCATTGGCTGCCATATAGAGATGGGCCCTCTGCTTGTCCTACACTGTGACTGTTTACTCTCTGCAGAGGGTTCTGCATTCAGTTATTTTATGGAGTAATTCTTTATTGTTCCAGAGGATCCCCAGCCTCTGCTGTACACAATGCAGTGATGTGATGTTATATGAATACAGTATGGTATAAAAGTAAAAAAAAAGAAACTGACATAAAAAGCAATAACAATAACAACAGAAAAGCTAGAGGTCTAGAGTAAAACAAAACATAGCTGCTGCTGATAGATAAATAAATAAATAGATAGTGATAGAGTTTGTGCAAAAGTACATACTCCCTTATGTACATAATGACACACATGTGACTTTTGGATTGCCCTCCATTGGGAGATGGGGGTGCAATAATTGGGGGTGCACAGTACCTTGGCCTGGGATTTGCAATTTGCAATCAACGTTATTGTGTCCCCATTATGTTAATAATGTGTTTGTATTACATTAATTCGATTACTATAATGTAATATTACACCGTCCAATTAATTAGAATGCAATTAAGAAGATAACTATGAATTTAGGACAACATAAATATACCCCCTGTGACCGCCAGCACAAAATATACTCAGCCCTGCACAGACAATATTTACTATTGATTAATTCCAAATTCCCAGCCTACACATTTAGCTGCCCATTATACATTATATACAGATATATCCACCCATCACATTGTACTGTGTATAACATAAACCTGTCCTGTGCTCTGACCCGGCCACTGTTATCAGTATTATATTCACTTCCCATCAGGACAGAGGTTTGTTTATGACTATTGAGTGTAGAATCGGGATGACACCATTTATTAGCTAGATTAGAAGAAAATGAGTAAGCTTTTGGCTATAAAGCCTTCATCAAGCTGTTTCCTGTATATTGATAACATTTAGAACACAGCTATACACTGGACTGTAAAAATGAGATACATTGTTGTTCTGCTTTTTACTACCCAATGTATATAAGCTGTGTTCTGTATACAGGAATCAGTCTGATGGAAGCTTCATAATTAAGTTAGAAAATAAATGGTAGCATCCTGATTCTAAACTTGTTACTGATGGCTAACACGGTACAACACTCTACTGCTGCTTCTACTTTCTTGCTATGAAGTGTGGTACTGAGGGAAGGGGGTGTTATCCAATGTTACCCACTTCACTAATAATATGAACGGATCAGCTCCTGATATGAGGTGAGCACTTATTCACACATAATAGAGAGAAATGCTCCCCAAATATTCCTAAATATGCCGCCGTCAGCGAATCTCCACTAAACCTCAAATATGTGCAGAGAAAGAAAAATGAACTCGACGAGTGAAATCAAATATAAAAACTGATTCATCACTAAATTCAGGCTCTCCAGACCCGATATTGTCCTGCATTATATAATGGGCTTTGTAGTAGAGTAGTTACTAATGCGCTTCCCAGTACCCCAGCTGTCACATACACAGGCCTCCTCCATAGAAAGCGCTCCCAAATAAAGAAAATAAATACAAGCGTGCCCCCTCCTAAACCTAATATACAGAAGTTATACGTGCGTGTATAGTATTATCACACACTCATTCTATTAGCGATATTATTTAATAATTATTATTTGTAGTAGGAGTATTTTGAATATATATTTTAGGATATACATTTTTTAAGTAAATATTCATAACGGAAAAACTGTAATAGTAAATAATAATGGTAATAATAATACGGTTGTTGATGTTGTTATTATTATTATTATTATTATTATTATTATTATTATTATTATTATTATTATTATTATTATTATTATATCTGGAAAGTTCATCTTCCCTTTTTATGCTCTACTGTTTGTGCTGTTAGTTTAGTATTTTGTGTTCCTGTGTGTCTTGTGTAGTAATTATTATACATACTATTTTACTCCTTGGAGAGCCTGTAAGTACGCAGTATATATATTCACATACACACATATATATTTTCACCTGCGTTTGGGGGCAATAGGTAGAACATGGAATTAATAATATATGGGGATAGTAGGTAGCACATATAATATATATGGGGGCAGAAGGTAGAACATGGAATATATTTATATATGGGGCAGTAGGGGCAACATATATTGTATATGGGGCAGTAGGTAAAACGTGGAATAAAATGTGGGGGCAATAGGTAGAACATAAAATATATATATGGGGCAGTAGGTAGAGTATATATACATATATATATATATATATATATATATATATATATATATATATATATATATATATATATATAGAGGCAGTAGGTAGAAAATATAATATATACAATACATATATGGGGGGGCAGTAGGTAGAACATGTAATACATGTATATGGGCGCAGTAGGTAGAACATATATATATAGTGTATATATTGGGGTCAGTAGGTAGTGCCACGCCGGGACACACACGCCGGGACACACGCACGCCGGGACACACACACACACTGGGACTCACCGTCGGGGAAGACTGCCCTCATCTTCAGGTAGCTGGTGGTGAGTCGGATGATGGAAGCCTTGTCCAGCTGGGAGGTGATGGCGGAGGGAAGGGGCAGCAGCTTGGCCAGCTCATAGAACTCGCCATTCTCCTTCTCCCGCCGGGTCTTGGCCGCATTCTTGGACTTCTCCTTCATGTTAGCGAGCGTCGGGGGGCCCCAGCAGCACTGGCATAGCAATAATGATAATAGGAGTAATGGCCCCGGCACTGGCTGCTCAGAGGGGGCACCATGGAGCCTGGCACCCAACCTCCTCCACCACAGACCTGTACAATCCAGCCCCGACCATCAATCCCTCCTCATCCTCCCCCCGCGATCAGATTGCAGCTGCAGCCCCACTAGACCTGGAGAAACGTTCCAGCGATGTGATCGAACAAGCGAATCGAAACAATCTTTTCAGTTTTGTGATCCCAAAAGTGCAGCCCGGATTACCGGAGGCTCCATAGTGCTTAGTGGCGAGGGGGGCCAGACATCCACGCGGGGGGATGAAGGCTCAGATCCACATCGGCTGCTGAGATGAGATCGATCAGTAGCTGCTCCTGTACAATCGCCTCCCGCCCGGGCGGTGTGTGTGTAGCGAGCCCGGCCGCAGCGATCTCCGCGCTCTGCTGCCTGAGTGCCTGGCTCTGCACAGAGAGCTCAGAGAGCATACAGAGGATGGGGCCCCGCTCAGTGACGTCTCCTTACACTCAGCACAGGGAGGCTGGGTGACCCGAGCAGCACAGGACAGCCTGGCACACCAGGGGTTAACCGATCTGCTGTGCTGCTGACTGATGACACGCTATGGAGCTGGCCTCTGTGTCTGTGGGATATATACATTATACACATGTGTGTGTGTGTGTGTGTGTATGGAGGGAGGGGGCATGGATGAGAGGTTACCACTGCTCAATACTCCACAGAGGGAGATACATGGGGGGGGGGGGGGGGGGGGGGTATTATACAGTTATAAGGGCTCATCATATCAGATGGCATGATCTGCAGCATGTCCAGAAAAGTCACCAGACGCCTGTGGGGACTTCGAGCATACCTGGCCGAGTCCCTGTCTTGTCAGCGGAAATACTAAGACAAGATATACTGTATACATGCATATATATATATATATTCTGCTGTCATATTACACCAATAACCCTACCCCATCTATATATTAGCCAAGACAATTAGCCATGCTATCTGGTGAGTGGTGGAAATATAATCTAATCTATCTTTCTATCTAATCTATCTATTATTATTATTATTGATTTATTATTATTATTTATTTATAAAGCGCCAACATATTCTGTGGCACTGTACAAAGAAATAAACATGGGGTACATAATAATACAGACAATAGTGTACACCAATATACAAGATACATAATTGGTGGCAAAATACAAAAATGATACAAAATACAGAATATAAGATACAGAATCGGTAATGACAGTGATACAAGTAACATGTTAAATAAAATGTGTAATAATTTTCAAGACACTTAGGGGGAGAGAGCCCTGCCCTTGCGAGCTTACAATCCAAAGATTGTAAAGATCTATCTATCTATGTATCTATGTATCTATCTATCTATCTATCTATCTATCTATCTATCTATCTATCTATCTATCTATCTATCTATCTATCTATCTATCTATCTATCTATCTATCTATCTATCTATCTATCTATCTTCCTATCTATCTATATCTATCTATTTATATCTATCCATCCATGCAGTTAACCAACTTGTATTGAAAAATCTCTCTCATACATTTACCTCGGTAGTCTACTTTATCTTCTATAATTGGACTATGTGTCATTTTCCATGACGAAATACAAAATATAAACACGCTAAATAACCCACCAACACACACACACACACACATATATAAATATATATATATAGTTATTATTAGGTGTTATTAATTCCACCGCAGGTCATCCATATTTGTAGATAAAGGAATCTGATCATTAACGACCATGATGCCCTGTCTGTTTATACCAATCACATTCTCGGCTTTTCTCTTGATTCCGACCACTCACCATGGTTTCAGCATGTATAAAGCATAATTTCGCTCATTTGCTTGGACAGTTCTCTATATTTCACAGTTTATCATTGGATGCCACGCGAGCCAACGTGGCATCTAAAATGTATCCATTTCCCCAGTCCAATCAGAGGGGGTTTATCCAGGGTCCTTTAAGGCAAATTGAATATATGTAAACATGGATGAAGAAATCGCTTTTATTTGCTGTCAACAAGGGCTGGTCCTGAAATATATTTACTACCTTCCCTAAGATCACCTCCAAAGGTTATCATGTAAACGATCACACTGGGCTTGTGTTACATCGCTTATAGAACATTTCCAACTGTAAATACGTAGATAGGTTGCTACCATGTAGTACTAACAGCTGATCCACACAAGCTCGCAGGGTCTGATCGCCTGTTCATATCTGGATCATGTATCGATAATAATAACTTTAGTCTTGTCTCCAGAGGAGGGCTGTCAAATATTTTCATCCCTTTCACCTTTTGCAGAGAGCCCCATATACGGCTTCACTATGGTGCCACGAGAGGGTAACTATGTACCCCAAATGTCAGCTATTCAATAAGTGTGGTGACAGACATAGAGGAGTATAGCAGAGTGTCTGTTGGGCCTCATTCCAAAATCTCATCATCAGCAGCAGCACAGCCCCCACCCTCTTCCCGGAAATCCCCTCCAATTAAAAGAAATTAAAGGTCATACAATTTTTTTGGTACTTTGTTTTATTACAAACAGTGTATAAGCAATGTACACAATATGAGGATTTTAAGAGGGCTCAAATATTTTTTTTTCTAAAATAGAAGATATTGTCCATTGACAGTGTACAGTTTTCTGTGATGTTATATTTATATTTAACTCTAGATAGATAAGTAAGGCGATAGATATAGACAGGTAGATATTTTATTTAAAGTGAACCCGAGGCGAAAATAAACTGATGAGATAAACAATTATATTTATCCTTCTACTCCTAAAATGACGTTTTTAACCCCTTGCCGACCACGTAACGCTGATTGGCGTGAACGTGGCGGCCGCCCCAGGACCGATTCACGCCAATTGGCGAGAAGTCCTGGGGCGGGGTTTTGCAGGAGATCGCGCGCGCCGATGCACGTGCATCTCCACTTGAATGATGGAGCTCCGCTCCGCCATCAGTCTCCCAATGGGGATCGTCGCTAGGAGACTGTTAGATGGCAAAACCGCCATCTATTTACTCTGTACAGCACTGCGATCTACGGTAGCGATGTACTGGGGACAGCTGTGTGACACAGAGAAGTGCGGCAGAGAAGTGATCCGCCTATTACAGCCGATCACGCTGACTTGTTGGCGGGGGGAGGGAGGAGGGAGGGTAGGTTAAAAAAATATTTAAAAAAATAGCGAAATTTATTGAAAAAATTAAACAAATAAATATTTGTAAAAATAAACACAGAAAGCTCTGTTGGTGGGCAGAAAAGAAGGAGGGGGGAATCACTTATGTGCTGAGTTGTACGGCCCTGCAGCAAGCCCTTAAAGCTGCAGTGGCCTAATCTGTAAAAATGGTCTGGTTACTGGGGGGGGGGGGGGGGTGTTAAGCCCTTGGTCCTTAAGTGGTTAAGTGTCCCAGTGTTTTCTTTTATATTTAAACATTTACAAAGTAGGTTGAACGTTTCACTGTCTCACTGTAATCAGTGGCAGCCTATTAAGCATCCCAGAGTTAGAAAAAGGTCAATAGCTCATGTATTTTAAATCTCCCTGCCCTCAGAAGTTGTATTCTGCCAGGAAAACTTGTATGGCTGTAATTTGCTTATCAGTGAGGTTTACTATATTCCTGAAAGGACACCGACAACACAGAAGCTGTCACCTCCATGCTTCGAAATTAACTCTTTCAGGCAGCAAAATAAAACAAGTAAAGCTACCTGGTTATTAATGTTTTGTACTGTACATACACATTTATCTCATTGTGTCACATATCGCCTCAGGTACACTTTAAAGGATAATTCCATTAATTATCATTGGATCATGCATGGAATGAAAGGATGTATGCTTTTTATATTTATTCAAGTTTTTTTCTTTTTGCCTTTTGAGGGCTTATTTGAGGGCTTACAGTAGCATACAGTAAGTACAGTAAAGCATACAGGCAATGAAAAGTATGCTTTCCTACCATAACGCTATACGTTACAAATACAACGCTAATGTTGCACTGTAAACGTCTTATAGGATTAACATTGCAATGCGGTAAGCTGCGTCATAAGTGTTTATAACGCAGCTCCGCAACGTCCCACTGTGAAAGTTATAATCAACAGAACTCTTGCATATCTCTCTGTGTCTGGTTGTCTTTCTAGTCTGGAAGATAAATGGAAAAATAACTAAAGAGTAGGGACAGGCCTGGATTTACCTCAGAGGAGCCTATAGGCACAGATGTCCTGGCACCTTAGACTTCACCCTCCATGAACCCACAGACCCCTGCAGAACCGTACCACAAGTGTGCTGGCTGGCCCAGCTGTCACTTCTCCCTTCCTTCCCTTGCCCATCATAAATAGCTACAGGTGCTCCTTAGTATTAGGTAGACAAAAGTTCCCTCAATATTAAGTAGCTAAAGGTGTCCCTAAAGTTTTAGGTAACTAGAGGAACCTCAGTATTAGTTAGCTACAGATGCCGCTGAGCTGACTGAAGGGACATCTCGTCAGTGGAATGCCAAGAGGTGAGTAACCTCTAATTTACTCTCTCATCAGGACTCTGCATAGAGAAGGGGGAGGGAGGTGTTCAGGGAGGGGAGTGAGCCGTCTTTCCATCATCAGACGCCTGTAGGCACGTGTCTACAGTGCCTTATGGCAAATCTGGCCCTGAGTAGGGATGAGCTTATGAAACCAGCACTCCGCAGTGGAAATTGGTATGCGGAAATCGGAATCCCGGATTACCGAGACTCGGAAATTTTAGGCCAATCAAAAGACTCGGAAGTAGAGATGGCCCGAACCTCCAATTTTGGATTCGTGGACCGGGTTCGCGAACTTCCGCAAAAGTTCGGTTTGCGCGAACTTTCGTGAAACACAATAGACTTCAATGGGGAGGCGGACTTTGAAAACTAGAAACACTTATGCTGGCCAGAAAAGTGATGGAAAATATGTTTCAAGGGGTCTAACACCTGGAGGGGAGCATGGCGGAGTGGGATAGATGCCAAAAGTCCCGGGGAAAAATCTGGATTTGACGCAAAGCAGCTTTTTAAGGGCAGAAATCACACTGAATGCTAAATTGCAGTCCTAAAGTGCTTTAAAACTTCTTGCATGTGTATACATAAATCAGGTAGTGTAATTAGAGTTCTGCTTCACACTGACACACCAAACTCACTGTGTAACACACTGCAAACAGCTGTTTGTGTAGTGACGGCCGTGCTGGACTGGTGCGCACCATGGCAAGAGTGCAGGCTGTGGCGGTTTTCAAGCCCATATGGTCGCCGGGCTGTGGTAGCTCAATGATAGAACAACAGTGACTGTCCAGCTGATCAAATTTGGTCTGTCCACAATGAAGCAACGACCTTATTATCTTGGGTGTGCCCCTCCCCCCCCCCCCGAGACACTCATATAGCCGTCGGTCATTGCTTCATTGTGATACGCAAGCCCCTTCACCGCGGCAAGGTAATGGTCAGCCAGAAAAATTAGGCAGGCATGTACACGCACCAGAAAAATTAGTATAGCGGCTGCTGCTAGCAGAAGCTTTAAAAATTCAGGAATCCACCTGGAGTCCTGGACCCTGCTGGAGGTGGCGGAGAAGGCAGTCAAGTGGCCTGCAGGCAGAGTTGCTGTGTGGGGAGTGACTTAGTCTTGGGGTAGGCAGTCACACGACGTGCAGGCAGAGATGCTGTGTGTGGGGACTGACTTAGTCTTCGGGCAGGCCTGAGTGTGCTTTGCAGACCAGGAATCCGTGGTCAGATGGACCCTTGACCCAATGCTGTCTGCCAGAGATGTCACCACTTGCCTTTCAATATCAAGGTACAGTTTAGTTATCGCCTTTTTTGTGAAAAAATTGCATGATGGTATCTTACACTGCGATGTGTGGCTTTGCTTTTGTGTGCTGCTTTTCCTCAGGTGGTCATCCCATCGCAGTTTGTGCTTTGTAATCATGTGCCTTCATAAGGTAGTTGTCCCTACGCAGGTCTTGGTCTTTCCATGGCTCAAATTTCGGTGGCAGGGAGTACAGATGACATTGCTCTCATCTGAGGCAGACACACAAAACAATTTCCACACTGCTGAGCCCTGGGGTGAAGGCACTTTGGTGGTGGGGGCCCACTGAGTGTTAAGTGGGGTGCCAGAATCAGAGCAGGAGGAGGAAGATATGTCACGCTTCCGTGTGGAAGATGAGAAAGATGAGGTGTTCTGTGTTAAATAGTCAACTACATCCTGACAATATTGGGGGTTGATGGCACGTGCCTTTTTCTGAACACTGTACTTTGGTCGAGGGCCGCATGAAATCACGACAGCGCGACCTTGAACAGACCTGCCAGGTGGCCTGCCTCTGCCTTTTGCTTTGTCCATATTGGGGGGGGATGAAGTTAAAGGTATGCACTGACTTGACTAATACAATGTGCAGTCACACAGGTGCAGTTAACAGGTATGCACAGAGTGGTATATCACGCTGCGTGCACTCACGTAGGTAGGTGGGTGCACTGAACACAACAGGTGGGTATATGCAGTGATGGGTATTACAAACGTCCACCTGTCACACACACGTACCATGAACAGGTAGAGTGACTGGTGGTATTAAATATCACACTGCGTGCGCTCACGTAGGTAAGTGGGTGCACTGTGAACAACAGGTAGGTATATGCAGTGATGGGTATTATAATGTGCACCTGTCACACACAGACAGGTACCGGACAGGCACAGTGACACTGCGTGCGCTCACGTAGGTAGGTGGGTGCACTGAAGTGAACAACAGGTAGGTATATGCAGTGATGGGTATTATAATGTGCACCTGTCACACACAGACAGGTACCGGACAGGCACAGTGACACTGCGTGCGCTCACGTAGGTAGGTGGGTGCACTGAAGTGAACAACAGGTAGGTATATGCAGTGATGGGTATTACAATGTGCACCTGTCACACACAGACAGGTACCGGACAGGTACAGTGACACTGCGTCCGCTCATGTAGGTAGGTGGGTGCACTGAACTGAACAACAGGTAGGTATATGCAGTGATGGGTATTACAATGTGCACCTGTCACACACAGACAGGTACCGGACAGGCACAGTGACACTGCGTGCGCTCACGTAGGTAGGTGGGTGCACTAAAGTGAACAACAGGTAGTAGGTATGTGCAGTGATGGGTATAACAATGTGCGCCTATCACACACACAGGTAGGCACTGAATGTGCTGGGCCTGGCTGGCAGTGGCACACACAGTAGGAATTACCAAGGCTGTCTATGCAACACAAGTGACTGTGGGACACACACACACAAAAAAAAATAGATCAAAAGAACAAGATTAGCTCTCAAAAGAGCTGTTGAGGGGTGCTTTTTAGCAATAAGAATAAGCAAGGAGCAAGCTAAGAAGCCTACAAGAGCCTAACTAAGCTTTCGCTATAGGTCTCTGCACAGCAGCTCTCCCTTCTCTAATTAATGCAGGCACACGAGTGAGTGAAAATCCTGAAGCTGCCCGCCTTTTATAAGGGGGAGGGGTGGGACTCCAGGAGGGAGTGTAGCCTGATTGGCTGCAATGTGCCTGCTGAATGTGATGTAGAGGGTCAAAGTTGACCCTCATGATGCACTATGGGGGCAAACCGAACTTCCAGGAAACGTTTGCGGTTTTCCGCAAACGCGAACCACCGAAGTTCGCTGGGAACCGTTAGCCGGCGAACCGTTCAGGCCATCTCTACTCGGAAGCATTGGACCAATCAGAGAATGCAAAAGTGTACAGTGGAAAACAGACTACCGCAGAAAATTTAGGCCAATCAGAGTATTAAACCAATCAGAGAATGGAGATCTTTAGGCTGGGAACACGCTAGGCCGAATTGCTGTAATTGCAGAAATATAGCAAAAACGCACATAATGCAAGTCAATCAGCCTCATGAAAAAACGCATATGTTTGCGCTCTGCAATGTACGTTTTTAAAAACACTGGTCTTGCTGCATATTTTTCAAAAACGCATCAAAAATGCACATAATGAAAGTCAATGGTGATGCAGTATTGCGTTTAAGTGCTTTTTGTATGCGTTTTGCATGTGTTTCTACATGCGTTTATTTATTTTTTTAAACAAGTTTGATGAATTTCTGCTTCCTGTTGACTTCTTAGTGATTTGCATAAAACGCATAAAAAAAACATGCAAAACGCATACAAAACGCATATGCGATTTATATATGCGAACTGCAAATGCTTTAAAATGCACACAAAATGCAAGAAAAACGCATGTGCAGGAAAAAAAACCGCAAAAAGCAAACGCACAGAAAACGTATGTAAAACGCGGTAAAAACGGGCTAACGCAAATGCAGCAAAACAACACATTTCCCGCACTGCCTAGTGTGTTCCCAGCCTCACTGCCATTGCCGATCGGAAATGCATATTCTGCATAACAGCGTACATTCAGAATTTTTACATTCAGAAATGTTTTTGGGGAAAACTTGCTTGTCTGTTTGTTTTTTAACTCCTTGTGCAAAAGGAGCTATAAAACACCTTCTGAAAGTGCTTTCCCATGAAAGGAAATTTTTAAAGGGAAGAAAATGCTGTATTTTTCAAAACTGATATTTCTAAGTGTGTGTTAAGCAAGGAAAAATAAAAAGTGTCTAAGAGTGACGCAATAACTGAAATAACTTGGAAAGGGTGGGGATTTTTATTCAATGCCTCATGAAATTGTACGTCGAGACAGTGATTGAAGAACTACAGTTACCAGCACATCACAGACAGCAGGGGCTGCTTTGATTCACAATGCTACAGAACAGATCATTGCTCTTTGTACAGCTGGATCCAATTCATTTAATACAACAGCCCCCCCCCCCCTCCCCCAACTCCAGTACCCCAAATCTGTCTACATAGGCTTTAAAGGCGTTTGATGGAAACCAGAAATAATTATTTCAGTTATGGATTACACATATGGATAGAGAGCTGAGCTCTCATTAACACGCGGCTTTACGTAAGTGGTGAATTGTTGTACATCAGTTTATAAACATTATATTTCCCTGTAGTGTGTACCTGTCACTTGTGACAGAATCTTTTCTAAGTGCTCTAGTTCAGTCTGTGGGATTCTGTTTAAAGTAAGATGAAACTCCATATCAACTGGTTAAAAAAAAAAAAAATCCAATAAGAAATTACTTGTTTATCCTATCTATCATGTTGCTTTCAGTGTTCACTGTCAGATTTTGGAGAGATGTGATATGATAAAAAAGAAAATAATATTTCTGCTGGTTTCCATCTCTACTGTTTTTCAATCACTTCTGCCCTTTTCTTTTTTTCAACCCAGCTCATTATTAATTTGCACCACCTTACTGACCCTCCCACAGCAACATCACCTAGACAACAGGCTTACATCACAGTGTAAACTCTTCAAAGGGAGAAAGGGATTCAATCAATTACCTTCTGGTCATAGTGTCCTTATTGTATTACTTAACTACTGAGGGTTTTATCGTATGGAAGATAGCAATTTTTACCTTTCAGCGCTCCTTCCATCCATTCGCCAATACAGTAACTTTACTTGTCACATCGAAATGATCCATAGCTTGTTTGTTTTCGTCACAGATTAGGCTTTCTTTGGGTAGTATGTTTTGCTAAGAATTATTTTATTCTAAATGCATTTTAATGAGAATAATAAGAAAAAAATGGAAAAAAATTAATTATGTCTCAGTTTTCGGCCATTGTAGTTTTAAAATAAAACGTGCTACTGTGAATAAAATGCACACATTTTATTTGCGCATTTGTCCCAGTTATTGCAACATTTAAAATATGTCCTTAGAACAATGTAATGCGACAATATTTTATGTAGAAACAAAGGTGTACTTTTTAAGTTTTACGCCTGTCACTAATTACAAGCCCTTATTTGCAAAAATAACAGCAATATACCCTCATGACATACATATTAAAACAATAATTTATAAAGAAGGGAATATGCGCTAATGAAATACTAATTTCTTTTTAATCAATTGCTATTCAGCCACATAAAAAATCAAATGATAAAACTTAAAAGACCATAAGTTACCACAATAAAACCACAATAACAATCACCCTCATACCATCCGTAACATCCGCATACTCTCCAAGGACCACGCACACCTAACCCTCTAAAACCAAGGGGAAAGGAGAAGTATTCCACTTTCAAAAAAGGGGGAATTTTTGTGCACAAGCAATATTGCTCAGTCCAAAGTTCATAGGAGGCAGCCGTGAATATTAACTCCTGGAGTATAGAGTCTAATGTGATCCTTGGTGGTTATATCAAAATTGTATTAAATGACTCCACCTCTGTGTTTATAAAATAGTTGGACCGGTCCTCTCTATATATACTCAATAGTTCACCGTAAATCTCTTGACTCCACTCTCTCTCCAATTCGATGCTTCCAGCGCAACTACAGCTGTAGTTGCGCTGGAAGCATCGAATTGGAGAGAGAGCGGAGGGGGGGGGGGGGGGGTGACGTCACCTGCAGCAAGACACTACAAGCGGTGATTCCCGGGAGAGCGAGCATCACCATTGGAACTGCCGGCAGGAAGTGACGTAGGCCGCCGGGCACCGCTTGAGTTGAAACGGAGAGAGACAACTCAGAAGCCCCGAGCCGCGCAGACGGTAGAAGATCGGGAGCCGAGCATTTCAATAGAGGTACTCCGATTGGACTCAAATTGTTAATGAACATTCAAAAGAGTCAAGAGATTTACGGTGAACTATTGAGTATATATAGAGAGGACCAGTCCAACTATTTTATAAACACAGAGGTGGAGTCATTTGATACAATTTTGATATAACCACCACGGATCACATTAGACTCTATACTCCAGGAGTTAATATTCACGGCTGCCTCCTATGAACTTTGGACTGAGCAATATTGCTTGTGCACAAAAATTCCCCCTTTTTTGAAAGTGGAATACTTTTCCTTTCCCCTTGGTTTTAGATGGTTAGGTGTGCGTGGTCCTTGGAGTGTATGCGGATGTTATGGATGGTATGAGGGTGATCATTATTGCGGTTTTATTGTGGTAACTTATGGTCTTTTAAGTTTTATCATTTGATTTTTTATGTGGCTGAATAGCAATTGATTAAAAAGAAATTAGTATTTCATTAGCGCATATTCCCTTCTTCATAAATTATTCATTTAATCAAAGGTTTTTTTCGGAATTTTGCAGCTTAGGGAACTCAATAGCGCCGCTTCCCACCATATTTGAATACATATTAAAACAGTTGAGACCCTATTTATGTATTTTTTAAAATGTAATTTTATTTTTAATATTCAAATGATTTTTGTTTGTGTGGTAACTATGGGAGAGTGGGGGAGGTAAGGGGTTAATCTTAATAGGGAATTGATGAATTTTTATTTGATATAATGTATGTAGGGTGTAATTTTACTATTTGGCCAGTGAACAGTACACAGGAATAAGTGTGTGTGGTTTTACTCTTGTTTTTCAATGACCACGGCATCTCATTGATGCAGGTGGTCATTGACCCCAGGCACTTTGATTAGTGAATGGGAACTGTGTTACCATTCACCAATCAGTGTACTACTACACTGCCATGGTGGTGGGAGGGGGGGGGGGGGGGGAGGTCGCGGACGTACGCATCTGCATGCAGCACACTAGAACCTGAAGGCCAATATCTACGTCCCTGGAGTGGGAACAGTCTTCCCATATGGCGTAGATACAGTATACTGCCACAAACGGGACTAGTGGTTAACCTGTTGATATAGCCAATAAAGGGAAGTTGCATGTCCTTGCATTAAAACCTTAGTTTAGACATATACATTTATTATAACATCATCTAAAATTAACTATGCGTAACTGTATACATAGCATCTCATCCGGAACCTTCGCTCCTCTCAGGAGACACTTTTGTCCTCTAGCTTAGTCACCTCCTCTCACTCCCGTATCCAGGACTTCTCATGAGCATCACCTCTCCTTTGGAACGCTCTCTTACAGCCTGTCCGTTATGCTCTTAGCCTGAAAACCTACCAATGTACTCTCAAAACACACCTATTCAGACAAGCCTATAATTTGCTGTAGGTAACACTGAAGGTTTACTGCGTCATCTGCTAACCCCTGTGTCTGCTAACCCTGTGCCTAATGTCCCCAACCCCACAAGGGCAGGAACCTTCTCCTAGTATTTCTTATTCTGCTATCATAAGAGCATGTACTAGTATCGGTGGCGTCTCAAAGCACTTATCAACAATGTCTGTATTTGTATTGCTGTATGTCCTCATTGCACTATTTGCTTTGTACTATGTACAGAGCTATGGAAGATGTTGGTTCTACATAAATAACATATAATAATAATAATGGGGCTATCAAAACATAGTTTTGCAGTGTAAAAAGGAAAATACCTGTTGCATCAGTTTATAGATCCTCATCTTCTTAGTGATTAAATTACAGCTGCTCACTCACTAACATCCTCCTCAGATAAGGGAGGCACTCCCCCTTTAGTCACATGAGTAAACTGGGGCAGGGGATGATAGCTCTCTCAGCTGAAACCACCCTTCTCTGCTGACAGATAGCCTATCTCTAATAGGGGCGTGCCTTCAGGCTTTATTTGGTGAGGGAGGAGGGAACAGCTGAAAGTTGATGTGGAGGAAACTTTTTTAGAATGCATTATACAATACTGTATTTTTCAGACTATAAGACGCTCCTGACCATAAGATGCAATTAGGTTTAGAGGACAAAAACCAGGGGAAAAATATATACTAAACCTTGTGCATCCGTTGTGAAGGGGCATTTTGTGGATTATGCCCCCTTTGTACCTTATGCCCCCTTGTACCTCTTGTGTCTCCCTGTGTCCTCCTCTGTTCCCCTTGTGTCCTCCTGTGTCCCCCATGTGTACACCTCTGTCCTCTTTGTATCTTCCTCTATGCCCTTTTGTGTCCCCCTGTGTCCTCTGTTTGTCCCCCTGTGTCCTTCCTTGCATGGGCACAGTACAGGGAGTCCCCGACATTGCAGGCGTTCACAAGTTCACAAGTCAGGAACTTCCTACGTTTGGACTATAAGACACAGTGACTTTTTTTCCCCACTTTGGGGGGATAAAAAGTGAGTTTTATAGTCCAAAAAATACAGTAATTTAAATAGGGTACTAATAAAAACATATACATTTTTGCCTGAATTAATTATTTAAAGTAGTGATGATCAAACACCTAGATGTTCGGGTTCGGTTAGGTTCGGCTGACGTCATCCAGCCCGCCTGCCCCCCCTCCCGCCACCAGGGGGCGGCGGTCCTCCCGGCGCCCCCTGGTGGCGGGAGGGGGCAGGCGGGCTGGATGACGTCAGCCGAAGCTTACCGAACCCGAACATCTAGGTGTTCGATCATCACTAATTTCAAGTTCACCTTTCATTAGACTGCTATGGAGGATGTTATTTTTCCTTCCAAACAACTGTCTGTCTCTTGGCTGTAATGGTGACCTTCTACTATGGGAGAGCTATAGGGGAGTTGCCCATGCCACTACACAGGGCCTCAGAGTGTGTGCATGCATGGGAAGGGGGGGGGCAGGGCAGTTTCTAGGCCTTAAAGGGCAACTGAAGTGAGAGGTATGTGGTGGCTGCCATATTTATTTCCTTTTAAGCAATACCAGTTGCCTGGCAGCCCTGCTGGTCTATTTGGCTACAGTAGTGTCTGAATAACACCAGAAATAAGCATGCAGCTAATCTTTCAGATCTGACAATAAAGTTAGAAACAGCTGATCTGCTGCATGCTTGTTCAGGGTCCATGGTTAAAAGGTATTAGAGGCAGAGAATCAGTAGGACAGCCAGGCAACTGGTATTGTTTAAAAGGTAATAAATATGGCAGCCTCCATATCCCTCTTGCTTCAGTTGCCCTTTAAGGTGGCCACTAATGATACAATTAGCCGAACGATCGATTGCGAACGATGCTCTGTATGAACGATCGGAAATTATCATTTGGGACCACTAACAGACAAAAATCTACTAACCAATCCGATCAGATTGACGGAATCGAATCGAAAATTCATTCATTAATCTGATCGGATTGATTAGGAGATTTTTGTCTGTTAGTGGTCCCAACGATCATTTCTGATCGTTCATACGAAGAATCGTGATCGATCATTCAGCAAATTGTGTGATTAGTGTCCAGGGAGAGAATGTTTTAGTTGTGCCCCCCCCCCCGATAGAAACAGGCACACTTGTGATGCAGTAGCCCGAAGTGTGCCCCAGTAGCCAGAGGACCCCATTTAGGTAGCCAGAGAGCCCCCCTGTTGGGGTGGCCAAAGAGCCCCCATTTAGGTAGCCAGAGAGACCTGCCCCTTCCTTTAGGTAGCCAGAGAGACCCCCCCAACCCAATCCCCCCCCCCCCCCCCTTAGTAGCTAGAGAGACTCCCCCACCCTTTAGTAGCCAGGGATTCCCCCATTTAGGTAGCCTGAGAGCCCCGCTGTCTGGTAGGCTGAGGGGAAGGGGGGGGGGGGGAGAATGCAAGGTAGGGGGGGAAGCGGTGGGGGGGGGCTTACAGCAGAAATTGACACTCACCTACTGGGATCCTTCCTTCTTCCTGCTTCTAGGTGCCCTGTATCATGGCAACAGCACACCCTGTGGAACGTTTGTAGCAGAACTCATGAAAAAACGTGATCAGTCTGATCAGGCTCTGATTTGCTGTTTACTTTCATGTACTAAAGCAGAAAGGCCTAGTGCACACCAGAGCGTTTCGGCTGCGGTTTGCGATCCGCTTGCGGGTGCGGATCCGCTTGGGTAATGTATTTCAATGGGCTGGTGCACACCAGAGCGGGAGCCGTTTTGCAGAAACGCATACTCCCGGGCTGCTGCAGATTTTGGATTGCGGATGCGTTTCTGCCTCAATGTTAAGTATAGGAAAAACGCGAACCGCTCTGAAAAACGGCACTTCAGAGCGGTTTTCCAGGCGTTTTTTGTTACAGTAGCTGTTCAGTAACAGCTTTACTGTAACAATACATGAAATCTACTACACCAAAAACACTTCCCAAAACCGCAAAATGCTAGGTGAAACGCTACATAAAAATAAGAAAAAGCGTTTCAAAATCTGCTAGCATTTTGCGGATCTGCTAGCGGTTTTTGGTGTGCACCAGGCCAAAGTGATCACTGCAGATCAGTGCCTTGCAACTCAACTAGCTGATGAAACTGCTCACATGCTTCTCCAAGCTTTCTGCTACACCTCCCTGAAGCTAACCCTGCAAGATGTTACTCTTAGCACAAATACAAAGAGTAAAGGGGTTCTGGGAAGCTGAAATAATTCCTATGCATACTTTGCAATTCACCATAGTGTGGAAGATCCACTGACTGGGGAAACATTTTTCAACCGCAAATTATTCTCCTCAGCAGAGGATCCGCCCAGTATATAATTACCAGTAATAATAAACAGAAAAGGCCATGCATAGGAAAGAGCAACAACGCAGCAATCATGAGTGACCTTGGCGCACCCCTAGATTAGGCAAAGCTAGTTTACATATATTAACTTATTATGTTTCTGTGACATGTATTCACACTAATCCCCCATTATACTGGGTTTACAAGTCAATTCCAAGCACAAATGTTTCTCTAGTCCTGTGTAGGATCTGAGCAGCAGAGCTCGTTTTATCTGCGCGCTTTGACTAGCTGATGACAAATAAATCACTTTTAAAGGGAGACTATGGAAGTTTCAATTGATGACCCAATTCTACAACATGGTAACTCCTGAATATCATGCTGGTACTGAGGACTCTTAGTAGTTCCAGTCACATGCTGCAATAAGCATGCAGCTAATTTAAGCAACGGTCGTCACTCAGGAGTCACACCAGCTGACCTGTGTACTGTTGTGGGTCAGTGACTCAGTATTATAGTGAAAATTGCTGCAGACATATTTCAGTACACCACAAGACTCTCTTAGTTTAATGCTTTGAAAATGGTCTTTGTCTAGTATTGGTTTAGGGCTTTCCCAGATGTTTGTGTGCATATGTAGGAATACTTTCTCTCTCTCTCTTTCTTCTCTCTTTCTCTCTCTCTCTCTCTCTCTCTCTCTCTCTCTCTCTCTCTCTCTCTCTCTCTCTCTCTCTCTCTCTCTCTCTCTCTCTCTCTCTATATATATATATATATATACAGTGTATTTTTCAGACCATAAGACGCACGTTTTCTCCTCCAATAGTGGAGAGAAAAAGTCACTGGGTCTTATGTTTCGAATACTACCAATTCCCAGCAGAGTCAGAAGTCCCAGGTGTCCCCCCACAAGAAAGTGCTTCAGTGGTCTGGTAGTTCCCGCCAGACCTTCTGATTGCTGCCTGTGCTGTCCCCACATCCCTCCCACTCCTTCCTGCCTGGCACCAACCTTCCTGTTCATTTAAGCTTGTCTGGTTGCCCGGCTGTCCTACTATGCCCTGCTGCCAATCCAAACTGATGCGGACAGTGTTGAGCCCCAGGACCATGCCACTGATGGGTGGAGCAGAGGAGAATCCTTCAGATAGATTGGAGCCGATAGTCTCGCCAGCAGGACCAGGCTCCGTCATTGTGGCCAATCACTTTTCTACTATGCCCCACTGCTGATCCAAACTGATGCAGACAGTAGTGAGCCACAGAATGACCATGCCACTGATGGGTGGGGCAGAGGAGAATCCTTTAGATAGATTGGAGCCGATGGTCTCGCCGGCAGGACCAGGATCCGTCATTGTGGCCAATCACTGTTCTACTATGCCCCACTGCTGATCCAAACTGATGCAGACAGTGTTGAGCCCCAGGACCATGCCACTGATGGGTGGGGCAAAGGAGAATCCTTCAGATATATTGGAGCCGATGGTCTCGCCGGCAGGACCAGGCTCCGTCATTGTGGCCAATCACTGTTCTACTATGCCCCACTGCTGACCCAAACTGATGCAGACAGTAGTGAGCCCCAGAACGACCATGCCACTGATGGGTGGGGCAGAGGAGAATCCTTCAGATAGATTGGAGCTGATAGTCTTGCCGGCAGGACCAGGCTCCGTCATTGTGGCCAACAGCTGTTTGCGCCTTTGCGGTGCGTTACACAGTGAGTTTGGTCTGTCAGTGTGAAGCAGTACTCTAATTACACTCCCTGATTGATGTCTACACATGCAAGATGTTTTAAAGCACTTTAGGCCTCCAATTTAGCATGCAATGTGATTTCTGCCCTTAAAACGCTACTTTGCATCAAATCCAGATTTTTCCCCGGGACTTTTGGTGTGTATCCCACTCCTCCATGCAAAAACTCAGATGTTAGACCCCTTGAAACATCTTTGCCATCACTTTTCTGGCCAGCATAAATGTTTCTAGTTTTCAAAGTTCGCCTTCCCATTGAAGTCTATTGCGGTTTGAAAGTTCACGCGAACCCGAACTTTTTTCGCAAGTTTGCGTTCGAGGTTCGCGAACCGAAAATTGGAGGTTGAATCAGTTGCTGTTGAATGATTTTATGGGGGATGTATGTGTGTCTTTTGGAGGAAGGAAGTAAGTCTGCTCCAAGAAGTTTCAGCATGTAGTGTTGGTGGTATAATGGTTAGGATAGCAGCCTACCAAGCACTAGACCTGGGTTCAATTCCCAGCCAATATATGTAAGCTGGCTTTTGAAATCCTACAATTCCCTAAGCAAGCTCATTTTTCTCTTGGATATATCACAATGGTACATGCTAGGCTGGCTTCAGCATGTAGCATTGTAGTGTGTTGTGTTGGTGGTATAATGGTTAGGATAGCAGCCTACAGAGCGGTAGGCCTGGGTTTGATTCCCGGGCCAATGTATGTAAGCTGGCTTTTAAAATCCTACAAATCCCTAAGCAAGCTCATTTTTCTCTTGGATATATCACAATGGTACATGCTAGGCTGGCTTCAGCATGTAGCATCGTAGTGTGTTGTGTTGGTGATATAATGGTTAGGATAGCAGCCTACAGAGCGGTAGGCCTGGGTTCGATTCCTGGCCAATGTATGTAAGTTGGCTTTTGAAATGCTACAAATCCCTAAGCAAGCTCATTTTTCTCTTGGCTATATCATAATGGTACATGCTAGGCTGGCTTCAGCATGTAGCATTGTAGTGTGTTGTGTTGGTGGTATAATGGTTAGGATAGCAGCCTACAGAGCGGTAGGCCTGGGTTCGATTCCTGGCCAATGTATGTGAGTTGGCTTTTGAAATCCTACAAATCCCTAAGCAAGCTAATTTTTCTCTTGGATATATCATAATGGTACATGCTAGGCTGGCTTCAACATGTGGTGGTATATTGGTGAAGAGAGCTGTCTACCAAGCACTAGACCTGGGTTCGATTCCCGGCCAAGGTATGTAAGCTGGCTTTTGAAATCCTACAATTCCCTGGAAGATGAGACCCTCCTCCCTCCAGGAGGAAGGGAGAAGAAGGAGAAAAATTTCGAAAAAATCCTGCAGGAATTTTCATAGCGACGGAATTCAGCGCTGGCGGAATTCCGGTTGAACGGAATTTGTTCTTTCCAGCCACCCCTATTTTTGGTCTCTTTTAGTCCCCTATACCTTCCTAGTGGTTCTCACCCTGAGCTGCTTGGTTACTCTCGTGTTTATTTTCCCAGATAATCGGAGTAAATCATGATATTAGGAGAATGTATTTATTTATTGTATTTATAAAGCTCCAACATATTACGCAGTGCTGGACATTAGTTAAAGTTACAGACAATATTTAGGGATGACATACAGTAATAAGACAATACAGGAATACAAGAAAAAACAGATCACACAGCACAGTATGAGTACAAGGTAATGCTTAGTCAGTCACTGGATGAGAGCATGGAGATTAGGCAAGTTAGGTTCACTCAAATGCATAGCATGGTTGCACAGTAATGCAGGTGTATGATCAGGTAGGACACAAAAGGAGGACCCTGCCCAAAAGCTTACAATCTAGAGGGAGAGGTAGGGACATGAAAGGTAGGGGACCAGAGTTCAGCTTGTAAGAGGTAGTAGGCCAGAGTGAAAAGGTGAGTTTTGAGGGTGTTCTTGAAGACGTTGAAGAAGGAGGAGGCTGCCCTAATGGGTGGAGGTAGGGAGTTCCATAGTGTTGGAGAAGCTCTTGAGAAGTCCTGGAGGCGTGCATGGGACTGGGTGATGCGGGGGGGGCGGTTAGGCGAAGTTCATTGGAGGAGCGGAGTGAGCGGCTAGGTGTGTATCTCTGAGTAAGATCAGAAATGTAGGTTGGACAAGTTTTGTGGACAGATTTGTAGGTCAGACACAGTATCTTGAATCTGATTCTGGACTGGCTAGGAAGTGGAGGGATTAACGGAGAGGAGCCATCGTGGTGGAGCGATGGGAGGAGTGGATAATTCTGGCTGCCGCATTCATGATGGACTGCAGTGGGGCTATTCGGGTCATAGGGAGACTAGACAGAAGGGCATTGCAGTAGTCACTCACAAGGTCACAAGGTCAGGTTTTCTGCCAGACAACCTCTAAGGGCTCTTTCACATCTGAGCTGATTTTTGGTGTTTTGATGCAATGACAATAGATTGCGATAACCAAGGTAAAATGAAAGTTCATAGAGTTTCATTTTACATTTCACATCTAACGCTGCGTTTTGGGGCGCTGCGGTTCAACGCACCAGGGAGATTTTAATCGTCCGGCGTCTGCGTTTTGCCGTCGGGTGAATGAAACTACCGCCACTAATCAGCGTTGCACCACAACATCCCACGTTACATAACGCATTCACAAAATCGGGTTTGTGCACACGTTGCTTAATGTAAAAGAGCCCTAAATAGGATTCAGGTGTATTTTCTTGGGTACCCCCACACTTACAAATCACAAAATTCTGACTAATCAATAGATACACAGGAATTTCTCTGAGAGGGACTGAATACTAAAACTTAGCCTTTAATAGTAAGTTTAAAATCAAGTGAAAATGCTGTCATATATGAGATGGACAAAAACCATTAGACTGCGTTGGAAACCATTATAAGGTAAGTATTGTATTAGGGAAGACCCATTCCAATCGCAGTGTTTGTATATTAGAATTAAGATTAAACACCCTCCACCATAAAACCCGACAAGTTTCAATTCATAAAGAACCTTTTTCAAGGGTAAGTGCAGACAGTAAAGTGCTAACGTGCCAAATGTGGGACCTCCAAAAGGTGTGTATATGGGTGCGAGAATAGACCACCTTATGGGTGACCCCTGAAAGAAGTTCTGCTTGATTACTGCTTAAAACACCTTTATTACCACAATAAATTTGTTATGTTTTTTTTTTTTAAACTAAATTATGCATCTTCAGCTAAAAATCCTAATTTAAGATTTAGGTGATCTGACCTGAAGCAGCACAGTTGAATGGGGTAATGGCGCGCTCTGTGGGCAGGACTGGTACTTGACTCAGCATCATCACACTATTTGGAATGAAAGGCAGGTAAGGTATGTAGATTTCTGCACAGGTTTAAAGGACATCTGAGGTGAAAATAACTTAATGAAATAGACAATTGTATCTATCCTCCTTCTCCTAATTTTTTTTTTAACTACAGTTTTATTTTATATTTAAATCTACTTTAAGTTTTTACTGTTTGTTTTTGCTCAATGACACATTCATTGAAGTATGCCAGAGCTAAAATCTGTGAACTATTGACCCTTTTTATGTTTTTCCTGCTCTGAGAAGTCATTTTCTGCTAGGAAAGTCTTTTATAGTTGTAATTTCTTATCAGTGAGGGTCACACTGTAGTCTGACCCAGTCCTGACAGGAACTGCCACTTACATACCTGATGTTTAAAGGGAACCTGAACTGAGAGGGCTATGGATGTTTCCTTTTAAACCATACCAGTTGCCTGGCTGTCCTGCTGATCTCTTTCGCTGCAGTGGTGGCTGAATCACACACCTGAAACAAGCATGCAGCTAATCCAGTCTGACTTCAGTCAGAGGAGCACCTGAGGGGCTGTGGCTAAAAGTATTAGAGACACAGGATCAGCAGGAAAGTCAGGCAACTAGCATTATTTTAAAAGGAAAAATCCATATCCTTCTCAGTTTAGGTTCCCTTTAACTCTTTCAGGTAGAGAAAGAAAAAAAAAAGGAACAACGCATAGGCATTTGTGTACTTGGCACTGTACATACACATGTCTATCTCATCATGTCACATGTCACCTCGGGCAACCTTTAATCCAGCTCTGCCACAGAGTGTTATCAAAGGACTAGGAAAAACATTTGTGCCTGGAGTTGGGTCTAAGGTGGTGCAGCAAGATTTTTATACTTTTAATAAATTGAAGACAGCTGGGTTGCATTTTGTTGCACATGTGTATGCACAAGAGCAACCACACAACCACAGTCCCAAAAATTGGATTTTACAGCCTTCAGTCTGGTGGTCATACCAGAGACGGATCATCCACAAGGCAACTAAGGCAGGTGCCTAGGCCTGGGAGATGTCCAGGGGCCTGGCTGCCACCTTTTTTTTTATCTCCATTTTGCCTCACCAAAAAAAGCTAAGTAGCCAGCAGGGGGAGACAAATATGCTATCTTGCTAGGGCCCCATTTCATGTAAATCCTTCTCTGCTGAAAGGCTATTGTTACATTCAGTCATTGCAATTATATCCTACGTGTATTTGAAAACTGCTTCAGACATGTTCTACTGTAAGTTATCTGACAATAAACTACACTATGCATAGTTCCTGAAAGAGCAGTTGATTTACTTAAAGCCAATGGGTACCGTTCAAAAAAAGGAAAAGTCAGATACTCACCTAAGGAGAGGGAAGGCTCGGTCCTAATGAGCCTTCCCTCTCCTCTCCCGGGGCCCTCGGTGCTGCGCTGGCTCCCCCGTTCGCGTCCGCCGCTGCAGGGACTTCGGAAGGTGTTCGGGAGCACTCGGGCTTCCGAAGACGGGCTGCTCCATACTACGTACGCGTGAGCGCGTCATAGAGGGCGCTCGCGCATGCGTAGTATGGAGCGGCCGCGTCATCGGGAGCCCGAGTGCTCCCGAAGGCTTCCGAAAGCTCCCTTTGGCATGCGGAAGTGGCAGTATTTGACCGAACTGGTCGAATACTGCCACGGGGGATCCTGCGTGGGACCGGGCACCGAGAGAGGAGAGGGAAGGCTCATTAAGACCAAGCCTTCCCTCTCCTTAGGTGAGTATCTGACTTTTCCTTTTTTTGAACGGTAAACATTTACTTTAAGGTGGCCATACACTGGTCGATTTGCCATCAGATTTGACCAACAGATAGATCCCTCTCTGATCGAATCTGATCAGAGAGGGATCGTATGGCCACCTTTACTACAAACAGATTGTGAATCGATTTCAGCCTGAAACCGATCACAATCTGTGGAGCTGCCGCTGCTATAGCCCCTCCTCCCCGCATACATTACCTGGTCCGCCGGCGCGACTCCCCTGGTCCCCGCTGTCTTCTTCTCTGCTCCGGGCTCCGGACCGTTCCTGCAGCTACTGAACTTCCTGTCCAGGGGAAGATTAAACAGTAGAAGGCGCTCTCCTGCTTAAACTTCCTGCCAGGACAGGAAGTTCTGTGTAGCTGCAGCGGTCCGGAACCCAGCACGGAAAGAAGACAGCGAGGACCAGGGGAGTCGCGCCGGCGGAACAGGTAATGTATATAGAGTTGGGCCGAACCTCCGATTTTAGGTTCGCGAACCCTGTTTGCGAACTTCCGCGAAAGGTTCGGTTCGCGAAAAAGTTCGCGAACCGCCATAGACTTCAATGGGGAAGCGAATAGAAAACATGTTTCAAAAGCTCTAATACCTGGAGCCACACCTAATTGAGTGAAATACACATCACTGCTGGAGGACCCGCCCACCCTCCCTCCTCCAAGCAAGGTCCTTTATACCATTTGCCTACCTACACTAATTAATTATGGGACAGCTGCTACACTCTCTGCTAGGGAGATTTTAATACCTCCCACCTATTCCCTCCTCCCTCCTACCGGAGGGAGGAGGGTCTCTTCTGCCAGGGAATTATACTATTTTAAAAACCAGTATACATCATACCATAGCTGGTACATCATACCATAGCTGGGAATACATACATGAGTATACATCATACCATAGCTGGGAATCGAACCCAGATCTCACTGTGTGGTGGACATGTCACCCTAAGCACTGTACCACTACAGAAGTAAGTGAAACTAGCCTAAAATTTAACATTTATGCTCAATGCAATAGAACCATTAGGTTGCTTAAAGGAGAACTGTAGTGAGAGATATATGGAGGCTGCCATATTGATTTCCTTTTAAGCTATACCAGTTGCCTGGCAGCCCTGCTGATCTATTTGGCTGCAGTAGTGTGAATCACACCAGAAACAAGCATGCAGCTAATCTTGTCAGATCTTACAAAAATGTCAAACACCAGATCATACCATAGCTGGGAATCAAACCCAGATCTCACTGTGTGGTGGGCACGTCACCCTAAGCACTGTACCACTACAGAAGTAAGTGAAGCTAGCCTAAAATTTAACATTTATGCTCAATGCAATAGAACCATTGGGTTGCTTAAAGGAGAACTGTAGTGAGAGGTATATGGAGGCTGCCATATTGATTTCCTTTTAAGCTATACCAGTTGCCTGGCAGCCCTGCTGATCTATTTGGCTGCAGTAGTGTGAATCACACCAGAAACAAGCATGCAGCTAATCTTGTCAGATCTTACAAAAATGTCAAACACCAGATTGTACCATAGCTGGGAATCGAACCCAGATCTCACGGTGTGGTGGGCACGTCACCCTAAGCACTGTACCACTACAGAAGTAAGTGAAGCTAGCCTAAAATTTAACATTTATGCTCAATGCAATAGAACCATTAGGTTGCTTAAAGGAGAACTGTAGTGAGAGGTATATGGAGGCTGCCATATTGATTTCCTTTTAAGCTATACCAGTTGCCTGGCAGCCCTGCTGATCTATTTGGCTGCAGTAGTGTGAATCAGAAACAAGCATGCAGCTAATTTTTCCTTTTAAAATAATACCAGTTGCCTGAATTGCCTGCTGATCCTGTGTCTCTAATACTTTTAGCCACAGCCCCTGAACAAGCATGCAGATCAGGTGCTCTGACTGAAGTCAGACTGGATTAGCTGCATGCTTGTTTCAGGGTGTGATTCAGCCACTATTGCAGTCACAAAGATCAGCTGGACTGCCAGGCAACTGGTATTGTTTACAGGAAACAGCCATATCACTCTCAGTTAAGGTTCCCTTTAAAGGAGAACTGTAGTGAAAGGTATATGGAGGCTACCATATTGATTTCCTTTTAAGCAATACCAGTTACCTGGCTATCCTGCAGATCCTCTGCCTCCAATACTTTTAGCCCTAGACCCTGAACAAGCATGCAGCAGATCTGGTGTTTGACATTTTTGTACGATCTGACAAGATTAGCTGTATGCTTGTTTCTGGTGTGATTCACACTACTGCAGCCAAATAGATCAGCAGGGCTGCCAGGCAACTGGTATAGCTTAAAAGGAAATCAATATGGCAGCCTCCATATACCTCTCACTACAGTTCTCCTTTAAGCAACCTAATGGTTCTATTGCATTGAGCATAAATGTTAAATTTTAGGCTAGCTTCACTTACTTCTGTAGTGGTACAGTGCTTAGGGTGACGTGTCCACCACACAGTGAGATCTGGGTTCAATTCCCAGCTATGGTATGATGTATACTCATGTATGTATTCCCAGCTATGGTATGATGTATACTGGTTTTTAAAATAGTATAATTCCCTGGCAGAAGAGACCCTCCTCCCTCCGGTAGGAGGGTGGAGGGAATAGGCAGAAGGGTAGGAGGGAGGAGGGAGGAATTAAAATATCCCTAGCAGAGTGTGTAGCAGCTGTCCCATAATTAATTAGTGTAGGCAGACAACTGAGTCAAATGGTATAAAGGACCTAGCTTGAAGGGAGGGTGGGTGGGTTCTCTAACACTGAAAGCAGTGTGTTTGACAATAACATGTCTGCTGACAGTGAAATGGAGGCTAAAAATTTTGCTCAATACAGCATTATGGGGCGAATTGAACTTCCGCAAAAGTTCGCCTGATGCAGGCAAACGCGAACCCCCAAAGTTCGCCTGGAACCGTTCGCAGGCGAACCGTTCGGCCCAACTCTAAATGTATACCCGCTGTATTGCGTCAGTCGTCGGGCATTTGAACGCCCCTATCGACGAACTCCCGACCCGCCGGCAATCGAGAAAAATCTTCCGCACGGACAGATCGACGGGAACGATAGATTTCCGACAGAAATCGATCGTTCTGTCAGCGGTGTGCGCAGCGATTTCACAGCTGATTCAATCACTGTGATTGAGTCGGCTGTATATCGGCGGGAAAATCGTTAGGTGTATGGGCCCCTTTAGAAAGCATGCGCTTTTGTTTACAACCCCCCTCCCCCACTTCCAAAATAGAGGAATGAGCAAGCATTTACATTATCTCCTTTCACTTGTCTTGAAACAACAAAACAGGTGAATAGAAACATGAGCTGATCCAAATGAGTTTTGGGAACAGGCACACAGGCCATGGCACTAGCATTTTATGACATAAAGACTGGTACTTGAGCATAGCTTGTTTTTATAAATGGGAACAATTTAAATTATATGGGTGGTGATGGAGCACATACTGTATGCATAAGTCATTGGAATTTGTCTATACATTTTAAGGTTTTAAAATTCAGTTTCTAATGCCCTTATAGCTAATATTTCTTCGGTGCATTTAATTGTTGATAAAAAAAAATTCTCCAAAAAGATTCAACCTGTTAAATATCTTAAATTCTTCTGTAGTCTTCATTTGAAATAATTATGTTTTGGCATGTGTAATGCTCAACCCATGTCTGTATAAATAACTTTTGTTCTTGCTTTTAGCGACTGTTTATTTATCTAATCAAATTAACATTTCAGCCGCAGCTTAAATATAAAAAAAAAAAATCCAAGTCATGGCTGTGCAAGATAAATGATTTGATTAAAACAAAGGCACACTTATTCATACTTGAAATTTCACATCTTGACCGACTTATGAGAAAAAAAAAAAAGCATATGTACAGATAGTCTGGTTTTCCTGCAGTACAATAACAGTTTCATAATTTTTAGCCTTCTTATGCACAGCTTTGAGTTTTTTTTTACTTTACGAATTAGTTATCTGAACAATACATATGTATTCAGTACAGTATCAAGTCATTTAATATATTAATTTAAATATCCAGCATTTTAACAGTATGATGTTAAAATGAAGCTTTGATGCTGTATAGCACAATAATATCTCCATCTGACACAAAAGTATTGGATGATAGACCTTTTAAATGTAACGCATATAATAAATATAACTCATTTAATAAAATATCTGTTTATTTATTTATACTGGCCCAAAGAACCAATAATGACTTCAAACATTCAAAATGTAAATTAAAAAAATGTCAAAAAGATTTCTTTTGATAAATTCCACTGAACGTTACTGAATATTTGGAGTAAATGATGGTTAACCATTAACTTAGAGTAGCCTGCTCTAGAAAATCACTCTCATAATTACTACTTCAGTTACCCACTTCATAAACAACACAGCTTTTGGATAGTCAAAGTATATGATGTTTAAATGAATACATAGTCATAAAAAGGTGTGTATGCTAAGATTGCAAAACCTATGCAAACAAAATAATGATTTACAACGAAGACTTTTTTTGCTGCAACGTATTGAAGAAACTAAAAGCTAGGAGGAACTAAGTGCAATCTAAGCACATAATCCATTAGGTACAATTTTCTAGTTAGTCTTTAGATTTTGGATAAATTCAAAAAGCATGTTAAAAGGAAATAAACACTGAATCAACAGTGAAAAAAAGTAATCAAGATGGTAAATAGATTATATAATTTCATCCATACCATGTCTTTCAAAAAAACAACAGAATAAACATTTTCTGTCTTAGTTGTATAGTTGTTTTCTTCCTTTGTTATTAAGTGTACTCATTTTATCAGTGACAATGATATATGGGACTATATTTGCAAAACAGGGATATAATAGATTTATTTATTTTTTTGCACATGAATAATTTGGAAATGAAAATTATAATTTGGGTATTGGGTGATATAGTCTTGTAAATGGAAATTGATGAAAACAATATTATGTATACTCATGAATTATACGGTCAACCTCATCACTTCTAAAAGACTATACTTGTAAGTTTCTATTGAATAAAATAAATTACACCCACCAATAAAATAAATAAATACTTCAAAAAGGCAAAGCCAGACAGGTGGAGAAAGGACATCAGTGAAAAAAATCTAATTAAATTTGAATCGTTTTGGCAAGATCGTGCCTATGTGACTACAGGCAGCAACACAAAACACTAAGCGTATAACATACAAAAAACCTCAAAGTTCTTTCTGTTGAATCAATCCTATGAATTTTTAAGACAGAGACCTCCTGTATAATATTACTTAAACCTTATGGTCAGCTCATCAAACGCTTTATATAATGTGCCGTAAGACCCCAAATCTGCTATCTGCAGGGGAGCCAAATGTTTGTTTCTGTCGTAACTTTCACTGTAAAAATTTAATGGTTTCAGGGAATGTTTTTGTTGCATCAGTCCTGCCTTTGATGTTGGTAGACCAAATGTAAGCTCCAATGGGGAAAATGTAATCCATCAAAGAATTTTTATGTATACATATTCTAGTGTTTTCCTATGAAAATAAGTCGCACTTGTCTGACTTTATAATATTTCAGACCTGATGTACTTGTCTGGCTCTATAAAAATTCCTAACAGATCCAATGTTTTATTTATCAAACTACGAGCATGATTTATTAAAGGTTCATCAGACCATCAGATGTGTAGTTAGTTCAAAGAGCTAATTAGGCTAAAACATTTTTTGGGTAAATTTTCCATTAAGTAAATCATACATTTAGCCATAATAATGCAATTCATTTAGCATTGCTGATATATTTTCCACATACAATTTTTTTGTGAGAAATAAAAAATGGATATTACTTTTTTAACGGAGTAAAAGGGTAGATAATTGGTTTCGAGTTCCAGGTTTGGACCCCACGAAGGCATGAAGGAAACATCTTGAATTTATATGCTCTTTCTGTGTTTACATGGGTGTCCTTCGAGTTCCTGTCACAACTTTGAAAGATACTGATATATTTATTAGCAGTTCTCAAAACTTAGCCCTGTAAAAAATAAAAGCCTTTATATTTATGTTGCCTCACATTGTCTTCTGCATAGTTACCATTGCTACATACATAGGTTCACGCATCCCACGCAGGCATACAGTGTAGCCATACTGCAGAGCAGATGCTTGGGTCTAGCATCGGCTGGATGGTGTAATGGTGTAATGGTTAAGGGCTCTGCCTCTGACACAGGAGACCAGGGTTCGAATCTCGGCTCTGCCTGATCAGTAAGCCAGCACCTATTCAGTAGGAGACCTGAGGCAAGTCTCCCTAACACTGCTACAGCCTATAGAGCGCGCCCTAGTGGCTGCAGCTCTGGTGCTTTGAGTCCACCTGGAGAAAAGCGCAATATAAATGTTATTTGTCTTGTCTACATTCGCAGATACATAAACTACACATGCACTTATATGTTTGCGTAGTTTACTTACCTGCGTGTGGCAATGTAGATGTTGAAGGTTTATCGAAGTGTACATTCATCATAGAAACTTCCCCAACAAACTCTAATGCTAACCTTACCCTTCCTGGTGAATGACACCAACTTAACCTTCCCCCAAAAATGTACTGTTACCAAAGTCATCAGCTGAGATTCAGCATTTACCTGACACTTATCTATGCACTGAGCTTAAAACCTTATTCACACTACATCTGTTTATGTATTTCAGCAATTTGGAAATAGTGATGGTCAAGTAGATGCAAATAACTTTGTGATTATGCAAATTTATGCAGCTTGAAACTGAACCAATCGAATTTTACCTCAGCAGGATTTTATTGGTTCATTTTCAAGCTGCATAAATGTGCATACAAATTTGCATTAATTTTCATCAACTTGAAGTTATTTGCATCCACTTGACCATCGCTATTTGGAAACACATTAGCACTGGCATCCCACCCATGTTATACTATTAGACTTGTTTACATCATTCAAGTTTTTCCAGCTTGCTGCATTTTTCAAGGGTTAACGAAGTCACACAAAAAGCTTCTTTATAGTAAAACAGTGGGTGAGCTGCAATGAGCAAAGGCATGTACCCCTAATAAATGGTAAACTGTATAACATATTTACATATACAAACCTCACAATCGCACATATATATTTTTTTATCACCAAAGAGCAATAATCTTTTTGGAACTATCTAATTTATTCCCATTTTGAGATACTGATCACATATAGTGCATTTCTATTATATTTGTGGGCAGCAACGTAGCTAGAGACTATGTGGTTTAGAGGGTAGAGAAAAAAAGGAAAGTTAATAGTGAACACATCAAGTACCACCTGGGCCCCTC
This sequence comes from Hyperolius riggenbachi, assembly GCF_040937935.1. Classification (NCBI taxonomy): domain Eukaryota; kingdom Metazoa; phylum Chordata; class Amphibia; order Anura; family Hyperoliidae; genus Hyperolius; species Hyperolius riggenbachi. The sequence continues at coordinate 495,740,049 of NC_090647.1, forward strand.
ATCCCCAGGGCCCCATAGCAGTTGCTATGGCTATTGCTATGCAGTGTCGTAGCTAAGAAGCTGTGGGCCCCAGCGCAAGTTCAGCATTGGGGCCTCCCAAGCATGCTATAGGTAACAATTGATACAACACACCAAAACCAATCAAGGGCAACCACAGTGTCAGAGGTGCAAGAAGGGGATGGGAAGCAGTGTGTTAGTGATCACTACTATTCAAATCAACTATAGGAGTGAATATTATCAGCACAGGACCAATAAAGAGCTAATACTGTGTTTGAGGGGTGGGTCCCTCTAGCCCAAGGGCCCCAATGTGGTCACTACCTCTGCACCCCCGGTTGCTACGCCACTGTTGCTACGCCTCTGCTTGTGTGTTATTTATAGATTGTAAATAAAGCTTCCTTCACTACCTTAAACTGTCTTATGACCAGTAAGGTCCACGCATCTCCAGTATAACAAATCACTAGTGCATGGATGAAAAAGCCACACATGAGCGACTTCATTCTTTTTGGCATGCGTGAACCTAACTCGCACATGTCCTGTCAGGATACGCTCATCCACAGCCGGAACCATGGCTGGAAGAAGCTTACTCAAGTCAAATTAGTCTAGAGGGACGTTTCCTCAAATAGTGGCATGTAGAATCATACAGCAAGCCACTGGGCTAACCAGAAGCTTTCCTCTACCAAGGTATCTACTTTTTATTTTTAAAAACACTTCAGTTGTCCTTTAAAGAGTAACTGTACATTTCTTGCAAGCTTTCAAAAACGTTAACATCCTTCTTGAAGTTTAAACTTCGGTTTGGCTCAGTCCGGTACTGTCTTGTCAGATTTGCATCAGTTTTATATTAGGTGAACACACCCATAGAAACCTATACAATACTGAAAGGACTGGAATAGACTGGAAATGTACACCTTTTATGTGTGAACACAGGCATAGAAACACATACAAAACTGATACAAAACTGACAGGATTGGACCGGACAGGAAATGTACAGATTTCTGTGTGAACACAGCCATAGAAACACACGCAAAACCGATGCCAACTGTTGAAAAAACTGACAGGACTGGACTGTCCTTTTTATGTGTGAACCAAAGCTTAAGCACTTGGAGACCCGTGCTACGCTTATCTATGCTTCGCAGAACTTCACTATGGGTTCAGGGGAGTAGATAAGCATACTGTTTACTTACCGACGCTGCTCACGATTAAAAAAAATCCGACAGAAACAAATGTAAACACTTGGTTCCTTGTTTTTTTTTTTTATATTAACTCAGTGTAGCACCATCTTGTGGCCAAAAATTAAAAATACATCCAAATACACTAATTCACTAATCCATAGGTACATTTAACCACTTCACCACTGAGGGGGTTTACCCCCTGACCACCAGAGCAATTTTCACCTTTCAGCGCTCCTTCCATTCATTCGTCTATAACTTTATCATTACTTATCACAATTAAACAATCTATATCTTGTTTTTTCCACCACTAATTAGGCTTTCTTTAGGTGGGACATTATGCCAAGAATTATTTTATTCTAAATGTGTTTTAATGGGAAAATAGGAAAAATCTGGGAAAAAATTAATTATTTTTCAGTTTTCGGCCATTATAGTTTTTAATTAATGCATGCTACTGTAATTAAAACCCATGAAATGTATTTGCCCTTTTGTCCCGGTTATAAAACTGTTATAAAATTGTCCCTATCACAATGTTTGGCGCCAATATTTTATTTGGAAATAAAGGTGCATTTTTTTCAGTTTTGCGTCCATCCCTAATTACAAGCCCATAGTTTATAAAGTAACAGTGTTGTACCCTCCTGACATAAATATTTAAAAAGTTCAGTCCCTAAGGTAACCATTTATGTATTTTTTTTATTGTACATTTTTTTTTTTTTTTTTTAATTACAAAAAAAAAAATTGGGAGTGTGGGAGGTAATGAGTTAATTTTTTGTGTAAAAGTAATTTATTTGTATGTGAAAAATGTGTAGGGTGTAGTTTTACTATTTGGCCACAAGATGGCCACAGTAACTTTTTGTTTTAATGCGACCTCCAAGCGTCCTTCCGGAAGCTTGGAGGAAGTACTTGGAGGCTGGGTAAGATCACAATGATCGCGCTGCCCATCGGAGAGCAGCGGATCAACGAACGGGAATGGATTTTCCCGTTCATTAATCTCCGGGCGAGCGGGCGGCGGCGTGTTTACTAGCGGCGGGCGGCGTGTTTACGAGCGGGAGCGCGGACAGCGGCGGGAGTGCGCAAAGTACGGATTTCTCCGTCCCTGGGGGTTAAAGGATGGAAAAAGGGACGGAGAAATTCGTACGGGCAGGGGGAAAGTGGTTAATAATGTTTTATTATTTTTTTAACCCCTTCCTCCCCTACCCCTTAGATACCAAAATAAAAAACTTTAAAAAAATGTTTTAAAAATTACACCATTTAAAAAAATATATACAAAATAGTTACCTTAGGGAATTTTTTTTTAATATGTATGTCATGAGGGTATATTACTGTGGCTTTTGTAAATAAAGGCTTGGAATTATTATTATTATTACACTAAATGGAAAAATAGACACCTGTATTTCCAAATAAAATATGATTGCCATACATTGTACTAGGTACACAATTTAAATGTTGTAATAACCGGGACAAATGGGCAAATAAAATGTGTCTGTTTTATCATCAAGAGCACATTTTATTTTTAAACTACAATGGCTGAAAGCTGAGGAATGGTGATTTTTTCTTCGTCTCCCTTGCAAAATGCATATAAATAAAATAATTCTTAGCAAAAAGTACTGCCCAAAAAAAGCCTAGTTTGTCCTGTAAAAAATAATATATAGATAATTTCAGTGTGATAAGTAGCAATAAAGTTATTGGCAAATGAATGTGAGGAGTGTGATGTGAAAATTGCTCTGGTCCTGAAGGGGAAAAAAACCTGTGGTCCTAAAGCTAAAGTTTCAAATGTTTGCAAGAAAACTATGTAAACTATGTACAGTTAATCATTAAGGCTTCTTGCACACCAAGACGTTGTGTTAGGTGCCACGTTAAGGTCGCATAACGTGCACCTAACACAACGTATGGTGCTGCAAAAGCCGACGGTAGAGTGAGCCGCGTTCGGCGGCTCGATTCCTATAATGTCTCCCAGAGTGGCGCTGATTGGCCAGCGGGACCACGTGATGCGGAGCGAGACACTCCGCATCACGTGGTCCCGCCGGCCAATCAGCTGCCGCCAGTGCAGTGAATATTAAGTAGCCATGTGCGCGGCTACTGTAGCTGGCTCTCCCCGCCTCCTCTCCGCCCCTCACTGCGCATGTGCAAACAGTCTAACGCGGCTATAGCCGCTCCAACGCCGTAGCATGCTGCACTTTGCACCGAACGTGCAGCATTACATGTAACGCAACGTGGGCTGTGTGAACAGCCCACTTGTGTTACATTGCTGTGCGTTGGGGGAGCGTTACAGGCGCACTAACGTGCGCCTGTAACGTCTTGGTGTGTAAGCAGCCTAAAGGTATTACTTGAATCAACATTTGTTGGATAGGATTGAGTTATCTGGAGACTTGAGTATCCAATGCTGCATTTTTCTGTACACCGTGCATGTTTTTGTTTTCAATGTATGTGCTGTATGCAGGCCCGACCCTAGACTTTTTGCCGCCTGAGGCAATCTTTAAAGAAATCGCCGCCCCCCCCCCCCCAGCCGTGGGTGTAAGGGGCCGCTGAGCTGGAGGGGTAGCTGGCAGGAAGGGGGTATTTTGCCTAGCGGCGGGGAGGGGGGTCGGACCCCCCTCCCTCGCCTGGGTCCCCCGTCCTCCGCTCCACCTCCAGCTTTAAAAAGTTACGTTTCTGCAGCTATTGTAAGAGGCACGGGCGTCCACTCACAATACAGTGGGCGGCGTAGCAGGAAGTGACGTCAGTGGAGCGTATGCTGGAACGAGGAAGAGGTGAGTGATCCCCGTCCGTGCATCTTACAATAGCTGCAGAAATGTAACTTTTTAAAGCTGGAGGGGAACGGAGGACGGGGGACCCAGGCAAGGGAGGGGAGGTCCGACCCCCCTCCCCGTCGCTAGGCCCAATACCCCCTTCCTGCCCGCTATGCCCTTCAGCTCGGGAGGCCCTCCACACCCACGGACGGGTGGGTGCCGCCCCCCCAGAAGTGCCGCCTGAGGCAAAAGTTTCACCCCAACTCATGGGCGGGCCAGCCCTGGTTGTATGTGTGAATGTTTGTGCAGAAAAACCATGCAGAAAGACATATGTGTGAAAATACATGCATTTAAGGAAGTGTAGACATAGGTACCCAAAGACATGATACGTTTGTCCGCTGAGGTGTTCAGTGTTGGCTTTTCTGTCCAAGTATCTGCAGCTTTTCCACTTGCAGAACCAAAGATCTTTCTAGACCAAAACCTTACATGGAGTGATGGACTTTGCTTGGTGTGACTATCAGGTAGAAACGGTTTAAAGAGTCTCTATAAAGGGCAATAGTTAATTGTGGGGCCCACTAGGTGTAGTAGTTATGTAGAAGATAAAATAGTTTATTATAGAGATGGATACTACAAAACTGGGTCACCACAGGCATTCACTATGCAAACAGGCTGAGAAAACTCCCATCTACATTTGGTCAAGGGAGGTTTTCCTGGGACTCTGATTGCACTTTATTATTATTATTATTATTACATAGTTATTATTATTAATTTAAACATCCACTGCTTGTTGTATTTAGGGCCTGGTTCACATTATCGTTCTGAGCCAAAAGGATCCGGTGAGTGGATCCGGTCTCCGCTTCACCGGATCCGAATGGCTCAGTCCATGGCCTGGTTGACATAGTGAAAACGGATGTGATTAATGATTGATCGGATCCGTTTTCACTCAGCAAATACATACCTAATTTTCAGTAGTAGCCGGCGGTAGAGGCTTCCTCTTCTTCCGCTGTGATTACACAGCACGTCATGTGACTAGTCACTTGTGAATACATGACGCGGAAGAAGACGGCAGCTACTACTGAAAATTAGGTACGTATAAACCCTCCCTCACCCACCCGCCCGGCTGCTGCACCCTCCCCTCACCCTCTCGTCGCTATATTTGCGTCGGCTCATGCCCCCATCCTCCGTGGAACTGTCCGTTTCCTCACTAGTATGAAGAAACGTTCCGTTTCCCATTGCCCCAATGCCGCAGTATTTTTTGTCCGGATCCGTTCCACTGGGCAGAACGGTCCGTAAAATTAGGGTTTGCAGCATTTTTTAGATCCGTGGACCAGAACGTACGGAACATATCCGTACCAATCGACGCATGTGAATGGATCCATAGGTTAACATTGGATCCTTTCACATCTGTTCTGTTTGTACAGTATAAGTTCCGGTTCCGATCGGCAATAAAACGCTAATGTGAACCGGGCCTTACTGTAATTATTTTATTCTTTTTGGGTGCATTCTACCTTGGCCCCTATGGTAACCTGCTAGTGGTGAGTGGAGAAACCTCATGTGCTTCTACTTGACGATTGTAGGCTAAGGACGTCACATTAGGCTTCCCATCAGCACATAGTACTCTGCAGTGTCTTTGGTATGGCCAGTAGATATTAGGATGACCATAGTTGCTTATTGGCCTAACTTATGCAAATTTAAAGCCTAATTTCAGAATTTATTTAAATTTAGTTTTTTGAATAATGTGGAAATACACAATGCAATTTTCCTGTCAGATCAATGGGGTGATCTATAATTTCCAGGATGTCCAATCTGCTCCCTGATCGAGAAAGGGATACGTTTTTTCAGATCTGTACTGCACAAAATGAATCCCTTTCTCATTCAGGAGCAGATAGATGAAAAGAAAATAAATATGGCAGCCTCCATATTCTTCTCACTTCAGTTGCCCTTTAAATGGAACTATACTAGCCCTTATTTAGGTCACTTGTTTTCCTAGGTTTTCTCCTAGGAGATAGTTTTTCATGTTCTGTTTAAAACAACTCTTTTTACTTTGCAACTGAAAAAGTACCAAAAGGTAGGTAAAAAGTACGGCCGAAATTATTTGGAGTATTTTCTCGCTTGCTGGTGGCTTCAAAGGCATTTTATAGACAAGGTGTGAAAATAACACCTAGGATAAAACGTAGGGCCAATACTCACTTGGAGATGGATCGAGGAATGCACATTGAAGCGACCCGACGAACAAGCGCTCACAACTTCCTACCCATAGCAAAATGTGATGTTACGCGACAGCACACGACAGGTGCAATAGAGAGTTCAAACGATTGCACGGGAGTCATCAGGGATCTTAAAGAACCGTCACAAAACGTGCTTCATATGATTGTGCGAGGCGAGATAACTAAAACGTTCACTTATCCTGCAAAAAAACACCGGTAGCGGGAGAGATTGTTCGAAAAATCACGACATGGGTACATAACTTAAAGAGAATCTGTACTCTAAAATTCTTACAATAAAAAGCATACCATTATATTCATTATGTTCTCCTGGGCCCCTCTGTGCTGTTTCTGCCACTCCCTTGCTGCAATCCTGGCTTGTAATTGCCAGTTTTAGTCAGTGTTTACAAACAAAAGACATGGCTGCTAACCAGAGTGTGATAGGCTGAGAGGGGAGCTTGGAGAGCTTCTGCCTATCAAAAGCAGTGCTGCACCTTCCACACATTCCAGCCTGAGCCCGACAGAGCCGACAGAGGAAAGAAGATAAGATTTATTACAGAGACAGTGCAACAAGAAAAGGCTGCAGTAAGCCAGACCACATTAGAACAGGTATAGGAACTCATAGGATAGAAGAAATAAGGCTCAAAATTTTGTTACAGAGTCCACTTTAACCACTTGATGACCCACCCTTTACCCCCCCCTTAAGGACCAGTGCTGTTTAGTGATCTGTGCTGGGTGGGCTCTGCAGCCCCCAGCACAGATCAGGGTGCAGGCAGAGCGACCAGATCGCCCCCCTTCCCCCCCCCCCCCCATGGGGATGATGTGCAGGGGGGGTTTGATCGCTCCTGTCTGCCTGAGGTTTGCGCAGGGGGGCACCTCAAAGCCCCCCTCCGCAGCGAAATTCCCCCCCTCCCTCTCCTACCTTTCATCCCCGGTGATCCGGGCTGCACAGGACGCTATCCGTCCTGTGCAGCCAGTGACAGGACGTCCCCTGGCACATGGCGGCGATCCCCGGCCGCTGATTGGCCGGGGATCGCCGATTTGCCTTATGGCGCTGCGAGCCGCAATCAGCAATCAGCGGCTCGCAGGCTATTCACGGAGACCCGCTCCGTGATCTGACAGGAAACGGCCGCTCGCGCGAGCGGCCTTTAATGATTAATTAGGAAGGCACCTGGCGACGCAGATCTGCGTCGCTGGTCCTCCAGCTACCACTTTGCCGCCGCACGGTATGAGTGTGCGGTCGGCAAGTGGTTAAGGAGAATAAGTGAATTGAATAAGGGCCCGTATGTCACAAGTTCTGTTCCTCTGGAATGCTGACAAAGAGAGTTATTTGAATAATGGCATGTTTTATTGTTTATTTTTCTGTTTTTGTGTTGTTTTTTACACTTTGGCAGCTATATATATTTTCAACATTTCTGACAGTTTCTTTTTCCCAAAGTTATCATTTGCAGGCACTGACCCTTGTGTGAAAAGAAGTGAAATGTGGAGAGCCAAGTAATATGGGTGGATTGTCAACATAGAGTGAAATTCTAAATTCCATTTCCGCATGAAGTAATGGGTAAACAGACTGGTACACAGTGTCCACCCATTCCTTTGGATCACCTGAAAAAATTAAACTTTGTGGCTTGCTTAAGGCATTTCCACTGGCTAAAATGTGAGAAAAATGAATAAGAAAAATAGTATCTTGAGACATTTTTATTTACTCATAACTCACAAATCAGTACAAAGCTATGGTCAAATGACCAAGGATCTGTCAGTTGGGGTTTGATTAAAAAACAGGATTTTCACCGAATAATCATTTTCTTTCTGTGCAGAGGTCCTGTTGCCAAGAAATGTGACAGCCTTTTTTCTTAAAATAGAGCTAAAATAAAAAAATGTAAATATGTTGCATTAGTAATAAGAACCTCATATCGACCCTTTCTTCCCAACTGTCGGATGTGGTTCAACATCAGAGGCATTCTCCACCACAGCTCCTGAGGTCAGACAGCATCAGACAAAGAGTAATAGGGATGCCGCTGGCCGTGCTCCCATTGGACCTAGTATGACATGTTATTAGGTCTTTCTAATCAAAGAGGCGGACTAAGTCTGGCACTTTGACCGCCTCCAGCACTATGCTCCGCCACTACACCATGTAATATACAATACATATTACATGGGCGTGTTTGGGCTGCCACTAGCCATGTTGCCATAGAATCTACAGTAGTACAACACGGCGCCAGGCCACTCCGACTAAGTCCAACACTTTGATCTCCTCTGACACCACGATGTACAGTAATTATGTATTATGTTGGTGCAAGTGTATTGCGGCTTGAAGCTTGAGCATGCACACCGGTTCTGCCTCCTCTAATTGATGGGTCAATAGTAGGTGGTGACCTTCGGCACAGTCGCAGGAATCATCCACGTTTCTTCCACACAGCAGATGCAAAACGAAGACTGATGGCCTGGCTGGGCCTGGCTGGCCCTGGCCCAGGTAGCGCCGGCAGGCAATGATGATGACGCAGCAATAGGGGCCTCAACCAACCGCCCCGCCTGCCCGATGCCTGCGCTGAACTGGGCCTCCCTCACTCACACAAAGGACTGGCTCTCCTCTCTCCGACTCCAGACCTCCCCACTCTCTGTCTCCAGTCCAGGCTCTGACTGACGGTCTCTCTCTCGCTGCTCGGCTCTCGTCTCCGCGCTCTGGGCTCCCTCTCTCCTCACGCCCACGGCTCCGCCCTCACCACGCCGACACCTTGCGGCATGCGCAGTTTTATGCTGCCTGGCCGAGTGACGCCACATCAGCGTGCGCTGCGCACGGAACATCTGACGTCAATCGCCGCGGCGCACACAGCAAGGGGGAGCCTGAGCAGAGCACAGCAGCGTGAGTCACGTGCTAGACGGGGCTGGGGCTGGGCTAGTGCCAAGGAAAAATTAAAGCAACAGAGTGGCACTGTACGAAAAATAAAGAAAAAAAAATTTCAAATCAGCACCTGTTTTTTTAGGGGGTGCTAATAGGGTGCTTGGAGGATTTTAGGGGGTGCTTCAGCACCCAAAGCACCCACCTGGCGCCGCCCCTGGACAATCAAAATTGCTTAAAGGACCACTATTGCGAAAAATTTTAAAATTTAAAATACATGGAAACACATAGGAATATGAGTACATTTTCTTCCAGAATAAAATGAGCCATAAATTAATTTTCTCCCATCTTTCTGTCACTTACTGTACATAGTAGAAATCTGACAGAACCAAAAAGGTTTTGGTCTAGTCCATCTCTCCATGGGGGATTCTCAGAATGGCATTTATTTTTTACAAAGACACTCCTTGAAAAAGATTTATATACATATGCTGGCTAGCCTCCCTGCTCGCTGCACACTTTTGTATCAGTTGGATGGAGCAACTGCCATTCACTAAGTGCTTTTGAAAATAAAGAAGAGGCTGAGAATCCCCCATGAGGAGATGGGCTAGTCCAAAACCAGTCCATTCTGTCTGATTTCTACTACCTATTGAAAGTGACAGCAACATAGGAGGAAAGTAAGATATGGCTCATTTTGCTCTGGGAGAAATGTACTTCTTACTTGTATGTATTTTCATATTTTAAATGTTAAAATTTTTACAACAGTGGACCTTTGAAAGAAAATAATTATGGCAGCCTCCACATCCTGACACTACAGGGTCACTTTAATTCCTGATTGGCCTGGCACTTACAGATGCGCATCTCTTTCCTGTGTGACAAAACCCACCCGTACTGAACTGAGACCTGCTATGTACTTCGAATCCTATGGAAGAAAGGCGCTATACAAATGTAATTATTGCTAAACAACGTCACCGTTTTTTTTCTAGGTAGGAACAACTAATGTTAAAGAGAATCTGTACTCTAAAATTATTACAATAAAAAGCATACCATTATATTCATTATGTTTTCCTGGGCCCCTCTGTGCTTTTTCTGCCACTCTCTGCTGCAAACCTGGCTTGTAATTGCCAGTTTTAGGCAGTGTTTACAAACAAACTAACCAGCTTGTGATAGGCTTAAATAAGCAGAGTGTGTGAGTCATACAGAGCCTGCAGGGGGCCTGGAGAGGGTGTGTATAGCTTCTATCCAATCACAAGCAGCCCTGCACATTCCAGTCTGACGGCCTCAGCCCGACAGAGCCGACAGAGGAGAGAAGATTAGATCATATAACAGAGATAATACAGTCACTGTGCAAGTAGGAAAGGCTGCAGTAAACCAGACCACATTAGAACAGGCATAGGAACTTATAGGATAGAAGAAATAAGGATGAACATTTTGTTACAGAGTCTCTTTAAGTAGCCCTGCTATACTTTTTTTCATTCACTGTTTAGATGGGCTTTAAAATTAAATTCACAAAAAAATTACTATATCAAAAGGACCAGCACCACTCTGTAGTAAATAGCTCAGTTACTTTATTATAGTATCAATTCAAAAAGTGACAACAACGACAGCCCGCTGTTTGGCCAGAATGGCCTTTGTCAAGTTTCCCAATAGTTATACTACTATGACCATTGGGCAATTTTACAAAGGCAGTTCTGGCCGAAACAGCAGGCTGTCGTCGTTACTTTTTGAATTAATGCTATAATAAAGTAACTGAGTTATTTACTGCAGAGTGGTGCCGGTCCTTTTGATATTGCACTGTTCGAGACCCCTTGGTACAGGGGTGAGCCTGGGCACACTTGAACTTTTTGGGCTGTTTTTGGTGCTCGTAGACTCTTTGTATACTAAAAATTTGCTATAAACATGACATGTGATAATCTGCACAAGCCAGGAAGTTCCTGTTAGTTATTTACCACACCTGCACTAACTGAGTGACTAGATAGTCCCAACCAGAGGCTATGGAGGGGCTGGGGCAATTGTGTGCTGAGAATCAGGTAAGGCCTGATTCACACTGTGCTAGTTATTTGAAAAGATTTTGCCAATGCAATACTAAGGGCTTGATTCACAAAAGAGTGTTAAGTGTTAGCGCGAGTTTTGGCGCGAATTTTCAAGTTTTCGCGCGATCGCGAATTTTCACGCGCAATTAAATGGTTTCGCGCGCAATCGGTATCATTTGCGCGCAAAAACGATAACGATTTCACACAAAAATTCTCGCAAAAACGGCCGTGCTGACACTTAACACTCTTTTGTGAATCAAGCCCTATAGGTGATGTTTTTAAAATCACATTGGTCAAGTGAGAACGAACTCATAGCATTACATTAGCAAGAGCTTTTAAAATCACAAGCGCTTAGAAAAAGTTCTTGCAGTGTGAACCACCCCTACACAGCTTGCAATGATCCTAGCAATTTCTAGAGCTGAACAGAAAAGGAGACTTTTTCCTCATCAAAGTCTGGCTTTTGATAGCGAGGCTTAGCACACAGTCAGAAAGATACCGTAAGCTTTTTTTTAATACAGTTGCACCAAAAGCTTTTCATTTTTCAGAGAAACTAATGGATTATTGTGAGTATCACGCAGCAGCTGCAGATGGATAACATACTTTGCAAACATTTTGTTATCTAAACAATTCTTACATGTATTCTTTATATGTGAAATTTCTACCCTGTTTAGGAAACACATCATCCAAACTCTAAAGCTTAGAGAGATAGATAATTAGAATAATTTTCATCTTTACGTATCTTGTTTATAATACGTTACAGTATTATTACCTTTTCTGCATTAAAGTGGAATAAAACCCAGCATTTCTATTTTGCTCTAATAGATTATTTACAGCATATTATATACAACCAGCATATTTTTTTTTACTAGAACAGCATTCAAAGGGTTAACACAGGCCTTATGCTGGGTACACACGTTGCGATTTCCCGCTCGATCCGCGGGATCGATTGGATGGATTCTAATATTTCCGTCATGTTTGATCAGGTTTCGATCGAAACAGCCGTCGATTTTGAATGTTAAGTATGCAAAATCGCCGGCTGTATCGGTCGAAACCCGATAGAGCATGTCAGAAATAATTGAATCGATCTCGATCGATCACACGGATCAAGCGGGGAATCACAACGTGTGTACCCAGCAACGCTTCCCTGCCAGCAGAGCTGGACCCATCCGAACTTCCAGATGTTATCTTGTGTTTAATTGTATCAAGTGAAGAATGTAAACAAAGCCTTCTCTGACAGTGCCGGGTCTCCTAAAGACAGTGAGACAATCAGACCGCCTAACGGCAATTGGCGTAAAGTCCTGGGGCTCTGTTTTGCAGGAGATCGCGCATCTCCGGCTTGGGGGGCGGAGCTCCGCCCCGCCTTCAGTCTCCGAGCGGCTATTGCCGCTCGGGAGACTGTTAGACGGCGTGATCGCCGTCTATTTACTCTGTGCAGCGCTGCGATCAGCAGCAGCGCTGCACTGGGGACAGCCGTGTGACACGGCTGTCCCCCTGGGGGACAAGAAAGCGATCGTCTCTCATAGGCAGAAGCCTGTTAGACGGCGTGATCGCCATCTATTTACTCTGTGCAGCGCTGCGATCAGCAGCAGCGCTGCACTGGGGACAGCCGTGTGACACGGCTGTCCCCCTGGGGGACAAGAGAGCGATCGTCTCTCATAGGCAGAAGCCTATGACAGACGATCGCCGTAATTGGCCGGCTGTGGGGAGGGAGGGAGGGAGGGAAGGGGTTTAAAGGAAGAGGTTTTTTTTTTTAAAGAAGCTGCAACACAAATATTTATAAAAAAAAATAAACATGGGGGGAGCGATCAGACCCCACCAACAGAGAGCTCTGTTGGTGGGAAGAAAAGGGGGGGGGATCACTTGTGTGCTATGTTGCCCTGCAGCTTGGCCTTAAAGCTGCAGTGGCCTTTTATACTAAAAATTGCCTGGTCACTAGGGGGGTTTAGCCCTGCAGTCCTCAAGAGGTTAAGTTAGACAATGAATAAAGCAGTTATGAATAAAATGCAAAGTAAGCTCTCAGAGTAAAAAAAGTGTACTTAGGGAATGTATAATTTTTAAATGAATAATAATACTTATGCACAAAAGCAATTATGCTAACCGTATGGCATATAAAAAGTAGGAAAACATGTTTTTATTGAATATTATGTCAGGGTTTTATACCGCTTTAAGGGCTGGAACCCACAAGAGCGTTTTTTTGAGCATTTTGGCAGCGCTGCGATACGCTAGTGTTTTGCCAAAATGCTCAGCTGATGTTAATGGATGGGGCAACTTCCACAGGAGCGTTTGCGTTTCCCAGAAACGCAAACGCAGGACCTGCAGCATTTTGGGAGCGTTAGCGCTTCAATGTAAAGTATTGAAACGCTAGCAGAATCGCTCAGCAAAACCTAAACTGAGCGGTTTTGCTAGCGTTTTGCGGTTCAGCACACTGTAACAAAATTAAAAATAATTCACAGGACCAATCAGGATAAAAACGCGAAACGCAAAACGCTACACAACCGCTGAGGAAAAAAATACACTGTTGCAAAACGCGACCTGAATCCGCTTGCAAACCGCTCAGGCAAAACGCTAGCGGTTGCGTTTTGCGTTTGCGGATTTCAGTGGGTTCCAGGCCTAAAGAATTTCCTGCTGCACATTTGTGTGATTCAGACCTTCTGCTCATTGCAATGACAGGTCTTGCTGCCCTACTGCTGCATGCCTACGTCACTGCGCTGTATGTAATCACGTGCATGCTCCGTATATTCTAATTTACAGTTCACCCTAAATTCTATAAATTGTAGGCCTCTTACACATCCAAAATTTTGAGGATCTGGAGGGGACCCCCTGACCTACCTCTGTGCAAATTTGCAGCCCTGCTAGTTCACAAGATAGTTTTGTATGCCATCTCTTGGGAACCAGCAGGGCTCAGGGGATGCACATTTTCACAATAGTAGATTGTGTGTGTGTGTGTGTGTGTGGGGGGGGGGGGGGGGGGGGGGGGGGGGGGGGGCTCCATACCCTCAAAATTTGGGTTGTGTAGGGTGTGTAATAGGTCTACAATTTAAGAATTTAGGGTGAACTGTAAATGAGAATACACTGCGCATGCACATCATGACATGCAGTGCAGTGAGTGATGTGGCCAGCAGGAGAAAAAAGGATCCTGCTGGGCATGCGCGTCAGTAAAGACGCAGCAGCGAAACATGATAGGCAGCAAAACCTGGCATTGCACCGGAAACCGCATGTAGCAGGGCTTTGATGAAAGGGAACAGACAAAAAAAGAACAGAAAATTGAGAGCTGACCCCCAACAAAAGCCATTGCAATCTTCGGCCTGTTTTGCGCCTGCCGACCCAATACAAAAATAAAACGTTGTTTGTGCTCTAAAAGATAAAACGTATCTTTTTAGAGCACAAACAAACACCCTAAAACTGTAGTAAATACCAGTTATCCCTCAAATATTTAAAGATTCCGGCAACCTGCCACTCACATGCACATGCACCCCCACCATGCTGCACACACACAAAGACACACCCTCCCCCTCGTCAGTACAATATGTGTTCACAGCACCATGCATATTACAACTGCTCTTTAGGCCTGGAACCCACTGAAAACCGCAAACGCAAAACGCAACCGCTAGCGTTTTGTCTGAGCGGTTTGCAAGCGGATTCATGCGCGTTTTTGGTCGTGTTTTACAACATTGTATTTTTTTCCCCAGCGGGGTGCCTAGCGTTTTGCGTTTTGCGTTTTTATCCTGATTGGTCCTGTGAATTATTTTTCATTTTGTTACAGTGTGCTGAACCGCAAAACGCTAGCAAAACCGCTCAGTTTAGGTTTTGCTGAGCGTTTCCGCTAGCGGTTCAATACTTTACATTGAAGCGCTAACGCTCCCAAAATGCTGCATGTCCTGCGTTTGCGTTTCTGAGAAACGCAAACGCTCCTGTGGAAGTTGCCCCATCCATTAACATTAGCCCAGCGTTTTGGCAAACTGCTAGCGTATCGCAGTGCTGCCAAAACGCTGCCAAAAGCGCTGCTGTGGGTTCCAGCCCTTAGATATATACATTATTTTGACTCCCTTGTGGAGCCCTGAATATGGACTCCTAGGCCCATTTGCAATTAACTTTTTCTCTTGAGTTTTCTCCAAGGAGATAATTTGTCATCTTGTATTTAAAATAACTTTTCAGCATTTTGTAATTGAAAAAGTATCAAAACGTAGTTGAAGAGGGACTATCAAAATTATTTTAAGTATTTTCTTGCTTGCTGGTAGTTTAAAAGGCATTTTATTGACAAGGTGTGAAAATATCACCTAGGAGAAAACTCAGGTGAAAAAGGTGATTGCATATGGGCTCTACTCATTACTTAATGCAGATTACACTTTTTTTGCAGTATTGTGCATGTTACCTCTGTCTTTTATTTAGTTTAGGAAAATATATTGAATTTTGAAAAAAAGCACATTAAAAAACAAGGTAAAAATATGGACAAATATTTTAAAAAAACTGAAATGGAAAGATCATTTTTAATCATTTTAAAATACAGAAGATAATAATCCAAATAATAATAATCCAAACATGTGTATAGTGTTTTTCTCCTGCGGAGTCAAAGTGCTCAAGAGCTGCAGCCGCTGGGATGGGCTCAAGAAGGCACCTTGCAGTGTTAGGGAGTCTTGCCTTGAACTCCTTACTGAATGGGTACTGACCCTAGCCAGGAATTAAACCCTGGTCTCCCATGTCAAAGGCGTTGCCCTTAACCAGTACACTATTCTGCCACTAAATGTGTAACACTGAACAATGCTGACAGCAAGTTTAATTATTATTATTTAGTATTTATATAGAGCTGATATCTTCCGCAACACTGTACAGAGTATATAGTCATGTCATTAAAGAGACACTGAAGCGAAAAAATATATATGCTATAATGAATTGTTTGTGTAGTACGGATAATTACTAGAAGATTAGTAGCAAAGAAAATATTTTCATAATTTTATTTTCAGTTATATAGTGTTTTTTCTAACATTGCATCATTCTCTAATATGTGCATTTTACACAACACTCCGCACTCTGAGGGCTGGTGCACACCGGGCGGCTTTTTGGGCGTTTTCAGATCCGCTTGCGGCTGCGGATCTGCTTGGTCAATGTATCTCAATGGGGTGGTGCACACCAGAGCGGGAGGCGTTTTGCGGAAACGAAAAATGCCTGGGTGAGGCATTTTTTGGATTTCGGATGCGTTTCTGCCTCAATGTTAAGTATAGGAAAAACGCAAACCGCTCTGAAAAACGGCACTTCAGAGCGGTTTTGCAGGCGTTTTTGTTACAGAAGCTGTTCAGTAACAGCTTTACTGTAACAATATATGAAATCTACTATACTGAAAACCGCAGCAGCAATCCGCAAAACGCTAGCAAAACGCCATAGAAAAATAAAAAAAAGCGTTTCAAAATCTGCTAGCGTTTTGCGGATCTGCTTGCGGTTTTTGGTGTGCACCAGCCCTAAATGTTTCTACAGAGCAGGCTGTGAACTATTGACCTGTCCTCTGGCAGAGAAAAAGAAAATCCTTGACTGAAAGATCAGATAACGGCCTTCAGAACTCAGAGCTCTCTGCGACTTTGAAAGTCCTAGAGCTCAATGGCTTTTTTTGCATAGATAACAACTGAAGTCTCTTAACTCTTCCTGTACTGGAAACAAAATTACTTATATCTCTGCTGCTAATGTTTTATTTCTGAGCTGTACTACACATACAAATCATTATATCATAATTTTTTTTTCGCTTCAGTGTCTCTTTAACTGTTCTTCAGAGGGACTCACAATTTAATCCCTACCATGGTCATATGTCTATGTATGTATCGTGTAGTGTATGTATTGTAGTCCAATCCCAATTTAGGGGGAAGCCAATTGACTTATCTTTATGTTTTTTGTGTTTGGGAGGAATCTGGGGTGCCCAGAGGAAACCCACATAGACATGGGGAAAACATACAAACTCCATGCAGATAGTGCCCTGGCTGGGATTCAAACCGAGGGCCCAGTGCTGCAAGGCAAGAGTGATAACCACTACGCCACTATGCTGCCCAATTTTAATATGAATTATCATTTACTGTTAAGTAATGAGCATTATAGGACGGCACTTTTGCAATGCTGGAAAATACATAAAACCTGAAGCTCCTCTTTTATGTTCTGTCCACATGCCAGAGACATTCCCGAGACAGATGTTCCACAAAGGGTTAAAACCGCTTGTCTCTCTTCCAAGGCTCTATAGAATGGGGGTTTGATGACATTGGCAGGAGAGATGGACTTCTGTTTAAATAATCTGCCATGTTATAACATTACACTCTTATGCGCCGAGCTTGCTATTTATTTAAAATGATAAAACAGTGCAATTAACTCCTTACACCAGGGGTGCCAAGACAAATCTTTACGCAGTTCTTCTGCATCTCGACCCCTGCCAAGGAAAGCTGTCCGGACCAGAGCGCGGATGATGGCGGCAGGTACGTCTCCATTCCGTCTGCTTTGATCCTGAGACTATCCCCCATCCTGATCTTTTTTACCACTCTATACTGAATATCAAACCCGCCCAAAAAAGGAAACCCTGTTACACTCTCAAAGATGCTGCTTAAAGCAGCAGGGACAGCCATACTATCCCAGGAAAAATAAAATACATATATATAAAAGTAGATAAATACATGTTCTACTTACATAAAATATGTTTATGTATTGTGCTGCCCACATTTTGATTTCAGTGAATTTTATATAGTAAATCAAGAGAAAACTGTTCCAGGCATTTTCCATCTTTACTGCCAATTTTGATGTATAATAATACCGTATATTTTGGCATATAAGACGACTGGGCGTATAAGACTACCCCCCAACTTTTCCAGTTAAAATATAGAGTTTGAGATATACTCGCCATATAAGACTACCCCTCTTCCAATGCACACCAATAAATTTTTTTTTAAACATCATATACGGGTGCTATGTATGAACAGATACTGGTGCTGTATTGTATGTGGTACCCAGTATATAGGCTATTGGCTGGTTGGACTGGTCAACTCTCCCTCTCCCTAAGTGGATTGGTCAGCTCTCCTTGTCTACCCGTTTATCAGAGCATTATGGAAGAATACATTGTGCTGTGCCCATAAATACGCCTCTTTCACCCTTCTGGCCCACATTTTGTTTCCTATTTACTGCTTTCTCTGCCTCTCAGATCTCACACATGTGCGCCTACGCTGCTTCACTGCATTCCTCAGCATCGAGATCTGATAGTCGGTAACAGGATAGGGCGTATTACCCGGTATCAATGACACCCGGTGTATAAGACAACTCCTGACTTTTCAGAAGATTTTCAAGGGTTAAAAAGTAGTCTTATACACCAGAATATACAGTAATAATAATAACAACATTTCCGCCCTAAGGCCCTGTTCACACTGCACGCGTTTCCAGCCGCGTTTTGGAAACGCGTGCAGGTGGCCGACACGCACGACATCAGACAGAGCATAGAGTGCACTGTCTGATGTTCACACTGCATGCGTTCCGGACCTGTGCGGTCCGGGAACGCATGCTGCACGCATTTTTTGTAAAAACGCATGGCTGTCCCATTTACTTTTCAGTGATGGGATCAGCCACGCAACGCACACAAACGCGGATGGTGTGCGTTCACACGCGTTGCGTTCCGCACGCATGGCCATCCGCGTTTGTGATGTGAGCGGGGCCTTAGTCTTTTTTTCTCTTAGAGACTGCACAGCCACATCTAGCTTGCTTTGTAAACACATGTGAGCACAGCATAGATTGTACTGTATGTCTGCAGTTTCTGCAGAGGGGTGAGGTGTATTTCCCTTCACAGCCTCATGTCACACTGAACTTCCCTCACCTAATCAGTGAGGAGCAGGAATGTGGGAGGGGAGTTAACAAACTTCCCTCTCCCTGACAATGACAAAGGAGCCAGGCTGATTGAGAGAAGATGTATTACAGCAGACACTTTTATGATTATATTGGAATGCTTGCAATGCAGGGTCAGGAGGATGTAGACTACATAATAAACACAGAGCAGTGGGTTAATGGAATTTGATTTCGTGGTTTACAATCCCAATTTCAGTTGCTTAAGTTGCTTCCTTCTAAAATTTTGCAGTAAAATAAATCAAAAAGGTAAACTCGAACTTGTTGTTTTATTTTTGTACAAATAATTTAGATGGGTATTATTTACTAAAGTTAATAATCAGCGAGAGATTTATAGAGAACACAAGTGACCCTTCAAAAAAGGTTTGATACCTCAGGTAGGTCATTTTGGACTATTATGGTGGATGACAGGACTATGCTAATACGGGGTATGACATGGTGTATGCAAGATGTTTGCATGGACTTTGCAAGATGTTTCAAACATTCCTTTCAAATTCAGCTCCATGCTAACATGATTGCATCACACAGACTTGTTATAGACTTGTTACCTGCAAAGTCATGCTCTGACTCTCCAACCCATTAACAACCTGGACTGCTGACTAGGGATGGTCGGAAATGTCAAATTCCAATTCTGCAGAAAATCTGCTTTCTGCCATTGCCGATTACTACCGCTACCGATTCGGCTTTCTGCTACTGATTTCCGCATTTCGATGCGAAATTCTGCGGAAATCGTGGGAATTTCTACCGACTTCAACATTGATTTTCTTAAAAACTACTTCTGTTTAACATACCCTGAAAATTTGGTGTTTCTATGACTTATAAGGGGTTTGCTATTAACCGCTAGTCGACGGATTTTGACTATAATGTAAAATGCAGAAAATGCGCATTACTGATATATGCAGTAATTTTATGACAATCAGAAGACTTAAGGTGGCCACTAATGCAATGCAATCCAATTTCTAGCAAAAAATAATTTGAGCGATCAGAAATTCTGATCGGTAGTGAAATATTGTAATACATCGTTCACTACACCATCAACTAACCTATCTATCACAACCAACAAGATAATCCAAATTATGGTTAGACGAAAATTCATTCGGACGACATTTTTTTCACTCATTCATAATTGTGTCCATCAACGGAGGTTATTTACAACCAATCCGAACAGAATTTCTGATTGCTCGAACGATTTTTCGCTACAAATTGGACAGTTAATGGCCACCAGAATGAATAAACCAATCAGAGAATGGGGCTTTAGGCGGATATTTCCGCATTTTATGATTGTCTTATTCATTCTGAGTCTTCTGATTGGCTTAAAATTACTGTATATCAGGTAATGCGGATTTTCTGCATTTTGCATTACAGTCAAAATCCGTCGACTTTAGCAGTTAATAGCAAAGCTCCCATAGGTCCTAGAAACACCAAATTTGCAGGGTATATTAAACAGAAGAGTGGGAACAACAGGAAAAAACATTTTCAAAAAGACTTTGTAGTTTTTGAGAAAATCAATGTTAAATTCGGTTAGAAATTTCCATGAAAAATTCCGTGATTTTCGTGAAATCCGCCTACTGCACTTGTATTACAGATTTCCGCATTCCGATGCGGAAATGCAATTTCTGATCGGAAATGGAATTCTAACGAGCATCTCTACTGCTACATTCTACATAAGGCCAGTTTACTCTATAGATTTTCAAGGAGGATTCCAAATTTTGACCTCACCACTTGTGTGTTGGAAGTATCAACAGGAATACTTAAATTGCAGTATAGTAAAGCAACCACAAGGTGTCACTGTGCATGTAAAGTGCTGCAATGGTTTCTATGGTATTGTGATTTCCTGTATTCATTCTGAGTTCCTCTCTGTTCTAAGTAAGCTGCATAACTTGATGGTTTTATATGATTTATCTCTGCACATTTCTTTAGTCAAGAGTTCCAACTTGTTATATTGGGTGCCTACCACTCTGCTGCATCACTGCGTACCTCAGCAGAAAATGGAATTTACCAGACAAAGCTATGTTTTTACTGTCTTCAGATGTTTTTACTGTCTTTAGCTTTGAGTTTTGCTCTGCTTGCAGCCTCAGCTCACTGTTCTTGGAAGACAGGAGAGGAACCCAGTGTGGTTCAACATTTTGTGCATACTGAGATGCTTTTGCCCTTACTGCGATTGTACAAAGAGTTTGTTACTCTAGCCTCTCTGTCAGCTTAAATCAGCCGGGGCATTCTCCTCTGACCTTTCTTATTAACAAGGTGTTTCTGTTTGCAGAACTGCACTTACTGGATTTTTCTCATTTCTCATCCTGAGCGAACTCTAGAGATTACTGTGCACGAGGATCCTTAATCCAGCCAATCTAAGATAGTCCTACCTACAGTAAACTATTGAAGGCTGGTGTTTTTCTTCTTCTTTTTTGTTATTGTTTTTGTTTTTTGGGGGGGGAGGGGGAGGATTTACTAGTAATTCTAATTTCGATGTGACTAGTTACTGAGTTCTGAGGGATTATAGAAAAAAAATCTCTTCAACCAGATGGTGTATTTCTCTACTATAGAAATAATTAATTGTGTGTGTGTGTGTGTGTGTGTGGGGGGGGGGGGGGGGGGGGTATGTGTGAGTGGCATCTTGCTGCAGGGATTTCTTTTGAAGTTCCCACAGGAACAAAATGCAAGAGCAAACCATTCTAGTGGGTCATTAAAGGAGAGGTTAGTGACATTGGAAGACACTCTACACACTAAAAGGACAACCGAGGCGAAAATAAATGAAATAAATAATAATATCTATCTGCCTTCTCCAAAAATTACATTTTAAGATATTCCACAGTTTTATTTTGTGTTTAAATCTACTTTTTAAGTTTTAATTGTTTTATTGTTTTTGCTCAATGACACATTAATTGAAGTATGCCAGAGCTAAAGTCTATGAACTATTGACCCTTTTTATCTCATTCCTGCTCTCAGAAGCCATTTTCTGCTAGTGTTCTATAGTTGGAATTTCTTATCAGTGAGGGTCACACTGTAGTCACTTCCTGTCTGAGTCAAGACTGAGTCAGCCACTTACATACCTGATATTTAACTCTTTCAGGCAACAAAAGAAAAAAAGGAACACAGCATAGTTATTTGTGTGCTAGGCACTGTACATACCCATGTCTATCTCATCATTTCACATGTCACCTCGGGTATTATCCTTTAAGACTTCTGGCGAAAATCATCAGGAAAATCTTAAGTGTGGACGTAGCTTGAAAGGTGAATCTAGAAGTGAAAGGTGAATCTAGAAGTGCCTTTCTAATTTCCTATGGTGAAATTACAGTCTTACATAACATACAATTTAAACTCTAAACAAATTAAACTCTTTATTGATCATGCAGTTGATCAGTAATTGACCCAAATTTAATGTCAGCAAAAATCTCAGCAAAAAACACACTTTCGCTCTGGTCATAGCAGCTGGTACTGGATTTAACCTTCTTGCATAAGTAACTCACTGCTATATTCCTGATTATACAGCTTCCTAACAGTTCAGCTTGAACAAAGAAACTCTCTAGCTATAAATAAGTCTTATTACATGCAGTCAGAAATACGTAAAAACAAAAAAAAACAACAATCTCTCAGCATCGTGGAGACTTCAGTGCAGCACAGCTCAGTGACTGATATGGCTCCCAGGAGGAAATGAAACTAAACCGATTAACCCTTAAAGGGATACTGTAGGGGGGTCGGGGGAAAATGACGAGTTGAACTTACCCGGGGCTTCTAATGGTCCCCCGCAGACATCCTGTGCCCACGCAGCCACTCACCGATGCTCTGGCCCCGCCTCCAGTTCACTTCTGGAATTTCTGACTTGAAAGTTAGAAAACCACTGCGCCTGTGTTGCCGTGTCCTCACTCCCGCTGATGGCACCAGGAGTGTACTGCGCAGACACAGACCATACTGGGCCTGCGCTGTGCGCTCTTGATGACATCAGCGGGATCGAGGACACGACAACGCAGGCGCAGTGGTTTTCAGACTTCAAAGTCTGAAATTCCAGAAGTGAACCGGAGGCGGGCCGGAGCATCGGTGAGTGGCTGCGCCAACACAGGATGTCTGCGGGGGACCGTTAGAAGCCCCGGGTAAGTTCAACTCATTTTCCCCTGACCCCCCTACAGTATCCCTTTAAAAAAAGAGATTGTTCTCAGATCTTATAATAGTGTGGCTAATCTATTGGAGCAGAGGGGAAATTTCAACTGTAGTTCCACTATGAATGGAGCAACAAGAGAAAAAGGATCGTGATCAGACAGGATACTCATAGAGCAAGTAAAGGGTCATAATTTCAAGATATAGTGAAAACAGTGTGTAGGCTATTGGGTTTCTGCTTGCCCAAGTGGAAAGCATTACTATCCAATCACTGTGACTGGAGATATATGATAAAAAGAAGAAAATACTTGTACAGCACTAGAATACGTTTGTAGTATTTTTATTTTTTATTTTTTTTTCTTTGAGAAAGAGTAATTTCCCTTTAAGCTTCTTCTATTCCATACCAGGATGAAAACAGAGCAAAGCTTTGACCCTCTAGAATCATGAAGACTGGGGTGTGGAAAGCCGGGCGAGAAGGCTGTTGATGTATAACATAGAATTGCCAAAATAAATCTGCTACTGAGCTGTGGATATGTTATATTATAACGCCATCTGCACAGTCACAGCTAACATCAATCTCGGGGTTTAATGCCAAAAAAAGTTTTGCTTTGGATTTCCATCTACATTAGGTGTTTTTAATCATCCAATGGGCCTGATTCACAAAGCGGTGCTAACAGTTAGCACGCTGGTGAAAAGCCCTTTATCATGCCTAAACTCAGTTTAGGCATGATAAGTTTAGGTGTGATAAGTTTAGGCATGATAAGTTTAGGTGTGATAAGTTTAGGCATGATAAGTTTAATGGCGCTGCTTTGCGTGCGGGACTTTGCACGCTATCTACATTTATCTAAACTTAGCATGCCTAAACTTATCACACCTAAACTTATCACGCCTAAACTGGCTTTTCACCAGCGTGGTGCAATGGTTATCACGCCTAAAGTCTCTAACTGGGTTAGCACCGCTTTGTGAATCGAGCCCAATGTGTGTACATGAAAGATCTAGAGTACCGAAGTGACTCAAAGCAACCAATCAGGTCACACCTTCTAAAAAACAAACAAACAAACAATGCCATCCTTTTAGTTTTCCACCCATCTTTCCATTCGTCTATACGCTGATACATCCACTGAGGCTTATTTTATTTTGCTGCCACCACTGATGTAACCCAGTTGCACAACCCTGACACATCTTCCAGCTGTGTCTATAAATATCGGCGGAGTGGGATTACATATATTGGGCTTTGGAGCATGAAAAAGACAGACAGTGAGGCCAGGACCTTTTCAATCAAGATAGAAGAGAGAAGCACCAGCTTCAATCAGCATGCCAAGATTCTTCAAGCAAATTATACGATTTCCAGCACTGTGTCGCCTCTTAGTCTAATAGCAATCAGTGTGTGACGGCTGAGTTGGGAGGGGCACACTTTGGTGTCTCAGCCTTGGGTGCTGGAAGACCTTGTCCCGACTCTGGAAGTGATGTGTCCAGTCAAGAGTCTCCAGGAACCGGGATCTCAGTACTGGAGGCCAAGAGGGCTATCTAGTACACTTACCGTGAGCTGCTCTGTGAGACCACAAGTCAATATATAAAGTGCTGCAGGAAAGGTGAGAGCTTTATACATTAAATGAACAATATTAATAATCAGGGAAGCAATATCTATTTGGAGTTTTAATTGATGGATATTATAATGTTGTGACCTTTATACCTATACATGATCTTGTACATTTACATGGTCATTATAGATTTCTGGTGTGTAACTACAGATCAAATGATGGGCCCCCTCAGCAAAACTTTGATGGGGCCCCCCAATGTTCACGCCATTTCCCTTGCCCTCCCCTGGTGACCCTCATAGCCTTGGTGGTCCACCCTGCAAGGGTCAAAAGTGAGGCCATCATAATCTTCACACCCATAACAAGTGTAGCTGCAAAACCACCTGATCTGAAGTATAGTCCCTTTTACAGGAGGAAGTTAAGTAGTAGTCGGGGGCCCCCACAGCTCTGGGCCCTCCTGTGGTTGCAGGGGCTGCTCCCAGGGGCGTAGCAATAGCCATTGCAGCCATAGTAGTTGCTATGGGGCCCTGGAGCATAGGGGGCCCAGGTGGTACTTAAAGAGGACCTTCAGCCTAAACAAACATACTGTCATTAAGTTACATTAGTTATGTTAATTAAAATAGATAAGTAATATAATCTCTTACCCACCCTGTTTTAAAAGAACAGTTCAAAGGTTTGTGATTTCATGGGGGCAGCCATCTTTTTGGTTGAAAGGAGGTGACAGGAAGCATGAGACACAGTTCCAACTGTCCCGTGTCCTGATCACCTCTCCCAGTTGCTAGGCAACGTGAATAACAACATAGGAAACCCCATCGTGCTTTCCACAGCATCAGGGGGAAAAATGCCCGGGCAGATTTATTTGATGGGGAGGAGCGTAGCTTCTAAGCAGCTAAAAATGAGGCTTGGGTGTGAAAAACAAAGTTCTGATGCTGTGAAACTGTTAAAGAAACACCAAGCTTTTTCAGTGCTGCTGAGTAGATTTTTAGTCTGGAGGTTCACTTTAATGCATTCACTATTAACTTTCTTGTTTTTCTCCACCCTCTGACTTTGTCTCACTGCCCATGAATGATGTGCAGTGCTGATTGCATGAGAATATGAATGGTCCAATGAAATCATCCATATGGTAGGTGTAGGTGGCATTCCTTAACAGTGCCTACATCATGAAAGTTTTGCTATGGGACCCCATGATTTCTTGCTATGCCACTGGCTGCTCCCTGTAGTTATGCCCCTGAGACCTCCTTACTGAGTCCTAATGTCCTTATAATTTAAAGCAGGGGGTATATTATTCTATATTTTATACTATAACAGGTAATTATATATTAGATATAGGTATTAGTGCAGCTGCTAAACACATTTCCATCCAGCCTCATGCTTTCACTGAAGCTTTTACAAAGATTTATTCTCAGTGCAGAAACATATACACAATGCTCTGCCCTATGCTGCCACATAAAGTATATCCCGGCCGCTCTCACCGCTTTTACGGGGGTCTATCAGGCCCTCCATCAACAAGGGCTTATTTGGAAGAAATACGTTTCCTATGGTAAGCTAATGTAGGCCTGATAGAATTGCAAATGACGTTTTTCAAATCCTCCCAATGCCTCCTCAACTCAATATGTCATTATTTCTACACAATAACACTTTGCACCGCTCACCGGCTAATCCCTGTTCATGTTCAAATTAAGGTGAAATGGATGCTGGAAAACACTTAAAGGACCATTAACGCCAAACAATCCAACCGGCTTAACTCCACCACATGACCCATCTGGTATTTTGGCATATTTGTATCCCGGCAGCATCGATGGCAAATGCAGTCTTTAGAGGTATGTTAGAAAGAGCCCTGCTGTATTTTCATTTCAAGAAAAGTATGCCCCCGCTTTTCCAAATAAAAATCAAACCATCTGGATTCATTTCAATTTTTTTTTACAAATCTTTACAAATTACACAGACCTACTTGTATTTACTCTGTGTTTCCAGGACACAGCTTTTCAGGTATTCTGTGTTAAAACTACTTTAAGTACTGGTAGCTGTCAGCTGCTACTGAGATGGGAGTGATTACTCTAAATTGTGTGTGTATGCAGAGCTAGCATCCCTACAGATGGGTAGGACCCTGCCTCCCTGTGGAATGTGCCATTGCAGTAACATCTGTAGGAGTGAAAAGGGGGTGAAAGAAAT
Organism: Hyperolius riggenbachi; assembly: GCF_040937935.1. Taxonomy (NCBI): domain Eukaryota; kingdom Metazoa; phylum Chordata; class Amphibia; order Anura; family Hyperoliidae; genus Hyperolius; species Hyperolius riggenbachi. The sequence continues at coordinate 495,766,664 of NC_090647.1, forward strand.
GTACTTCCTGCTTTGTGTGACCTTATGAACCAATGAGAAAGAGAGGCGAGAAAGGTGGGTCTCTATAGTACAAAGTTAAGTACTGTATCCATGGTTTCCTGCAAGTTTCCTAAAAAAATATGTAGGGATGCTCATTCAGATTTTAAAATTAAAATTTCTGCTTTTTCCGATCGGAAATCGAATTTCCTCGGAAATACTGAATTACCGCAACTTAGTAATTTTAACCTAATCACAGAACTCTGAAGCACTGGACGAATCAGAGAATGCAGAGTCAACTCAGAAGTATTTGGCCAATCAGACAATGTGAAAATTTACCAAAAAAAGACTCTTCGGAAATCAGAAAACAGAAATCGGAACTCGTATTTACGCAGAAATACTGCATTACCACAATTCTGTAAATTATGCCCAATTACAGAACACTGAAGCACTGGACCAATCAGAGAATGCAGAATCGACTCAGAAACACTAGGCCAATCAGGGAATGCAAAAAATGACCCAAAAAAGACTCCTCAGAAATTGAAAAAAACAGAAATTGAAAATCCCCAGAATCGGTAATCGACATTGGCAGAAATCGTATTTTCCACTGAAATAAGTGTTTATGACCATCACTAATAGCACATGCAGACTAAAGGTAAACATTATGTTTAATGGCCATAGCCGGCCTTTGATATGAGCGACCGGAGCGGTCGCTGAGGGCGCCAGCTTCCAAGGGGGCACCTATAGCTGGTTGCCTATACTGAGGGCACCTACACCTGATTTCCTATACTGAGGGTACCTATATCTGGCTACCTTTACTGAGGGCTCCAACACCTGGCTACCTGTACTGGAGGCACCTACGCCTGGCTACCTATGGGGGGATGGAGACCTTCACCTGACTTCCTATACTGGGGGCACCTATGCTTGGCAACCTATATTGAGGGCACCTACACATGAGATCCTATACTGGGGGCACCTATACCTGGCTACCTACCTACTCTGAGTCTGGGGGCGTTTTGGGGGCGCGCAATGTGGTTATAACACGTGGTGCAAATTGTCAGTGCTGTGCTATCATTCTAAATGGGGGGAGGCGGCTAGCTGTCCCACTGATTGTTTTTATTAATATTCCTGAAAGGTTCTAGCCTTCATTTTTAAGTGTATTCAAGATAATGCATTCTTTCCATCCATTTGTGGTTAATAGTATTATACATACGTGACGTGTCACAGAGATCTAAACATTTGGCATGATGTGTCACAACGTCAAAAAGGTTGGGAACCACTGTTCTAGGATATATCTCAGGAGAAAAGGAGAATTGCATATGGGCCTGTGTGTGTGTATACGTGCGTGCGTGCGTGTGTGTATATGCACGTGGGAAGAGGATGAAGGAGGGGCACAAAAATCAGGTTTCGCTCAAGGCGCTGTGAAACCTAAGGCCGGCCCTGTTAATGGCATCTCGTTAAAAATGACTTGCACACTTTTTGGGCATGTCCACATCATCTAGGAATATAATAACTAAGGAACGCAACTATAAGATCTTTTTCGATTGGTACAGGACACCTGCCCAACTGTTTAAGTGGGGACTGCTCTCATCTGATTTATGTTTCCGCGGCTGCGCAACCACAGCTGATCAAGCACACTGCTGGTCAGGGCCGGGCCGAGGCATAGGCTGGAGAGGCTCCAGCCTCAGGGCGCAGTGTAGGAGGGGGCGCAGAATTCATTCAGCTGTCATTCCTAATTGTGTTTGAAGCAGAAAGAAATAAGAAAAGGGGATACATGGCAGTGACTGCAAGCCAGATAACTAGATATTAAGGTGTTGGGGAGGTTGTGGGCCCTGTGGCGCCTCTTATTCTAACAGCAATCAGTGTGTGACGGCTGGGGTGGCAGGGATGGAGGGGCGCACTTTGGTGTCTCAGCCTTGGGTGCTGGAGGACCTTGTCCCGGCTCTGCTGCTGGTGGTCGTGCTCTTTAGTAACAGGCTTTTGGGACATGTGATATTCACTTGCATCTGCAGTATTAGATAAGCAAATCCAACCAGATCCATGGTCGGCTTTGTTCCATAGGCCTCATCCTCAAATTTCCAAATCTTAGAACAAACTACTGGGACAAATTTGTAATGCTGCAAAGGCTCTACTCGCTAAGACTTGGAAATCTCTTCCCCCTTCCAGAAGCGAACTTATAAATAGAATTCAAAGTATATACGTGATGGAAAGAATCACTGCAACAATTCGAGAGTCCACTCCCCAATTTGACCTGATATGGAATCCTTGGGCAGCATGGTTGACTTCACAGAATCTCCAGTAACCCCACCCCCTTCCAAATCTGATCGCTTTAAAGTTATTATATTGGTATATGATATTCTGTTTTATCACTGCTGTTGTCACCCTCTGGACAATGTTATTCAAGTTTGTTTACTGCTGTTGTATTCCTGATATTGTTATATGTTCTTTATTCTTTTTGAATAATAAAAAGATTATTGCAAAAAAAAATAAAAAAAATGACTTGCATAGGGATCGACAGTATGTTATTTGGATTTTTGTACTAGAGTGGTGTAGGCTAAGTTTCAATCAAATTGTGCCTTACCGTACTCATTTTCACACATGTGGCAGCACATTTGTAGAATTGTGCCTTCCCGTAAACATTTTCACACATGTGGCAGCACATTTTACATTAAGTGGCAGCACAATGTAATTTAAAAAAAAAAAAAGCAGCAAAAGATGCTAGAAAAAAAAAACAGCACACAAAAATACTCACTTATTAACATGGGCTGTCAATCTACATGAAGAAAAACGCAAAAATGTATCTACTGGATATTAGGGCTTAAAGTTTATCTGAAAGAAAGAAAATCATGTCGTTTATATAGTGGTGAAAGGGGCTGGAACCTATTTTAGGTTTTACTGCTGTCTGTGTCATGTTTGTTTCTTACTTTGTACAGTGCCACAGAATATGTTGGCGCTTTATAAATCAATTATAATAATAACAACCGGGTCGTTTCTTGGACAGGAAATGGAACAGAAATAATGACTGGAAAGGGATGAAATATTTAGATATCTTTGGAATTAAACTTAATTCCACTAAAGTGGGTCTTCAGTAAAAATTTGAAACCCCCTCTCTCTTCCCAATCCCTAAACATCTGAATGTACGTATTTGTTACAGTCATTATTATTTTAATACCAGGATTTTTATTAATTCTAGTCCTTCCCCAGTAGTCACACAATGAGGTGGAGATGAGGTGGTGCGTCCAAGTTTACTGATACACCATTCAATAGTGACATATGGGAGTTTCAATAGTGGCATATGGGAGTTTGTTTTACCCGATGACGATTACGCAAAATTTAAGGTAATTTTTCACAATTATGCCCATAAATAATTACGATTTGGATATTCAATTGGTTTTGTTTAATCTATTCGTAATTTTGCTTAATTACGCAAAATTTCACATAATTTTGTGCTGACTTTAGTGGTAAATAGCAAAGCTTCCATACACGTTATCGTCATCAAAATTGCTACGTATGTTAAGGGGAATCGCGGAAACAAGTAAAAAAAAGACAATGTAGTTTTTGAGAAAAATCGATTTTAAAAATGCAAATTAAAAATGTTTTTTAAAGTCAGAAAAATTACAGTTTAAAAAACGTTTCCTTTGCATTTTCAAAATCAATTATTTTAAAAACGAAAAAAATTTTTTTTACTTGTTCTCGCCATTTTCTTTAACATACATAGCAATTTTGGTGATGATAGCTTGTATGGGAGATTTGCTATTAACTGCTTAAGTCAACACAAAATGATGCGAAAATTACGCAAAATTGCTAGATTATGATTCTAATTACATTAACAAACAAAAGTAATTACAATTTTTCCTGAAATTTCAGATTACAATTTTGCATTTTAATTGCGAATTACGATGCAACATTACAATTACCGTATTTTTCGGACTATAAGACTCTCCTGACCATAAGTCGCACCTAGCTTTAGGGGAAAAAATATATACTTAACCTGGTGCATCCATGCTGAAGAAGCATCTTGTGGATTATGTCCCCTTTGTACCTCATGCCCCTTTGTCATGGGCAAATGCAGGGGGGGATTACAGCTGCCCGGAATCCCACTCAGACCAGGGCCAGTGCAAGTCTCTTTACAGGTTGGTGTTCATGGGTAGCCCTAGTGGAGTGCCCTGGGAGTACGGTCAGTCATATTATGTAGTGTTTGAGTAGACCCTCTGGGAATGCCCTTGATATGACATTTTAAAGTTTTGTATTTTTGTATTTGTATTTACATTTGATATACTTAGGATTATATGATTAAATAAAGGTAGTGATTAGTGTTTGCAATGGAGACAGCTAGGAGTGACCTGTGTCTAGGTAGTGGTTTCCACGCCCCCTATTTGAAGGGTGTGGCTCCTGCATCTTCTTTATAAATGGAGGTGGTGTGGTTGAGGTCATTATACACCTGATGAAGAACCGTGATGGTTAGTAGCATGTAGTGTTGCTCTGCTATCAATATATGCTTTAAACAGCAAGCCTGTTGTGTGCCGCCTCTTCACTGTTCGTTTGCCTATTACTCAGGGGGGTGACCTGAATGAGGTGCAGCACCGGAAATACAAGGTATAGTATTCCTGTGGTTGTTCCAGTACTGTGACCTTCTCACTTTGATTGCAGGGCCAGTGCAGTGTCTGGGGACAGACGCAAGTTGAGACACCAGAATATCTGCAGGCATCCTGCAGCTTACAGCACTGCCCCCTTTCTTTCCCTGCTACAGTTGACTTTGGATGGAGCAGCAGCGTGTGTACAGAGCATGGAGCAGCAGTGTGTGTACAGAGCATGGAGCAGCAGTGTGTGTACAGAGCATACCAGCTCTGGGGAACTTAACAGTGTCAGGTATGAGCACAGCCCTGTGCCCTGCTGTGTGAAGGCTTCACTTTTCCCTTCATAAGCAATGTTGGCTGTCCTCTTTATTATCTGTATCCAAACTGCTCCTGATTGATCCCGTTGTCAGTCGGGAGCAGATTGGACATTTAGGAAATAATTGTCAGATCCTGTCAGTTGGACGGGAACTTGCATTATGTGTACCCGACATGATGTCCTACCATATTATTATACTGTATTGTGCGTGGCTGAGGGAGAACTTTCAGGAACCCCCCCCCCCCCCCCCTGAAAATCTTGGGTTTGCCCCTGCTTGTACCTCTTGTGTCTCCTGCTTGTGTCCTCCTCTATGCCCCTTTGTGTCCTCCTTGTGTCCTCCTCTATGCCCCTTTGTATCCCCGTGTCCTCCTCTGCATGGGCACAGTACAGGGAGTCCCCGACATTGTGGCAGGTTGGAGGTTCGTATTGACAGGCGTTCACAAGTCAGGAACTCCCTGCATTTGGAATATGACTCCGTGACTTTTTCCCCCTCACCTTTGGGAGAGAGAAAAGTGAGTCTTATAGTCCACAAAATACAGTATGCAAAATTCATGCTCATCACTAATCACAGAAGAAGCCCCAGGTGAGCACATTTCAACTTTTTTTCTTCACTTAAAGCGGACCCAAACCAAACATTTTTTTAATTCAAAATATTTAGTCTGACACATACAAAGATAAATAAACACTCCTTCAAGCCTATGAGCATTTCAGTGCCTGCTTTTCACCCTTCTCTTTTCATAACTAGGATTATACAGGTGGCAGCCATTAGCAATTCCTCCTTTGCCGGACACACACCACCTACTCCACCATTCTGTCCCAGCAATATGAACGGAAGGGAGGAGTTCCTCCAATAAATGTAAAATAATATAAATAGATTATATTTCTGAAATCTTGTATTTTTCATTTGGGTCCACTTTAAGGTTCCCTTAAAAAACAGGAAATGCAGTAGTCAGTTTGGAGGGGGAGAGATAAAAAAATGTATTTACAAATGAAACATGGAGGTTCCTAAACTCTGCTGAGATCATCAACCAAACAGAATTTAGATTTTTTTTTATTGATCTCCCGTATATACAGTATGTGTTTGCCTTATGTAGTTGGAGAAGTATTTTATAAACACTATACAGTATTTACAATCATTATATTTGAAACATTTATCTTATATATACTTTAGTTATACTACAGGCAGTCCCGACTTACGAACACCCAACTTATGAATGACCCGCCTATACGACTACCCAAAGATGCAATACATTTTTTTTTCAAAAAGACCACGTGGTTTTTGAGAAAATCGATGTCAAAAATAAAAAAAAATATATATTTTTTTTAAACCGGTAAAATGTATTTTTGTTAGGCAGAGGTGACACAATGGGGGGTGGGGGGGAGAGGTGGTACAGAGAGAGACAGTGGTGGCAGAGGTGGCACCGAGGGGCGCACTGAGGGAACACAGGGACAGAAGTGACAAAGTGTGTGTGTGGGGGGGGGGGGGGGGGCAGAGTTGGCACAGAGTGAGACACTGAAAGCACGGGGGAACCAAGGTGACACAGAGGGGGACACTGGAGGCACAGGGGAAGGGGGGAGCACAGAGGAGGTACAGGGAACAGAGATGGCACAATGTTACAACTTAAGAACGGATTCAGGTTAAGAACGAACCTACTGTCCCTATCTTGTTCGTTAACTGGGGACTACCTGTATTTGCATTATGCAGTGGGGTTGTAACAATGGTAAAAAAAATTAGGGTAACTATCCATACACTTGAACAGCTTGTAATGAAGAGACGTACACCCAACATAGTGAATTTGTCATGTGAAAACACATGTTGCCCACATACATAGGTTTCCCCTGTAGTGACAGACATATACACTCTGTTGTTCCACTACCTTACTGAAGGTAATGTTAGCCAATCAGAGAGTGGGAACTCACAAAAAATTCAGGATGGGAGCGTGCCATGATGGATGCCCAGCACTGGGTACACAGTGAGCACAGATGGTATCGATTTATGATAGAAACGATCACCGTATCAGGTTTTGTAGCTATTTTGAACTTGGAAGATAAAAGTGACGAGTGTTCTAATATCATCCAAGTGAATCGCAGTTTTGTCACAGTCCACAAAGAGGCAGCAGCTGCAGATTTAAGGTACCGGCGGAGAACCCAGACTCAGGGCGCATTTCTCATACTGCAATTTTATGATCGTTGAATGTAAAATGAATATTACTCAGATTACACTTTTCAGAGTGGAACGCAGACACAATGCTATGCCTACTATGCCTGGCAATCACAGTAAATGGGGAAAACTTCTGGAGAATGGGAGAATTATACAGGTTAAAAAAAAAAAGAAAAATAATTGTAAAGTCACCAATTAATCACAGCAGCGCCTTGTGATGTTAAGACACAGCAGTAACAGCATAGCTCCCAACTGTCCCTCTTTTGAAGGGACAGTCCCTCTTTGGGAGCCCTGTCCCCCTGTCCCCCTTTCCTCCTCATTTGTCCCTCTTTCAGGACTTTGTCCCTCTTTCTATGTAAATATATATATTTCTCTACTAAAAATGTGTTTGATTGACTCTAAACTTTATTCCCATCCTTTAAATTGATATATGACTAATTTTAAAATGTTAATATGAAGGAAAATGAACCAGGATAGAAAGGACTAATGTGGTTTGAATTATAAAACAACATATTTTTCTTATAAAATCTTTATGGTAAGTGTGACTAGGGGTGTGGCGGGGTGTGATCAGGGGTGTGGCAGGGGCGTGGCTTAAGTGTCCCTCTTTCTAATCTCAAAATGTTGGGAGGTATGGTAACAGTAGTAGTCCTTGTATTCATTATTCTGATGGCCTCTTCCCCATTCCACAAGACTGGTAATGATAGTGTATGTTTATTAAATATATACCCTAAATACTTTGATTTAGATGCAGACAGTACAGTGGCGTAGCTATGGAGCTATGGGCCACGGTACAAGTTTACATTGGGCCCCCCTAAGCACTCTATACATAACAATTGATACGGCGCATCAAAACCTGTCAAGGAAAAATACAGTGACAGAGGTGCAAGAAAGGGATGTCAAACAGTGTGTTAATGATTACTACTATTCAAAGCATCTATAGAAGTGATTATAACTAGCATAGGACCAATAAAGAGATAATACTGTTGTTGAGGTGAGGCCCAAAGGCCCTGATGCGGTTGCAACCTCTGCAACCCCTATTGCTACGCCACTGAGACAGTGTGTGTCATGTGACCACTGCTGCTTCTTCTTGCATGCTCTTTCCCACTTGCTGAGCTGTAACCTTCCATTGTCCCCAATTATTTTAATTATTATTTAGTATTTATATAGTGCTGACATCTTCCGCAGCACTGTACTGAGTATATAGTCTTGTCACTTATCTGTCCCTCAGAGGAGCTCACAATCTAACTCCTACCATAGTCATATGTCTATGTATGTATTGTGTAGTACAGGGGTCCCCAAACGTTTTAGGTCGAGGGCCGGGTCAACATACTTCCGACTGCTGGGGGCCGGAGTATACATAAAATTATGTCTTTGCGGGCCAGACAGTGAAGCATACCCAGGTGACAACTTGAAGTCCAATTGGACAGCAGTGTCACCTGATGCAGAATTTGATTGGAAACCAGAGAATTACTGCTTTCTGGCTTCCATGTGGATGGGACCAGTTATTCTATATGTGGACCACCAATATTTAAAGATGTAGCTGACCGCATCTATAAGTAATACATTTTGTGTGTGGCTTGAAGGAGACAAAAGGAAACCAAGAGCCCAATATAGTGTAGTATCTCAGTGACAATTAGTCGAGTGTACAACAAAGTAATGGTTATACTCACAAACGTGGGTCGCCACAAAGGCAACCACTGGAGAGAATTATAACCTGACCCCGCTCATGTTTAAGAAGTCGCTTTCTGTAGACAGGAAGGAATGGGGACACACCCCTCCACCAAGGGTGGACTAGACGATTTGTAAAGCAGTAACACAGAGGCGCCAAGTCGAGTAAAATCGAATAAAAACTGTTTAAAAGGGGGAAGTTGGTGGACTCACCTCCCTCGTAGAAAGAAAGACCGGACAATGGGACGTTACTCACAGTATAAAGTAACTTTTTATTAAAAGCTCCAAGTCCACCAACTTCCCCCTTTTAAACAGTTTTTAATTGATTTTACTCTACTTGGCGCCTCTGTGTTACTGCTTTACAAATTTTGTGTGTGGGGGGCCGGTAAAAAAGCCTCAGGGGGGCGTATTTGGCCTTAGCTTGAGGACCACTGGTGTAGTGTATGTATTGTCATCTAGGCCCAATTTAGAGGGAAGCCAATCAACTAATCTGTAGGTTTTTGGGATGTGGGAAAATACCGGAGTGTCGGAGGAAACCCACGCAGACACAGAGAAAACAAACAAACGCTGCATGATGGGGCCCTGGCTGAGGTTTTCGAACCAGAGACCCAGCCAATAGGAGGGGATGCTGAAAGTAAGCTTACCCATGGTCATTTCCGGCACCTTGACTTGAAATGGTTGTGAGCGGCAGATCAGCCACAATCTGGATTTTTCAAATGTTACCGCTGAGCACCACTTTACCACATGTAACCGCTTCTGGACCAGGCTGCATGCATGAAAAAAGGACGCCAGGAAAAAAGGGCCTGGCTGGATAATGAAATGGCGCCAGTGGATAACGAAATCTTAATAACGATAAACATTGTTGTCGAACTTGGTTAACTTTAACCTCCTTGCCGTTCTAAAAAATCCGGCAAGGAGGCAGCGCCGCACTTTTTTTTAATTTTTTTTTTTAAATCATGTAGCGAGCCCAGGGCTCGCTACATGATAGCCGCTGAGCGGCGGCATCCCCCCACCCACTCCGATCGCCTTCGGCGATCAGAGTATGCAGGAAATCCCATTGAGAACAGGATTTCCTGCAGGGCTTCCCCGGTCGCCATGGCGACGGGGCAGGATGACGTCACCGACGTCATGGACGTTGGGACGTCACAGGGAATCCCGATCCGCCCCTCAGCGCTGCCTGCCACTGATTGGCCAGGCAGCGCAGGGGTCTGGGGCGGGGGGGAGCGACTCGGCGCGGCGGATTGCGGCGGATCGGCGGCGGCGATCGGAAGTTACAAGCAGCTAGCAAAGTGCTAGCTGCTTGTAACAAAAAAAAATTATGCAAATCGGCCCTGCGGGGCCTGAGAAATCCTTCTGCGCAGGTTACCCCGAGCTGAGCTCGGGATAACCGGCAAGGTGGTTAGATACTGTTTTAAAAACAGGTACTGTAATAACAAAAAGATATTTTGTTACGTAATTCAAGATAAAAATGGTTACCTAATTGAACAATACAGCTTAACCCAACGCTACTCTCAAACAGAACCCTCCCCTGTTGGTGCCTAAAATTAACCACTCCCAATGGTGGCGCCTAACCCTAACCACCAATGTTGTTAACTTAACCCAAACCAAGGTGGTGCCTAACCATAATCAACCCCGGTGTTGCCTAACCCTAACACCCCCCCTGGTGGTGCCTAACCATAACCCTAACTGATCCGCTTGGTGGATCGGTCAAAACCAGCCTTATCAGCCTGCCAACAGACTGTATACACAGGGAAACTGTCGGCAGAACGGCCGCCCTGCGGGCGGGTCTGACAGCCCGTCGTTTGAATCAATCAGGCGGGTGATGCGCCTTAAAACTAAAATTTTCAGCCCATAGTGATGTCAAAAAAATGACCGCCGGGGATTCCCTGGTCCCCAGAGGCCACACTAAAGTGGCAGAAGGAGTGATTTTTCACATGAATGGTGATCCATGTGGATCCTTGTTGGTATAACCATTTGCCGAAAATTCTTGTTTCAGAATCCAATTTTCACTTTCCCAGCCATTGTGTTATAGTCATGTTTGCTGAAAATTCGGTATTTGCTTATGGAATGCCGAATTTTGACAAAATTGGAATTTGGTTGTTCCGATCAACCCTAGAGTAATGTCACCACCGTAACAAACGTGCATAAATGGCAGGAGAGGACATTATTTTCTATATAAACCACCTATACCTATTTTGCTACTTTGCTTTGTGACAGTTTTGATGTTTTTGTTCATCATTATTGAATGATTTCTTTTTTCCCCACCAGTGAAAGTCCTCCTCTGTGGGGACGCCACACACTGGCCCTTCTCTCATACGGCTGACAGCTCTGACGGGACGCCACACACTAGCTTGTCCAGCTTCAGTGATTTATATCTCTACCTGGGTAATGGCTGTAATGAGATCAGATCGGTTTATTTAGAAGGCAGCTAATTCATTGAAATCACAATTTAAAACAAGGCTGCCTGCAAGGGCCCACTTTGTTCTATTAATTGAATGCACATGCGGCTGGAGTGCTGGGCCTGACCCCAGAGTGTGCCACACACCTGGAAATATTGAGGGTCAATTAATGTGTCAGTGTCGCTAATAGCAGCTACTCAGGAGAGTCTATCCAGCCCCTCAGCGATATACCTGCATAGCCATTCCTGCTGAAAGTAACACAAACAGCAAGGAGAGAGCTCCGAATCAACAGCAACACTGTGCTATACCTAATACAGCGCTCTGCTTCTCTCCTAATACTGCTTTACTTTAGGGGACTGTTGTTAGACATCATGCTGTGTAGTCAGGCCTGGATTTACCTCACAGGAGCCTATAGGCACAGATGTCCCGGCACCCTAGACTTCACCCTCCACGAACACCTCCACCTGCCAATCCACACTGCAAATATTCTGGCTAGCCCAGCTGTCACCTCTCCTTTACTTCCCCTGCCTGGTGTAGGGAGCCACAGGTGCCCCTTAATACTGAGTGTGCCTCTGGCTAATTAATACTAAGTAGCTAGATGTGCCCCCAGGTAATAGGTGGCTATATGTGCCGCTGACTGAAGGAAGATCTCGTCAGTGGAATGCCAAGAGCTGAGTGAGTAACCTCTCATTTAGGCTCCACTTGGGACTCAGCATAATGAGGGAGGGAGGCACTTAAGGAGAGGAATGAGCTGCCTTTCCATCATCCGGCGCCTGTAGGCACATGCCTACAGTGCCTTATGGTAAATCCGGCCCTGTGTTTAGTTATAATATTCTTGGAGCTTATAGCTGCTCTGTTTATACAGATAATGATTTGGTGATAGCCCTTGCTGCTACTGGATTCAAAACCCAAGTGTGGCCACAGCCTTTTTTTTAAATGGATCTAAAGGAAATTTGAAGGAGAAAAAAAACAGTTTAACTCACCTGGGGTTTCTTGAAGCTCCCTAGAGTCATCCAGCTACAGCAGGGTAGCAGTAGCAGTTAGCCTGATGGCCATTAACCCTGCTAAACACAGTTTGCACATAGCGGTGGACGGCTACCAACAGCCCGATCTGGCACTCGGGGGATGAAAGGGCAGTGACCGTGCATTTCCAGTGATCTCTGAGCTGCCTGTCACTCACTGAATGTGCCGCTCACCCAGGAGCTTACAATCTAATCCCTGCCATCATGTCACTAACTGTCCTCAGAGGAGCCTACAATCGAATCCCTGTTGTGTTGGGGGGGGGGGGGGGGGGAATTTAGAATGCTGTCGGTCCGGGGGCAGTAGCTGATATTGGGCCTTGGGCGGTAAAAAGTACAAATCCGGCCTTGCATGCGCAGTACTGGAAAATGGCTGCTGCAAAAGTGCAGAACACTCCTAGCCACAGGAGCACGATCAGGGTACGCACGGCTAGGGGCTGCGCATGCGCCACAACCGGCAAGTTTTGTGGAGGATCTCTGCTGCTGACTGGAGGGTTGTTGAAGGATGGCGCGGACACAGGATGACTGCTGTGGGCTGCAAGAAGCCCCAGGTAAGTTAAACTGCTTTTTTTCCATTTAAGATTTCCTTTACATCTATTTTACAAAAAAAAAAAAATTGTGTCCACACTGGGTTTTTTTCACTTAAAGAGGAACTCTTGAAAATAAGGTAAAAATAAGATTTTAAAAAGTGCTTCATTTTTACAATAATTATGTATAAATTATTAAGTCAGTGTTTGCACATTGTAAAATCTTTCCTCTCCCTGATTTATATTCCGACATTTATCACATGGTGACATTTTTACAGCTGGCAGGTGATGTCAGTGGAAGGAGATGCTGCTTGCTTTTTTGGCAGTTGGAAACAGCTGTAAACAGCTGTTATTTCCCACATTGCAACAAGGCTCCCACAGTGTGATGTCAGATCCATGGTCCTGACATCACACTGTGGGTGGGGTTTAACCACAATGTTAGCCATACAGAGTCCCCTGATCCGTTTGTGAAATGGAAAAGATTTCTCATGGGAAAGGGGATATCAGCTACTGATTGGGATGAAGTTCAATTCTTGGGTATGGTTTCTCTTTAAAGAGAATCTGTATTGTTAAAATCGCTCAAAAGTAAACATACCAGTGCGTTAGGGGACATCTCCTATTACCCTCTGTCACAATTTCGCCGCTCCTCGCCGCATTAAAAGTGGTTAAAAACAGTTTTAAAAAGTTTGTTTGTAAACAAACAAAATGGCCACCAAAACAGGAAGTAGGTTGATGTGCAGTATGTCCACACATAGACAAATACATCCATACACAAGCAGGCTGTATACAGCATTCCTTTTGAATCTCAAGAGATCATTTGTGTGTTTCTTTCCCCCATGCACTGAAGTTTCAGGCTGCTCTTTTCTTCCTGCAAACAGCTTTGCCCTTGTTTGTAATTCCTCAGTATATGAAAGCCCAGCCAGCTCAGAGGACGATTTATCCAGCTTGTAAAAGATAAGAGAGAAGAGAGAAGCTGCTCTAATCCTAAATAACACACAGGCAGTGTGCATAGAGGGGCCTGGAAGGGGGAGTTCATAGCAGAACCACAACACTGAAGAACTTGGCAGCCTTCCAGACACAGGCCGACAAGTCTGACAGGGGAAAGATACATTGATTTATTACAGAGACTGTGATAGTACAAAGTGCTGCAGTAAGCCAGAACACATTAGAATAGCTTTTGGAACTTGTAGGATGATAAAAAACAGGATGCAATTTTTGTTACGGAGTCTCTTTAAGTAACACTTTAATAGAAATTGTTTTAGATAAATAATGCTTAAAAGCACCACCATCATGAAAAAAATTGAACATTTTAAATACATACATATACAATTTACATTTCTCACAGAGTAAATGCCCTATAAATTACTTTTTTTCCCCTATTTTGCTGTCAGTTACAGTAAGTAGTAAAAATCTGACTAGTCTGCCAGATTCTGGACTAGCCCATCACCTCATGTGGGGTTTCTTTTTTTATTTTCTTAAAAATCCCCTGGAAAGGATTTATACAAATATGTCAGCCAGCTTCCCTACCCTTTTGCACACTTTTTTGGTTGTTCAATAAGTTATTTTGTGTATAAATAAATGAGTATTCCCCATACGGAGATAAACTAGTCCAAAGACTTTCACTTCCTACGTAAGGATTTGGATGCGATCCGCCGGCCGCATCCGCCTGTTAATCCGCGTGGCTAATGTAAATGAATGGGCTGGTGCACACCGGCGGTTTGAGTTTTTTTGCAAACCACAAACGTGCAGCAGGAGGCACGTTTGCGGTTTGCAAAAAACCGCCGGTGTGCACCAGTCCATTCATTTACATTAGCCATGCGGATTAACAGGCGGATGCGGCCGGTGGATCCGCTCAGTGTGCACTGGGCCTTAGGGCCCGTTCACACTGCACGCGTTTCCAGCCGCGTTTTGGAAACGCGTGCAGGTGGCCAAAACGCATAGAGTGCAATGTCTGATGTTCACACTGCATGCGTTCCGGACCTGTGCGGTCCGGGAACGCATGCTGCACGCAGATTTTGCAAAAACGCGTGGCTGTCCCATTCACTTTTCAGTGATGGGATCAGCCACGCAACGCACACAAACGCGGATGGCCATGCGTTCGTACGCGTTGCGGTCTGCACGCGTTCCGCACGCATGGCCATCCGCATTTCTGATCTGAACGGGCCCTTAGTCATGACATCATTAGAAAAAATACATTAAGGCCTGGAACCCACTACAAATCGCAATCGCTAGCGTTTTGTATGAATGGCTTGTAAGCGATTTCATGAGCGATTGCAGTAGTGTTTTTAAAAAGTGTCAGCTTTTTGCCAGGGATTGTGTAGTGATTAGCGTTTTTAATTCTGTTGTCGTCCTTTCAATTAATTTAAATTTTTTACAGTGTGCAGTAATGTCAAAATGCTAGTAAAATCGCTCTGTGTAGGTTTTGACCAGCGATTATGCCAGCGTTTATATACTTTACATTGCAGAAACACTAATGCTAACTTCTAACGCTAAACGCTAAAAATGCTGCATGTCCTGCGTTTTGAGATTTGGTAATTGCAATCACTCCAGTGGAATTTGGGCCATCCATTGTACACTCATATGTATGTATTTTAAATTTTTTTCACAATGGTTGTCCTTTAAAGAGGCATCATATACTAGAATATATGTCATTTTTTCAGGACAGTGGAATAGGGATCACCAAAACAGACATAGTGGCCAGGGGTGTCAAGTGTGTGTGGCCAGTGGTGATACTGGGTTCACTGCAGAGGCGTAGCTATGGATGGGCAAGGGGGAACATATGTCCCCGGGCGCAGCACTGTGAGGGCGCTCAGCACAGTCCTAGTACTCCCACATGTGTGAGAGGTGGCTCGCTGGCTGCCCGAAGTGCCCCTGCTTCTTTCTTTTCCTCCACAGAGGGGTGCAGAAACATTAACAATAGCAGAAAAAACAGGGCACATCTGGCTATCTATAGGGGACACATTTGGCTATCTAAAGGGGAGCACATCAGGCTATCTGAGTGGGGAAGGGGGGGACATTTGGCTATCTATAGGGGGGAAGGGGGCACATCTGACTATCTAAGCAGCATTTGTACATTTGACTCCAACCATGACCTTGACACATTCTGCTGTGTGGCCACATCCATTTTGTCCAGAGGTGGGCACAAAAGCTTTGTCCCCAGGCGCTGAAAACCCAACTACGCCTCTGGTTCACTGCAGGCCTCATGGAGACTTGTGGTGGGCCCCCCAAGCGGACATTCACACAGCTGACGTGATTGGTCCTATCAGTTATCACAGGAAACTTAAATAAGCCCCAAGTGGAGGAATTCTAACCCTAACCAGAAAAATTGGAGGTTGTCTTTAAAAAAAGGATATGAGAAACAGAGAACTCATCTCACGAACAAGAGTCACCTCTGCTGTCAGAGTTCTTTTGGACACTTAACTTTTTCCACAATATCTGTCGGTGGCTTTGAAAGCCCATCTCCACAGCTCCACATTGGCAAACAAAGGTGTCATTACATTCCGCCCCAGGAAGATGTCATTGGAAATTGTCAATTTAATGTAAAGGCCAGAGCCCTAGGGGTTACCATGGTTCTTGCGATTGTTCATATTTGCCCTTCTCTTCCTTCATGTCTCAATCTGATAAGCAGATCAGATGGAGATTAGGCTAGTCAAACATTCCATTTGTTCATTCATCTGCTTGTCCATTGCAGACCACGAAATACCAGATGTGCTTATAATTCGGGAGGCTAGAGGGAGGCGTCACAATCGATATATGTCTGACATGCATCTTTAACCTTGTGATGGGCATCTCTGCAGGGTCTGCCGCGCACCTGGTGCGCTGAGGTTACGCACGCAGGAAGGTGAACGGGTAAACACGAGCTTGAGCCCTAGAAGGTGTAAACACTGTTAATTAATTTGGACTCATGGAAGACGACTATCAGGATTAGAGGTACAAACGTTTCAGATGGATTTGACAACTAAAACTGTCTGGTCGATCCGCAAAAGATATAAATTAAATAAAAACGTTTCTAGCCTGTAGCAGTCAGAAGTAGGAAGTTTTAGAGTTCAGAATCACATTCCTGCTTGATTTCAGCATGAGTGCTTCCTAAATGTACAGAAGAGATAACATAAGAATATTAATATTATTGATTTATAAAGCGCCAACATATTCCATGGCGCTGAACAGAGTAAGAAACAAACATGGAGTACAAAATAATACAGACAATGGTATATACAAAATATAGACTTCCTAGTAATTGTGTGACAAGTGTAACATGATGAACAAAAAATTGTTGTTGCCCCAAAATGTTATAATTTATACTGATGAGTACAGGATGATTGTATCCTACTTTTACTTTAATTAGTGTATGTGCGAAAGATTGTTAATTCACCTGAAACGTTTGTCTTGTTTCCAGAGTTGGTTTGCAAAATAAATAGTTATAATAATGTTCACCATGGACAACAAGCATAAACACGCAGTGCTTTCAAGGGGCATACAGAGATGATTTGCATATTGAGGAGTGATGCATCATGGGAACAGTTGCTCGCTTAAAGAGAGACTGAAGTCTCATAAAATTCACATTTTTATTTTAAAAATCACTTTAACATCATTGCCCTACCTAAAGCATCCCCGCGGCTGAACACTAACTAAATCCCCCCAAACTCCCCGGGGCACACTGCGGGGAGCGCTCCCGTCAGAGGCAGAGCTTTAGGCTGCAGCTCTGCCTCTACACGCGTCTATCAGCGCGGATCGACGCCTCCGCCCGCCCCTCTCAGTCTTCTTTCACTGAGAGGGGCGGGGGAGAGGCGGAGATATGCCTGGATTGACGCGCATGGAGGCAGAGCTGCAGCTGAAAGCTCTGCCTCCCGTGGCAGTAAAATCCACGACCAAGAAAGTAGCGGAGATACGGCGTTTTAGGTAGGGCAATGATGTTAAAGTGATCTTTAAAATAAAAAAGTGAATTTTATGAGACTTCAGAGCCTCTTTAAAGATGAATTATTGCAAATACCTTCTGTTTTAAAGTGTAACTGTTGGGCATAAAATAAAAAATCAATTATTTATTTTTATCTGGTAAACAAGTAATAAGGATACTAACCAAGTAATCCAAAAGTTAAAATCACTATTACTTTTCTTGTTGATAAATTATCATTCACCAGTTTACCTGACTCTTGTTTGGTACACACAAAATTTGGTACGCAAAAAGGAAGTTGCCGGGCATGCTGGGTTGTCCTTTTTTGCTTCTCTACTTCCCCTTCAGACTTAACTAATGCAGCCTGATTGGCTGAAGCCTCTTTCCCTCCTGTTTTCCCCTCCCACACCTCTGTTCCTCTCTGATTGTCCAATATTTCTCATGCAGATAACAATGCACTTTCTATAGTGTATTGCATACACAATCAGGCAGAGAAGAGTAAGGGAGGAAATGACATCAGGATTGGCTTTAAAATAGCCACACTTAAAATTGAAAATGCTAAGAAGGATTTTCTCTTTTTTTACTGTAGAAAAATCACTGAAATCAAAATGTGGACAGTACAATACATATGTTATGTAAAATAATAATAATAATAGCAGTATTTGTATAGCGCCTTTCTCCTGTCGGACTCAAAGCGCTTGCGAGGCAGCCACTAGAGCGCACTTAATAGGCAGTAGCAGTGTTAAGGAGACTTGCCCAAGAAACTCCTTACTGAAATAGGTGCTGGCTTACTGAACAGGCAGAGCTGAGATTTGAACCCAGGTCTCCTGTGTCAGAGGCAGAGCCCTTAACCATTAAACTATACAGCCACAAAAAGAGCAAGTATTTATATACTTACATATGTGTTTTTTCTGAGATAGTATTGCTGACAGCTCCTCTTTCAAGGGAAAGGGAAGTGAAAATAAACGTAATATATAATGAATTATATGTGTAGTACTGCTAAGAAATAAAACATTATGAAGCACTTATCTCAACTGTCTCTCATTGTTTCTTCTTTGTTTATGTTTTTTTCTGCGAACTCATTTAAAGTGTTGAGTGTATTGTGGAAACTGCAATTATTAGAGAATGATACAATGTTATAAAAAAAGCTATATACCAGAAAATAAAAATATGACACTATTTTCTTTGCTACCAATGTTCTATTAATTACCGTATTACACAACTAATTCATTATATCATGAGGTTTTTTTTTTTACTTCAGTGTCACTTTAAGAAGGTAAATTTGCTTTTTGGTCTATTTTAGCTCTTCATACCATCCAGGTGGTTTTAGGTCACCATGATTCTTTAGCAAGAGACTTTTAGAAATGTATTTTTTATTTATGTATTTTTTCAGTTCACCCATCCAGAATGTGTTATCTAGGATTTCATCTCTGTGGGCTTTCTCTCCTAACCTGCAATTTCCTCCTCTTCTTATCTGATATTCTGCTGTTATCTTGTCCATATGGTGAGTCCACACTAGGGAATGCTGAGTAAATAAAACGGACTTATCCCTATCAGCAAATCAATCTAAGCGAATCATTGTTTCCGGTCTTCTTTTATTAAATTAACTGTTACCCATATTGCTTGGCTTGTGTGAGACAGTCTCTTAGCACCTAAGCTATATGGCCAAATGTATGTTTTTGGATAGGCAGACAGAGGTATAGGAGGATCTCAGTGTGTAACAACAGCATTTGTACTCCAAAAGGGCCTCATGTAAATTACATTTTCCAATAATTAAAGTATACATACTTACGTCAGTAGGGGGCAGCCTTTGGATGCTCCAGAGGCTTCTCTGATCCTCTGCGATCAATCTGTCAATGACCCTTTTTATCATTGCAGCCGCGCTCCCCTCCATGTGCAAACGTGGCGCACTGCGCAGGCACCAGTGGGATTTCACGCGCACAGTAGCACAAAGCTGCTTGTGAACAGAGAAAAAGCCATGCATGTGGTACTGCGCAGGCGCCAGTGGGATTTCACGCACACAGTAGCACAAAGCTGCTTGTGAACAGAGAAAAAGCCATGCATGTGGTACTGCGCAGGCGCCAGTGGGATTTCACACGCACAGTAGCACAAAGCTGCTTGTGAACAGAGAAAAAGCCATGCATGTGGTACTGCGCAGGCGCCAGCGGGATTTCACACGCACAGTAGCACAAAGCTGCTTGTGAACAGAGAAAAAGCCATGCATGTGGTACTGCGCAGGCGCCAGTGGGATTTCACGCGCACAGTAGCACAAAGCTGCTTGTGAACAGAGAAAAAGCCATGCATGTGGTACTGCGCAGGCGCCAGTGGGATTTCACGCGCACAGTAGCACAAAGCTGCTTGTGAACAGAGAAAAAGCCATGCATGTGGTACTGCGCAGGCGCCAGTGGGATTTCACACGCACAGTAGCACAAAGCTGCTTGTGAACAGAGAAAAAGCCATGCATGTGGTACTGCGCAGGCGCCAGTGGGATTTCACGCGCACAGTAGCACAAAGCTGCTTGTGAACAGAGAAAAAGCCTTGCATGAGTAGCCGTGTGTTACTGCGCAGGTGAGGGCCGTACTCTGCACACACGCAGTGCATTCGCACTCCTACACAGAGGGGAGCATGACTCTCTCCCCTCCCTCGTTTGTGGGTCTGAGTGAAGCCAGTTGCATGTGCCCAACAGCCACAGCCGGGAGCGCTCTGTGCATGCATGCTTGAGAAATGTTGCAAGAACCACAAGTACTATGATACCATATTACACACATGCTGGCGTGGATACTGTGATAGACATGGTGTCAGTTCAAGTGCACTATGAGACACTTTCCACGGTGCAGAATATGTAAGTTCAGTGGAAATCAGAGAAAAATTTGCATAATCCCCTTATGCTGGGCATACACGGAGTTTGTGTTCCTTATCAATCGAGCCGCTGATGGCTCGATTGATAATATCCGACAGGTCCGATGACCTGCCGGATAGATTCCCTGCTCGATCCCCGCCGGCAGACAATAGCGGGGAATCCAGCGGCTGATAAGGAGCGCCGGCAGGGACGAGCGGGAATCGATCCGCGCGGACGAGCGGGGATGCGCCGGCATCGAGCCAGCGGCTCAATCACGCACATAATTGGATCAGTGTATGCCTAGCATTACCTTCTTGCTATGGAGGATGGGGAGAGGGACAGCTCGATGTGCAATGGAACAACTTCTGGCGGGTGGAGTAAGGTGGTTAGCAATGTGCTCAGGGGGAAGGGGGGAGGTGCAAACTGGCTGGTGTTTAAAAATTCAACATGGCAGATCTTTAAATCAGCTTGGGGCGTTTTCAGCCAAGACGGCTACAAATCGCTGCCAAGGCCAAGTTCTCTCCAGCATAGAGAGGATTGGAGTGATGGAACACATATTCGGGACGTTCCTTTAGCAGGTACTGGAATCAGGGCCAAGGACCATTTTTGGCAATTTTGGTGCCCCAGGCTTGGTACCTTTTGTGCTCCCAATGTACTGAATAGGAGGATTGTAACAACTGTTAATTCGTTTTGCAGGTACCCATGGCAAAATTGATAGACTATATACAGAAATGATGTTGTTTCTCAAAATAATTCCATAAAGGATAGATAGATTTTATCAGATGCACCTTACCCAGCCACACTCACTGAACTCACATAACAAACCCTTCCTATGAGGAGGTGTGTAGCCACCTTATAACAACATTAGACTGCTCATGTATAGCCTGGGTGTTTACTGGTTGGAATACTGAAGATTTGTTACAATTTATAAACATTAAATCTAAAACAATTACAGCTTAATTAGAACATTAACAGCACCTGCCACATTATCATTATGATATTTTGGCCTCCTTGGTTATGCTTACAAGCAGCTGTTAAAATTAACATCCATCCATTTCTTAATGGAACCTCCAGAAGGCATCTATGCAAAAAGGGCGCTGAGGAAAAAAGGGGACCTGTTGAAACCGAAACAAGTTTTTTCAGTTTCATTAGGCTATACTTAACCCTACTCTCTACCGATAACTAACCGCCCTTAACCACCACCCTCCCAGCTAGCCTTAACCAGCCACCCCATGGATAACCTTAATCACCCACCCCATGGCTAACCTTAACCATTCCCCACGGCTAACCTTAACTGTTCTCCCCCATGCCAGTCTGCAGAAAAATCAGGGCAAAAAATGGTAGTTAAAATTCCCATTAAATCTGATATTTGAATGTGTGCCTATGGTCTATGGAGGCTCCCAAATTTCCCAGATTGACCTAAAGGACCACTGTTGCAAGAATCTTAAAATTTAAAATATCTGTAAACACATACAAATAAGAAATGTGTTTCTTCCTGAGTAAAATGATCCATAGATTACTTCTCTCCTATGTTGCTGTCACTTACAGTAGGTAGTAGAAATCTGAAATTACCGACAGGTTTTGGACTAGTTCATCTCTCCATAGGGCATTCTCAGCATGACCTTTATTCTTTATAAAGACACTCCCTGAAAAAGATTTATACAAAGATCCTGGCCAGCCTCCCTGCTCGCTGCACACTTTTTGGCACTTGGACAGAGCAACTGATATTCAATAAGTGCTTTTGAAAATAAAGAAACCCTGAGAACTCCCCACGAGGAAATGGGCTAGTCCAAAATCTGTGGGTTCTGTCAGATTTCTACTCCTTACTGTAAGCGACAGCAACATAGGAGAAAAGCAATTTATGGCTCATTTTACTCTGGAAGAAACATACTTCTTATAAGTACCGGTATATGTTTTTATATATTTTACATTTTATGATCCTTTAAGAATCCCATAATGTAATGTACCCCTTCCTGCAGGTGTCCCCCAAACATCTGCTTGATTTGCCTATGCCTAAAAATTACCCTGTAGGGCCAGATTTACATATGAAGATCATACATACAGTGGGATGCGAAAGTTTGGGCAACCTTGTTAACCGTCATGATTTTCCTGTATGAATCGTTGGTTGTTACGATAAAAAAGGTCAGTTGAATATATCATATAGGAGACACACAGTGATATTTGAGAAGTGAAATGAAGTTTATTAAATTTACAGAAAATGTGCAATAATTGTTTAACCCATTCGCGTTCCGTCGTTTTCACTTGAGAAATGTTCACCTCCCATTCATTAGCCTATAACTTTATCACTACTTATCACAATGAACTGATCTATATCTTGTTTTTTCCGCCACCAATTAGGCTTTCTTTGGGGGGTACATTTTGCTAAGAGCCACTTTACTGTAAATGCATTTTAACAGGAAGAATAAGAAAAAAACAGAAAAAATCATTATTTCTCAGTTTCAGCCATTATAGTTTTAAAATAATACATGCCTCCATAATTAAAACTCACGTATTGTATTTCCCTATATGTCCCGGTTATTACACCGTTAAAATTATGTCCCTATCACAATGTATGGCGACAATATTTTATTTGGAAATAAAGGTGCATTTTTTCCGTTTTGCATCTATCACTATTTACAAGTTTAAAATAAAAAAAAATATTGAAATATTTCATCTTTACATTGATATTTAAAAAGTTTAGACCCTTAGGTAAATATTTACATGTTTTTTTTTTTTTATTGTAATGGTTTTTTTTATATTAAACATTTTATTTGGGTAGTTTTGGGAGGGTGGGATGTAAAGTGAAGTTTTATAATGTAATTGTGTGTTGTTTTTTATTTTTTTTAATTTTAGTTGTAGTTTTACTTTTTGGCCAGAAGATGGCGGCCATGAGTTTGTTTACATGACGTCACTCTAAGCGTAACACGCTTAGAGTGACGCATCGGGGAGGGAACGGCCAGAAAAAGCACAGCTTCCGAGAGAAGCTGTCGCTTTTTCAGCGGGGGAGAGGAATCAGTGATCGGGCACCATAGCCCGATACATTGATTCCGTGGCTACCGAATCTGCGGCCGGGAGTGCGCGTGCACACGCGCGATCGGCCACAGGAGCGCGCGGTAAGGCGCATGGTTCCTGGACGTAGCTTCTACGTCCAGGAACCAAAATAGGTTAAACACAATTAGGCAGGTGCATAAATTTGGGCACCACAAACAAGAAATGAAATCAATATTTAGTAGATCCTCCTTTTGCAGAAATTACAGCCTATAAATGCTTCCTATAGGTTCCAATGAGAGTCTGGATTCTGGCTGAAGGTATTTTGGACCATTTCTCTTTACAAAACATCTCTAGTTCATTCAGGTTTTATGGCTTCCGAGCATGGACAGCTCTCTTTAACGCACACCACAGATTTTCAATTATATTCAGGTTTGGGGACTGAGATGGCCATTCCAGAATGTTGTACTTGTTCCTCTGCATGAATGCCTTAGTGGATTTTGAGCAGTGTTTAGGGTCGTTGTCTTGTTGAAAGATCCAGCCCTGGCTCCGCTTCAGCTTTGTCACTGATTCCTGGACATTAGTCTCCAGAATCTGCTGATACTGAGTGGAATCCATGTGTCCCTCAACTTTGACAAGATTCCCAGACCCTGCACTGGCCACACCGCTCCACAGCATGATGGAACCACCACCATATTTTACTGTAGGTAGCAGGTGTTTTTCTTGGATTGCTGTGTTCTTTCTCCTCCATGCATAAAGTCTTGTTATGCCCAAATAACTCAATTTTAGTTTCATCAGTCCACAGCACCTTATTCCACAATGAAGCTGGCTTGTTCAAATGTGCTTTAGCATACTTGAAGCGCCTCTGTTTGTGCTGTGG
This sequence comes from Hyperolius riggenbachi, assembly GCF_040937935.1. Classification (NCBI taxonomy): domain Eukaryota; kingdom Metazoa; phylum Chordata; class Amphibia; order Anura; family Hyperoliidae; genus Hyperolius; species Hyperolius riggenbachi. Next base: position 495,790,905 of record NC_090647.1, read on the forward strand.
GCGGAGAAAAGGCTTCCTCTGCATCACTCTCGCATACAGCATCTCCTTGTGTAAAGTGCGCTGAATGGTTGAACGATGCACAGTGACTCCATCTGCAGCAAGATTATTTTGTAGGATTTAGTGCTGGTCTGTGAGTTGACTCTGACTGTTCTCACCATTCGTAGCTTCTGTCTATCCGAGATTTATCTTGGTCTGTCACTACGAGACTTAACTTGAACTGAGCCTTCGGTCTTCCATTTCCACAATATGTTTCTAGTTTCTGGAAACAGACAGCTAAAATCTCTGAGACCGCTTTCTGTATCCTTCCCCTAAACCATGATGGTGAACAATCTTTGTCTTCAGGTCATTTGAGAGTTGTTTTGAGACCCCCATGTTGCTACTCTTCAGAGAAAGTTAAAAGAGGAGAGAAACTTACACTTCATCTGGGTATGTAGGTCAGGAGTCACTGAGCTTATCAAGCCAATTTGAGTTCCAATAATTAGTTCTCACGGTTTTGGAATCAATAAAATGTAATGGAATCAATAAACAGTGCCCAAATTTATGCACCTGCCTAATTTTGATTAAACAATTATTGCGCACTTTCTGTAAATCCAATAAACTTCATTTCACTTCTCAAATATCACTGTGTGTGTCTCCTATAAGATATATTTAAATGAATTTTTTTATCGTAACAACCAACGATTTATACAAGAAAATCATAAAGATTAACAAGGTTGCCCAAACTTTCGCATCCCACTGTATAGGCACAGAAGTTCTGACATCTTAAGCTTTTCCCATCAGCAGACAGCACTCCTTTAGTCACGAGATTTTACGCTCATAAACTCAGAAAAAAACGTATGTAGATCAACAACTGAGAGGGAGAGGTTACATACCTAGCAATACACATATATAGGAAGTGTTTCTGATGCTGAAACCAGGATAATTACCATAAAAGTAGGTATTCTAAATAATGTATTCAATTTTGTCATTTCAGTGCCTTTTTTAAGTACAAGGGCAAACTGGGCTCCAAATTCGCATTAATTTGAAAAGGTGCCTGGAAAAAAGGGCACCAGGTGTAGCCGAAAAAAGTAAAATCCGTTATATAAGTGAGCTGGATATAGCCGAAATGTTTAAATTTTTTTGGCTGTAAAAGGGTGCTGGATATAGCTGAGATTTTTCCAGTTATAAAAGGGCACCGGATATAGTTGAGATTTTTTTTCGGTTATAAAAGGGAGCCGGCTATAACTGGGATTTTTTTGTTGGTTATAAAAGGGTGACGGATATAGCTGAGATTTTGTTTTCTATTATAAAATGGCACTGGCTATAGCTGAGAAAAGTGATATAGCTGAGAAAAGTGATATAGCTGAGAAAAGTGATACAGCTAAGAAAAGTGATTATTATGACCTAACTTCTCCTTACTCTCACACAGAACCCTCCCCTGGTGCCTAACCCTAAACCTTCCCTGGTGGTGTCTAGCGCTAAGCCCCCTTGATGGTACCTAACCTTAAGACCCCCCCCTAGTGGTGTCTAACCCTAAGACCCACCTTGTGTTGCCTAACCCTAAGACCACCCTGGTGGTGCCTAACCCTCAGCACCCCCTGGTGGTGCCTAACCCTAAGATCACTCTGGTGGTGCCTAACCCCAGGCCCCCCTTGGTGGTGCCTAACCCTAAGGCCCCCCTTGGTGGTGCCTAACCCTAAGACCCTTCCATGAAGCCTAACCCTAACCCCCCCTTGGTGGTGCCTAACCTTTGCCACATTTCATGTCAAACATATGTGTTATTTTGAACTGATATAACCAAATTAACTGATACAACCAAATTTAGGCACCTGCTGATTTAACTTTAGATGTCCTCCTCGTAGCCACATTTATATAACCGTAAAAAAAAACTTGTCTATATCCGGCACCCTTTTTTTGGAGCGGCACATGGGAGTGACCCAACTGGTCTTAGATTCAGGGGCATTTACAGACTGCCCAATAAAGGAAGAGGTGGTGATAGAGAAAAAATCCTCCTACAAAAAGAAAGCCGTTGGATTTATATGCTAAACGCCTTAGAACCTGCCGGTTTGAACAATGAATTGGACTTTGGTCCTTTCCTTTAAAAAGACTCTCCTCTCCATCCCTCTCCCGGGGTTACAGCGCCTTTCTAGGACTTTGGATGGAACTTAGCCCATATATTCACCTACTTTACTCTTAATGTTAGTTATGGGACTGTATATTATTCACTTGTTCCGGTTGGAAGCATGTCCCTAGGGGCCTGCATGTTCGCTCAGCCTGCAAGTATGCCCCCATGTTGACCATACCTGTGTTGATGCCTTGATCTGCATATAATGGTGCGTACTGTATTGTGCGTACAGAGTGTGAAGTGGAAGTCTGGACTTTGCAGACGGAAGAGGAAGTGATAGGCTGTTTGTGACAGAAACCAGCTTGACGCGCAGTCTTAAGGGGGAGTGCTCTTCCTCTCAACAGCTACACCCAGTTGAAGTTCGCAGAGGGCGGACGCAACGCGTAGGTGGGCGGGGTTACAACCCGCAGCTGCTCTGGAGCGTTCAGGAGCGTCTCTCAGCAGGGACTTTTTGTTGGAGGTGCTGGCCCGATTGGGAATCTTGTGGCCGGGAGCCTCTCCCTTCGGGATTGAGGACCGGTGAAGTCAAGTCAGCCCCAGCTGTGCGCACAGCAGCCACCGCAAGACACAAGTTGGATGAAGAGTGGTGAGTCCCGCATACGCGGGTGAAGATTACACACTACCCAATGTTGTTTCTTGGTAATCAACCTGTCCCCAGCTGACAGCTATGACGCCCACGGACTGCCCACGATCCCGCTCAGGATGATACACACCCCCCCCCACAGCAGTTTAGACACCAGTTAGAGGTACCGGTACCGCTGTATGGGTGGTGGATTGAGTGTGAGGAACGTGGAATGTCTGTAGCAGGAGCGCTCCAGTGTTTTTAATTGGTTTTATTGCTACCCCCATGTGTGTCTTTTTTGGAACAATAAAGTGTTATATATTACAGCCTGTGGAGTGACGGCACATTTTTCTATTTTTCTGCTATCCCAGTTCACTGTTGCTGTCAATCCTGCTTAGCAGTATACAGGCTACACTACGCGGTTGAGTAAGTGCAGGCTCTTAGTTTGTTTGTATCCGGCACCCTTTAATAGCCCCCCAAAAATTTCACCTATATCCAGTGCCCTTTTTACACAGGCCGCTCAGGTGCCCTTTTCAACTGATACCCCAAATTCTTCTGGGCCCTACAGCAGCCACTATGGTACACCACTAAGCAGCAGGAATTCAAAACCGGCGATCGTGCGAAAAGTGCTCATTTTCTTTTTAGCTCTTCACTTCTTTTATAAATGTAACTACCTACCGGATAAACCAATCAAAACTTTCCACGAGAAGAGATGAAAACTTACATTTCTCTATTTGAATTCTCTGAACCTGAATGTAGTTTGCTTTCTGGAGAAAGTATTTTTGAAGAGATTTATGTCAAGGAGTTATTTAGCAAGCATCACATCCCGGTTGTGTTTATTTTGCTGAGTGTCAGTATATTTATCCTTCTCAGCCTTACGTCCTCTCGAGGGCCGACAGCCATGGCCAAAGCTCAACGCAATATTAAAGTGTGTAGGCTAGACTTATTAACAAGGCTGGGTCTATGCTGCTGGCTCAGCCTCCAATAGTCTGCTACTGTTCTCCCTTATTTGTTGCTACCAGAGCCTGAAAATGTTGTATTCATGCTATTTATTTTCATATGGAGACTTCTGCACACATAAATTAAAATGTTCGGCCCAATCGTCCAATGAACTTGCTTGCTATCCCGTCCTCCGTCTCTCACGGGATCCAGTTCAATTACAATTCTGCCAGAGTTCGATAATATGCAGCCAGGAGGCCGGTAGCCAATTGTTCCGTCTCTGACTTTCTGAAAGAGCAAAGAGAGTCTGTGCCAAGGACGGACCATAAAGTCAGCAAAAAGGGGAACACTTCAAAAGAGACCGTAGCTACTTGTCTCTCTGGGGTACCCGGCGGTATGGATGTCTGTAGCCAGAGAGGAAATAAATCGACCACAGTCGCACATGGCCAAAAGCTCAAAACACAGGGCTCTGTTAAAGTTCATTTGGGTATGAATGGGATTTAAATATAAAATATTGTTCTGTTTGTAGTATGGCTGTAAAGCAAACAGTACTTGCTTTTTTTGTTATAGTTTTATTTGTTTTACAAACTGGTTATTATAGAGTTTGTTCTTCCTCTTGGCCTTCGATAACTTCCAGCAGACAACTCCCTTGCTAGTAAGCTGTGATTAAAAAATATTAAAAGGGGCATTTATTATTATTATTATTATTATTATTATTATTATTTTTGTATTTATTTATATAGTGCAAGCATATTCCACAGCGCTTTACAAAGCACAATAAGACGACAAGGGGAACATAGCTACAACCAAAAAGAGTCTCAAGCAGCACAAGTTTATTGTTGAGAAGTAATATAGAGTTGTTTTAACCTTTTTATCAATGGTGTAGCAATAGGGGAGGGATGTAGAGGTTGCAACTGCACTGGGGCGGTTGGGTCAGAGGGGCCCCGAGCGGCCCACCTTCAGCGGCAGTATTAGCTCTTTATTGGTCCTGTGGTGGTAATGATCACTTCTATAGATGCTTTGAATCGTGGTAATCATTAACAAGCTGTTCCTCATCCCCTTCTCACACCTCTTATACTGCAGGCAGGTTTCAGTGCACTATATCAATTGTTATGTATAGAGTGCTTGGGGGGAATGTAAAACTTGCAGTGGGGCCCAAAGCGCCTTAGCTACGACACTGCTTTTATGTACATTCTGCAGATGGATATGGTTTAGTGTAAAGATGTATATAGAAAGTGTCTTTCTTTATTTCATTGAATGATAACCGTACATGGGGTAGTTATATGTCAAAATTGCAGCTATGGGCTGTGCTACCTGTTCATTGGTGTAGGTTAGCAACTGTTCTGTGCTACTCTTTGGAGAGTTAAATAGGAACTGTAGTGAAAATAACATTGCTTTTTTTTTTTCAACCATTATTCACTTATTGATTATTTAGCCGGTGTTTGCCCGTTGTAAAATATTTACTCTCAATGATTTACATTTTGTAATTTATCACTGGTTGTGACATTTTTAGTTCTGCCAGGTGATCTGTACGGAACATTTGTTACTGAGAGTTTTATGCACAGAGGGAGATACTGCTTGCTTGGCAGTTGGAAAAAGCCGTTATTTCCCAAAGTGCAATAAGGTTCATATTCAGCAAAATGTCAGGACCATGGTCATTGACATCATACTGTGGGAGAGGTTTCACCACAATATCAGCCATATAGCACCACCACCCCCTCCCCCCAATGATCTATTCAAGAACAGATAAAGATTTCTCATGGGAAAGCGGGTATCAGCTGCTGATTGGAACAAGGTTCCAACCTTGGTTAAAGTTCCTCTTTAAGGTGCCCATACACGATTTTGCTTTTCCCTGGGCAGATTTGATTACTGCAATATAATCTGCCAGAGATCGAAAACCTCAATATTGCTGATTGATCATAGTTTCACATCCGGTAGAGGTGGTAAATTAGCAGCTGATCAAGGAAACCCCTTGAGGTCTCACCTCATCTAAAAAAGATGTTGTCCCTTCCACTGGCAGAGTGTTGGCAGCAGAGCGCTGGCGCATTTCTTCCTGAGTCCTGTCTTTATCCCTGCCAGGGTGCCTGTTCCCCCTGGCCCAATGGTGTGTATGTTAGTTGACTACATTCATGCCGTCAGGTCACAGGGAAACAGGTGCCCAGCTGTGATAGAGACAGGACACAGGAGGAAGCCAGGGCTGGTTCTAAACTCTTTGCTGCCTGAGGCAAACTTGTAAGAATGCCCCCCCCCCCCCCCACCCCGAATTGGAAAACACCCTCAGTGTAGGTAAGTAGCCAGGCATAGGTGCCCCCAGTATTGGTAGCTAGGTACAGTTGCCCTCAGTGCTCCTCTCCAGCATCTACCAGCAGCAGCAGGCGGCGGGCAGGAATCACATACCTTCATACGTTCTACCACTGGAGGTTCCTCTCTCTGAGTGTCTGTTGCTACTTCCTGTTTAAACAGGAACTAGCGTGAGACACTTAGAGATCGGACCTCCGTGGTGGATGGAGATATGTGTTCCTGACAGCTCTGCTGCTGCTGATAGATGCTGGAGGGGAGCGCAGAGGGGAGAGCCCGAGGTGAGGCCCTTCTCGCTGATGTGTGGCCAAGCTCTCCCCTCATGCTGCGACCCATCCGGCCTCCCAAAATGGCCCTGAGCGGGGGGCCCATCCAAATTTTTGCAGGGGTGCCCGGTGATTTCTAGTTACGCCTCTGAGTGTAGGGTAGGACTCACATTAACTTTAAAATGGATTTGTGCATATGCCCCAAATATTCTGAACATCTCATTATGACATCAGTATTGCCCATTCAGAATCTCAGTGGAGTCACTGCCAAGAGACCTGTCTTGGCAAACTGAAAGTGACTAAAAAGCTTATTACCCAACACGAGTTATATCGTCACTCCCCTCATTGGGTTACAAGCTTTCCTGTGCCATCCATCTACAGAAAACATTCTCCACCCCTCTTTACGAGCTCAGGACCTTGTAGAAAAATGTATTTTTAAGTAACTCTCTCCATTAATCTGTCGTCAGCCTTTTAGAGAACCTGTAAATCTGCGATGACAGGCCGGTGAGGATTTCAAAGAGATGTGTTCTTATTTAAACCAGGCCTGTGAATATGTTAGCTGCTAAATAAATATAAGAGAAATACAGGGAACCTTTGTTGGTTTTGGTGGAAGATGCACTGTAAGATAAGACGGTTTAATATCAGTGTTACGCTCTCTAGCTGCCAAAGTGGGGCCAACATGTCCAAATATTTGAAAATGGCGTATGAATCTGGCACTTGGTAGCGGCACTGGAGAATGTGAGAGATATAAGATGAATATGTTACGAGGTGCGAGCCAATAGAACATGTTGTAACATGACAACGGAACCTCACTTAAAGCAGACTGGAAAATGTGCAGATCTGAAAACAGCAATGACTTTTTTATATTTATTTCTTCTTCTTTTTCCCCCTTTTTTTACATAAACAACTGCTGATTTACCTGATTGGCTTCTGGGATTATGGTCAGGTCATGCCAATGTTAAGAGATGGAGGGGGTTCATCTTTTTCCATTTGTTGCGCACAGTTTTCCCCCCTGCAGCTCATCTTTTAACTGCCAAACTCTGGATTCATTAGTAAAGTTACAGTAAGGGGTTTGCCCAGGCCCGGTCCGCCCATGATGTCAAGTGAGGCGACTTTTTCAGGCGGAAGAAGTCTGGGGGCAGCACCAGGCAGAAATAGGAAGTGAAGAGAGTGCCTGGCTTACCTATACTGGGGGCAACTGTACCTAGCTACCTACACTGGGGGCACCTATACCTGGCTACCTACCTATACTGAGGGTGTTTTTTCGGGGGCTGACTGCAGCTATAACGTACGGTGCAAATTGTCGGGTGTGGTGTGATCATTCCAATTCGGGAGGGGGGGGGGGGGTTGCATCCTCACAAGTTTGCCTCAGGCAGCAAGAATTCTAGAACCGGCCCTGGGTTGGCCTGTTGAGTGACTTCTCCCCTCCCTCTGTATCTTCTTCTATTCCCTTCCTCGGTTTATTTAATTTGAAAGCATAATTTGGCGAGCCTGATAGTACAAATTCCTACCTTTCATCTTATAATTTCTCATTTTCATGCCTTTAAAGAGACTCTGAACACTACATAAAAATTGAATATGAACTTACCTGGGGCTTCCTCCAACCCCCTGTAGTCCGTGAGGTCCCTTGGGGTCCTCTAGGCTCCCTCTGTTTTTCAGCTTGCAGCTCCATTAGCGAGTTCACCAGAAGTAGAGATGGGCCGAACTGTTCGCCGGCGAACGGTTCCAGGCGAACTTTGGGGGTTCGCATTTTGCGGAAGTTCGATTCGCCCCATAATGCTGTATTGAGCAAAATTTTTAGCCTCCATTTCACTGTCAGCAGACATGTTATTGTCAAACACCCTCCCTTCAAGCTAGGTCCCTTTATACCATTTGACTCAGTTGTCTGCCTACACTAATTAGTTATGGGACAGCTGCTACACACTCTGCTAGGGAGATTTTAATTGGCCTCCCTCCTCCCTCCTACCGGAGGGAGGAGGGTCTCTTCTGCCAGGGAATTATACTATTTTAAAAACCAGTATACATCATACCATAGCCGGGAATTGAACCCAGATCTCGCTGTGTGGTGGGCACGTCACCCTAAGCACTGTACCACTACAGTAGTAAGGGAAGCTAGCCTAAAATGTACCATTTATGCTCAACGCAATAGAACCATTAGGGCTCTTTCACATTAGGGCAGACTTTCTGCGTTAACGCAAACGGAAGCCGTTTGCGTTAACCAAGGTAAGATGAAAGTCCATAGACTTTCATTTTACCTTTCACACTCGACGCTGCGTTTCGATGCGTTGCGGTTCCGACGCACCCGGGCGCAGTTTTTACTCCAACACACCCGCGAGCCGGCGTTTTCCGTCGGGTTTAATTACCAGCTACCGCCGCTGATTGCGTCGCACCGCAGATACCCGACGACACGCCGCAGGCAGACAACGCGTGCAGGAGAACGGCTCCTGTTCGCGTTGTCTGATGTGAAAGAGCCCTTAAAGGAGAACTGTAGTGAGAGGTATATGGAGGCTGCCATATTGATTTCCTTTTAAGCTATACCAGTTGCCTGGCAGCCCTGCTGATCTATTTGGCTGCAGTAATAATAATAATCCAAACATTTGTATAGCGCTTTTCTCCTGTCGGACTCAAAGCGCTCAAGAGCTGCAGCCACAGGGACGCGCTCAAGAGGCCACCCTGCAGTGTTAGGGAGTCTTGCCTTGAACTCCTTACTGAATAGGTACTTGACCTAGCCAGGATTCAAACCCTGGTCTCCCATGTCAAAGGCAGAGCCATTAACCAGTACACTATCCAGCCACTGTAGTATGAATCACACCAGAAACAAGCATGCAGCTAATCTTGTCAGATCTTACAAAAATGTCAAACACCAGATCTGCTGCATGCTTGTTCTGGGTCTAGGGCTAAAAGTATTGGAGGCAGAGGATCTGCAGGATAGCCAGGTAACTGGTATTGCTTAAAAGGAAATCAATATGGTAGCCTCCATATACCTTTCACTACAGTTCTCCTTTAAGCAACCTAATGGTTCTATTGCATTGAGCATAAATGTTAAATTTTAGGCTAGCTTCACTTACTTCTGTAATGGTACAGTGCTTAGGGTGACGTGCCCATCACACAGTGAGATCTGGGTTCGATTCCCAGCTATGGTATGATCTGGTGTTTGACATTTTTGTAAGATCTGTCAAGATTAGCTGCATGCTTGTTTCTGGTGTGATTCACACTACTGCAGCCAAATAGATCAGCAGGGCTGCCAGGCAACTGGTATAGCTTAAAAGGAAATCAATATGGCAGCCTCCATATACCTCTCACTACAGTTCTCCTTTAAGCAACCTAATGGTTCTATTGCATTGAGCATAAATGTTAAATTTTAGGCTAGCTTCACTTACTTCTGTAGTGGTACAGTGCTTAGGGTGACGTGCCCACCACACAGTGAGATCTGGGTTCGATTCCCAGCTATGGTATGATGTATACTCATGTATGTATCCCCAGCTATGGTATGATGTATACTCATGTATGTATTCCCAGCTATGGTATGATGTATACTGGTTTTTAAAATAGTATAATTCCCTGGCAGAAGAGACCCTCCTCCCTCCGGTAGGAGGGAGGAGGGAATAGATAGAAGAGTGGGAGGGTGGAGGGAAATTAAAGGGAGGAGGGAATAGATAGAAGAGTGGGAGGGTGGAGGGAAATTAAAATCTCCCTAGCAGAGTGTGTAGCAGCTGTCCCATAACTAATTAGTGTAGGCAGGCAAATGGTATACAGGACCTTGCTTGGAAGAGGGAGGGTGGGCGGGTCCTCCAGCAGTGATGTGTATTTCACTCAATTAGGTGTGGCTCCAGGTATTAGAGCTTTTGAAACATGTTTTCTATCATTTTTCCAGTTGATAGAATTTTTTTAAACTTTCAAAGTTCGCCTCCCCATTGAAGTCTATTGCGGTTCGCAAACTTTTTCGCAAACCGAACCTTTCGCAGAAGTTCGCGAACAGAGTTCGCGAACCTAAAATCGGAGGTTCGGCCCAACATGTGAAACTGCCATTTTGAGCAGCTGTGGCACTTTGCGAGCTTTGCACGTCAACCCCTGCCTGAAGTTTGCACCTCACCCAGTGATGTTAGTGTGGTGAAATTTGCGCTTTAGATTGCGGCTTAGTCAGTGTAGTCTACTGCGGTTGTAGTGTGCACACAGACTTTGGGCAGCAGAGCAATGGTATAAGTGCGCAGGTGTGTCCGTGCGCAATTAAGCAACTTAGTACATTTGCTAGATGGTCTTCAGTCAAGGCAGCCAGTTGGAACTTGTCTCTGATGTGTACGGCCTTGATGCATCATGATCCAGAGTGCTGGATCATTCCGGCTGAGTTCAGGCCAGATGCATTGTTCTCTTCCTAACTCCTCCCACTCGAAAAACACCTACGTTAAATGCCACACAGTTGTCTCTCCTAGGCTAGTACCACGACTGTAAAGCACTCAGCACTACTTAAAGTGAACCTACAGACTAAAAATCTACTCAGCAGCACTGAAAAGGCTTGGTGTTTCGCAGCATCAGAACTTTGATTTTCTTACCCAAGCCTCATTTTTAGCTGCACAGAAGCTAAGCTCCGCCCCATCAAAGAAATCTGCCCTGGCATTTTTCCCCTGATGCTGTGTAAAGCATGATGGGATTTCTGATGTTGTTGTTCTCGTTGTCTAGCGCACGGCGGGTGGAAGGGGTGATCAGGACACAGGACAGTTGGAACCGTGTCTTATGCTCCCTGTCACCTCCTTTCAACCAAAAAGATGGCTGCCCCCATGAAATCACAAACATTTGCCTGTTCTTTTAAAACAGGGTGTGTAAGAGATTATATTACCTATCTATTTTAATTAGCATAACTAATGTAACTTAATGACAGTATGTTTGTTTAGGCTGAAGTTCCTCTTTAAAGGGACTTCGAGGAGTAAAAAAATAACAAAATCGGAACTTACCTGGGGCTTTCTCCAGCCCACTGTAGGTCGGGAGGTCCCTCAGCGTCCTCCTGGCTCCTCTCCCAGTCCCACCGCAGAAATCCCGACCAACGACACATGGGCCAAGTGTCGGGCTGAAACTTCCTGGAAGGTGACGCTCGTCATCCTCATGCCGCCCGCTACACGTCATCTCGGCGGCCGGCGTGACAGTACTGCGAATGCGCGTTTTAGAGTTAGAAAACCACGCCTGCGCAGTCGCCGGTCGTGATTTCTGCGGAAGGACTGGAAGAGCAGTCAGGAGGAGGCCGAGGGACCTCCTGACCTTCGCTGGGCTGGAGAAAGCCCCAGGTAAGTTCCGATTTTGGTTTTTTTTACTCCTCTGAGTCCCTTTAATGTCTTTTTCTACTTTCTATGTAGAGCAGGGAAAACCAGCTATTAGACCTCAGAGATCTTCCAAAAACTATCTGTGTGTGATGGTAACAAGTGCCACTGACTACCAGCACCCCAGTATGACCTAATCGTCCCGTTCAGATCTCTCTCACTGATTAGAGATGTTCAGCCATGTAAGGCCACCCGAGGAGCCAGAACTTGTGTTGCTCGGCCGCCGCTCTGTGTGTACTTTGCACATTCTTCAATCACAACTAAGTAGAAGGCTTAGCTGGTAACTCTTGACAGCCACACACTGAACAAAGACGTGTGTCATCAGCCTCTCAGGGAGCGAGAGAGCGCTGCTGTGTCTGGAATCCCATTGTACACTGGATAATGTATACAAAAAGCATTAAATGTCCTTTAGAATTTATTTTCTTGCTGACTAAACATTGCAAGAGCTCCTACAGGGTGTTAGATTCTGGAGGAGGGCCAAGTGAGTAAGGGATGAGCTGATTGCTTTATTCCTTCTGATAAAAAAAAACACATTACACACACACACACACACACACACACACACACACACACACACACACACACACACACACACACACACACACACACACACACACACACACACACACACACACACACACACACACACACACACACACACACACACACACACACACACACACACACACACACACACACACACACACACACACACACACACACACACACACACACACACACTACATATTAATCATACAGCGAGTCACCTGGGTGTGAGCAGTTCGAAAGAGCAGTTATTTCCCACAATGCAAAGAGGTTCACAGACAGGAAACTATAAGGACCATGGTCATGACACTGTGGAAGGGATTTCACCACGTTATCAGTCATACAGATACAAGATAACAATTTCCTATGGGAAAGGGGTATCAGTTACTGATTGGAATGAAGTTCAAGCCTTGGTTAAAATTCATTCTTAAGTGCTGTCCGGTAGAGTAGCTATGCATATAAACCCACAGTTATATCATAAATTAGAGGTGACTGTTTAATGAAAGTCCAGTTGCTGTTACGTCCCCTGATATTCTTTTGTGTATTTCCTCCACTCCACACAGCTTTTCAATAGTGCAGAGAGATACTAATACTACAATGGTCTAATGTAGCTCAGTCTAGCCTGACTGCTTCTGTCTCCCATGTGACCCCTCCCTTTTGATGACTCATGCTGTCAAATCTGGTAGAGAAGACAGCATAAGCCAAGGGGCATTACAGTGGGAGCAGATCTTTCAGATGCAGAAAGGCCCATGGCTTCCTTCTAGAGCAGGTGTTGTAGCCAACATTTGTCGGGGGGGGGTCATTGTGCTTACATTTGTAATATAACCACTGACGCATGGATCCTCATGGGGCACCAATGATGGTGGGGGAAGGAGGTGTGACTGTAGTGGTGGCCTATTCAGGCCTATTCAAATTTTGGTTGATTTGTAGTTCAGTAGAAGGTTGGAGGTGAATATTGATCACATGGGAGCAAACTGGTTTGATCTGCAGTTTTCATTTGGCTATATTTTGGATTCATAGGCAGGAATGGATTTGGGGAAAGGCCACAAAGGCCTGGGCCTTGGGCAGCTGCAACTCAAGGGTAAACCTGGACATGAAAGAGAGGTTGCTACATATGGAAGAGGAGGCTGAAAATGGGGTGCAACACATTACAAAAGGAAAACTGATGCTCAAGGGAGCTGTTTATAAAAGAACGTGGCTACTGTACATGGATGATACACATAGAAGAGGGGACTGCAAAAGGAATGGGAGGGGCTGCAGTACATGGATTATACACATGGAAGAGGGGACTGCACAAGGAATGGGAGGGGCTGCAGTACATGGATGATACACATAGAAGAGGGGACTGCACAAGGAATGGGAGGGGCTGCAGTACATGGATTATACACATGGAAGAGGGGACTGCACAAGGAATGGGAGGGGCACTGCTGCACAAGAAAGAAGAGCAATGTACTTGGCCTAGGGCAGGGGTGGGCAAACATTTTTGGGTTCAGGCCACATTCCTCTAGAATGCAGCCCACACCTACTCTCCCTCATCCTCCTTCCCTCCCTTTCTGCAGATTTTGTGCTGTGAAGATGTTTTTTTAGAACTCGCCCAATCGCTTGTTCCAGTGGAAATCTCCATGGAAATGGTGGCATCATGTAACATGCCGGTACATAATGACAGCACTTCACATGACGCCGCTGTTGCCATGGCGATCGCTGCAGGAACAATCGATTGGGTGAGTTCCTTTTATTTTGCGTGCAGAGCACAAATTTAAATTAAATTGAAACTTACCTACTCTCACACAGAGATTAACTTTCTGGACACCACCATATACATCAGGGGTAACAACATACAAACCTCTGTCTATCGTAAACCTACAGACTGTCCCACATACCTAAGATATGACAGTATTCATCCCAAGCACATTAAGAACTCTATAATTTACAGCCAAGCTATAAGGTACAACCGGATTTGTTCTGACAGGATGGACAGAGACAAGCACCTGGATCACCTTAAGAACACTTTCATTAAACAAGGTTACAGTCCTCCTATGGCTGAGGCCCAAATCAGGAAAGCCAGCAACATCCCCTGGACTGAACTCCTGAAATATAAGCAAAACCAGAAAGAGGACCGTGTCCCATTGGTTGTCACCTACAACCCACACCTGGAAATTTTAAGGAGGATTGCTAAGGAACTTCATCCCATTTTAACCAGGGATCATAGACTGAGAAAGATAATCCCTAAACCTCCACTCTTGTCATATCGGCAACCACACAATCTAAAACAGATGATTGTCAGGAGGTCTTTGAAAAGGCCTCAACAAAACGGAACATCACCATGCCGACAAAAAATATGTGGAACCTGCAGACACATTTACTCCACTGACAGGGTAACGATACCAGGTTCACAACAAGAGTACAGAGTACAAGGTACATTTTCCTGTGGTTCCACCAATCTGGTATATCTGATCATGTGTGCTAAATGCCCCAATGTGATGTACGTGGGAGAAACTGGACAAACTCTGCGCAAACGTATGAATGGACACAGGCACACTGTTAATGATACCAAATCTGGACTCCCAGTTGCTACACACTTTCGGTCCAACGGACACAGCATGGATGATCTTCGTGTCACTGCCCTGAAGGGTGGCTTCAAAACGTCAAATGATCGATTAATAGTAGAAACAAAATTTATAAATTGGTTCAAAGCTGTGCAGAATGGTTTGAATAAGGACAACAACTTCTTATATTGGTATGAGGTGGATGATATTTAAACTTTCTCAGCCATTCTAGCTGAACTTGTGAACTAAGAATTTACGATATCTCTGGGTCAATCCTAAACCAGGTCTGTGAGCATGGCGTAAACAAGGATGCTTATCTTAGATAACAACCTTTAACCCCATTTAGATGGTCTGTTTGAATTAAGGCATCTTAATGACATGTATTTATGCTTGAAAAAAATATCTGTTTTCCCTTTTGATGTTACATGTATATAAGCTGTCTGTACCACCAGCCTGCAAACTAACAGGATATAAGCCCGACGAAAGCTTGCTTATTTTTATTCATTTTTAGTTAGCCAATAAATGGTATCATCCTGATTTAAAACTTCTTAAATTTAAAAGGATGACAGGAGGGAAATAATAGTAGCAGAGGAAGCCGGACCTTAGCGTCAGGCCTCCTTTATGACGCCCTTGGGCCGTAGTTTGCCCAAGTCTGGCCTAGGGGCACAAAAAGTATAAATCCAACCTACTCATATCATATGCAAGGGTCCACTACAGGGTCACTTTAAACTATTCACATTGCTAACTGTTCCTTATAGAACCACTCAATCCCGTCCATAGTATGTGGCGAGGAAGCCTATTAATGTACCATTATGCTTTTAGGATGCGAGAAGAAACCCACACAAACTTGTTGAGAACATAAAAGCAACACACAGTCAGTGCCCCGTCCAATATTCAAAGCTGAGATCCTCGCCCTGCAAGGTTAGAGAGCTCGCAAGTTGTGCCAGCCGCTGTGCCAGCCAGCATCATTTGTGTCTGTGCTTTTGGCTCCGGAGCAACACGTCCCTGCAAATTATTTCCAAGTTTTGTCAGCTACATCCCAGAAAAGAAATAATTTCATGTACGATTACCTCATTCCACCTCCCACCATACGCTGTACACAAGAGATTCTCTCCGCTGTGCTACGGATTGAGACATCCAAGTCATTTGCCCTAAAACTACTTAATACTCAACAACATCTGAAAAGGAGGGGGAAAAAAAGCATGTGTGAGGAGGTTGTGAGAAAAGCCTCATTTGCCAAATTTTTCTAAACGAGCGCTGGGCCCCTAGGTAAATTGACACATTCATCCCTGGGACAGACTTTTAGATGGATTACCCGACTCGAGCTGCACTGTTTGCTGGACAGATTAGCCATTCTCATGCGATGTGAGCGCCTCTGTTCCAAGGGCTCAGGACACAGCTGCCCTTTACCGGGCTTAACAGCTTTTTTTTTATTTTTTTCTCAAAAGGAGCGTGGATCACAGGGCCGCGGGACGCAGTCCTGAAATAGAAAGTCTAAATTAATCATCAGAGAAAAATGGAGAGGCTTGTTTGGGCCGCCAGAAGAAGAGAGTACTTGTAGGTGAAAATCTTCTTAAGTCCAAAGCAAAATCCTGTGAAAATTCCAGGACAAACATTCAAGACAAGGCAAAAAAAAAAAAAAAAAGATGGTGGTGCTCAGTGGATTAGCAGACAAGGATGCGCCATGCTGCAGTGCCAACTAGGAAACCAAAGGCATTGGAGTGTTTAAGTGGAATTAAACTTTACAAAATCAAGTTTGCTTAGGTAGTCTGTTTTCTGCTTCAGCAGACTGTAGAACAAAAACAATAACCTCCTTAAAGAGGAACTTCATCCCAATCAGTAGCAGATACCCCCTTTCCCATGAGAATTATTTACCTTTCCTCTAATAGATCATTAGGGACATCCATATGGCTCATATTGGGGTGAACCCCACCCACAATGTGATGTCAGGGCCATGGCCCTAACAGTTTCCTGTCTGTGAACCTCGTTGCTTTGTGGGAAATAAAAGCTGTTTCCAACTGCCAAGCAAGCAGTGTCTTTCTCTGTGTCATATTCAGTGGAACCTTGGCTTGCAAGCATAATTTGTTCTAGAAACATGCTTGTAATCCATAGCACTTTTATATCAAAGTAATTTTCCCCATAAGGAATAATGAAAATTCAGATTATTCTTTTCTACAATCCATAAACATTTATAAAAAATATTTATTCCGAAGTACTGTACTGTATAAACTACAAATGTAAAAAAATAGTTTCACTTAACTAACAGAATCATTGCTCTTGGCTCACCCCAACCTTTTTTGTGTGGCTTTATCAAGGAACTTATCCGCTGCCTACTTCTGAGGATTTCACAGAAATGTGACATTGTACAGTTCCTATACTCAGATTAACCACTTTTTCCACCACTACAGTATATCTTCGTTCTCTGTGACTTCATCTAAGCCACGAGGACGTACAGTAGATATAAGTCGTGTAGCTGAAGCACAGCTCTGCACGATTGGGCTTGCTCCTGTGCAAAATCTCCTGCACTATCTGCTGCAGCACTAATTTGTGAAAGGGAATATACAGTGGAATGCGAAAGTTTGGGCAACCTTGTTAATCGTCATGATTATGCGCCTTCCTAATTTTATTTAAACAATTATTGCGCACTTTCTGTAAATCCAATAAACTTCATTTCACTTCTCAAATATCACTGTGTGTGTCTCCTATATGATATATTTAACTGACATTTTTTATGGTAACAACCAACGATTTATACAGGAAAATCATGACAATTAACAAGGTTGCCCAAACTTTTGCATCCCACTGTATGTTCCCTGAGCCAATAAGATTGATATTTACCAGTAAAAATACTTTTATTTTCTCAGTTCATAATGAAAAATACACACGGTAGCATTATTTCAGAATTAAATCTCTCCACCATAAATTGTGAAAGGAACGTAATTTAAGTTTTGTGATAAATAGTAGAAATAGCTAAACAAAATTTGTGTTTTACCTAAAATAGCGCTTTTTATTTTTAAACTGGAATTGGTTAAACTGAGAAATAATGTGTTTTTTTCTATTTTCTTCTTCTTTGTCCTATTTATATGCATAGAAAACAAAATTGTTCGAGGGAAAAAATGCCATACAATAAAAAGTCTAGTTTGTCTTGAAAAAAACAATATATATTTCATTTAGGTGTCATAAGTAGGGATAAAGTTATTGCTAATTAATTAGGGACATAGCTAAAATGTCAAAACTGCACTAGTCCATAAGGGAGAAACAAGGTCTGGATGTGAAGTGGTTAAAGAGACTCCGTAACAAAAATTGCATCCTGTTTTTTATCATCCTACAAGTTCCAAAAGCTATTCTAATGTGTTCTGGCTTACTGCAGCACGTTCTACTATCACCATCTCTGTAATAAATCAACTTATCTCTCTCTTGTCAGACTTGTCAGCCTGTGTCTGGAAGGCTGCCAAGTTCTTCAGTGTTGTGGTTCTGTGATGCATCTCCACCCTCCTGGCCCCTCTATGCACACTGCCTGTGTATAATGATCTCTTGAGATACAAAAGGAAGGATGTATACAGCCTGCTTGTGTATGAATGTATTTTCTATGTGTGGACATACTGTACATCAACCTACTTCCTGTTTTGGTGGCCATTTTGTTTGTTTATAAACAAACTTTTTAAAACTGTTTTTAACCACTTTTAATGCGGCGAGGAGCGGCGAAATTGTGACAGAGGGTAATAGGAGATGTCCCCTAACGCACTGGTATGTTTACTTTTGTGCGATTTTAACAATACAGATTCTCTTTAAGTACAATCCTGCAGCGTCAACGAGAGAAGAACCATCGGCTTAGTTGTGATGAAGTGGTGTGGTGCATGTATAGGTTATTTTCTTGTATAGTGCAACGTTGCTTATCGGGTTAAAATTTCATAAAACATTTTGCATGTCTTGAAAAGTGCTCTTA
The DNA here is from genome assembly GCF_040937935.1 of Hyperolius riggenbachi. NCBI lineage: Eukaryota > Metazoa > Chordata > Amphibia > Anura > Hyperoliidae > Hyperolius > Hyperolius riggenbachi. Next base: position 495,809,421 of record NC_090647.1, read on the forward strand.
AATCAAGTTACTTGAAATCCAAGGTTTTACTGTATATACAGTATAAACAACCTATTTTTACTTAAAGGTATACTGTAGGGGGTCAGGGGAAAATGAGTTGAACTTACCCAGGGCTTCTAATGGTCCCCCGTAGACATCCTGTGCCCGCGCAGCCGCTCACCGATGCTCTGGCCCCGCCTCTGGTTCACTTCTGGAATTTCAGACTTTAAAGTCTGAAAACCACTGCGCCTGCGTTGCCGTGTCCTTGTTCCTGCTGATGTCACCAGGAGCGTACTGCGCAGGCACAGATCATACTGGTACAGTATCCCTTTAAGGCTCGTACACACGTCGGATTTTGGAAGTCCAAACGACATTTCGTTTGCGAAAATCCGACGTGTGTATGTACCGTAATAGATAATGGCAGTTGGTGCTGTCTGGTTCTTTTCTTGTCTGCCAGCAGTAAAGATGAGGACCTGGTGAATCAAACAACATGAATAAAGTACACACAGTGTATGAATCATTTCTTGAACTATATTCTATTTTTTAACTTCTCACTTTGCAATGAATTGTTATTTCCCCCTACTATCTTTCAATAACATTCCTCTTTAAAGCAATGGGCTAAACCATTTTCCCAACATGCAAATCTCTACAGAAAGAGAATTACATTTAGCCAATTAAAGCCTCTATCTACTGGTTAAGTATCTGTCAGCGTATTGATTAGTGGTTGCTGGCTTTCATCAATTAAACTTAATTATCTTTCTCTGTCAGTGCCAATACCTCTGTTGAGTGTTTATCACCGGAGTACATCACATTGTTTGAAACTCTAACGTTATGTACACAAGTTAGATTAAACTCGGCCATGGTGGCTGACAAAGACCGCCTCAGTCAAGAATCTGTTGTGTGTACAGGAGGTGCAGGTCATTAAAAGCAAATTTAAAGGAGTACTGTAGGAGGGTAGGGGGGAAAAAGAGTTGAACTTACCTGGGGCTTCTAATGGTCCCCTGCAGACATCCTGCGCAGCCACTCACCGATGCTCCAGTCCCCGCCTTCAGTTCACTTCTGGAATTTCCAACTTTAAAGTCGGAAAACCACAGCGCCTGCACAGCCGCGCCCTCGCTCCCGCTGAAGTCATCAGGAGTGTATTGCGCAGGCCCAGTACAGTCTGTGCCTGCGCAGTACACTCTTGGTGATGTCAGCGGGAGCAAGGACATAGCCGTGTGTGCGTAGTGGTTTTCCAACTTTAAAGTCGGAAATTCCAGAAGTGAACCAGAGGCGGGGACTAGAGCATCAGTGGGTGTCTATGGAGGACCATTAGAAGCCCTGGGTAAGTTCAACTCTTTTTCCCCCTACTCCCTACAGTAGTCCTTTAAAGTGACCGGCTGCCTGCACTGCCCCTGCTACCACATTACTATGACTGAATGTCTCCTTGCAGTATAGAGGAGATAGTGTAATTTGGTTCAGCCCATGACAGATTCGGTACTGCAGGTCTGAGCACATTTACTGTGCCTTTAAATTTGCTGATGGGCTTTACCCTGCAGACCAGTTACATAGCAGGTGCTGCTTGGTGGATAAGCATTGCCTTTCCTTGTGTTTGCATGTAATTTGAGTACTGGATATGATCGCACATAAGCCTAATTTTACAGCACAAAAAATGTGCTAAAAAAGTTCCCCCCTCAGCTTATATGCGAGTCAGTGGAGTAGAACAGATGGTGGAGCAGGTTTTGTTACTGGCAGAGGAGCGTAAGGATCATGCACTAGTGATCCTGCTCTTACCAGCTGGCTCCCTGCTGTGTCCATACCCCCCATCCCCTGCAACATGGTGTGCAGAGAGCGCTGCTCAAGACTACCTGTGTCCCCTGGCTTGTGGAGCGGAGCGTGCAAGTAATGTGTCAGCGGTGCAATGATCAGGTGTTCTTCTTTTGTGGCAGTCAGTGTCTATCATATCTATGATGCCATCTAGTGCCATCTTAGGACACAGCTGTATCATCCTTGGGGCACATCTGGCTATGGGGAGAGGGGCTGACTTGCACTGGGGGCACATCAGGCTACTGTGGATGGGGCTATACTGGGTAGGGGGCTTATACACGAGTCAATCGCTTTTTCCTGGTTTCACAGGGAAAAGTGGGTACTTCGGCTTATATGTGGGTCAGCTTACATGTGAATATATATGGTAATTGTGGTTTCCCTGGTGGTGAGGGCAATGGGAAGGGCTGTCCTCTTTGCTCCCTGTGGTGTAGCATGGTGGTCCTACACAGTGGCAGTGATTAGGACCCCACCTGTATAGCATAGCTCCCAACTGTCCTTTGTTTTTGGGAGGGACAGTCCCTCTTTGGGAACCCAATCTCTCTGTTCCTTTCTCACTGATTTGTCCCTCTTTCAGGACTGATGTACAGATCTATGAAAATATATGTATTTTTCTAATAACAAATGTGTTTAATTGATTCTAAACTTTATTCCCATCTTTTAAATATATATATTTATTACTTTCAAATGGTAATATGAAGAAAAATGGACCAGCATAGAAAGGACCAGTGTGGTTTGAATTATAAAACAACACCAGTATAGGCAACTGTAGTATGTATAACAGAGGAGCAAAAATAGTACAAAAGAGAGATACTCACAAAACCGTGCTGCTATCAAAGCTAATACTCATATGTATTTCCAAAAACTATCTATTGGCCCACTGGATTTACAGATGCTTTTATGTTTTAATGATTAAATCAAATGTACTCACTCAGGGGCGTAACTAGAAATCACTGGGCCCCCCTGCGAAACTTTGGAAGGCCCCCTCCACGCTTTCTGCACAGATACACTGAATAGAGAACACAGCAGAAAACCGACCGACGAGTGCGCTCCCAGCCTCAGCTTATTACACTCACTTTGTCCATCTCTGATGGAGCAGAACTGTCTCTGCAGTACTGCATCACTACAGTACAGAGTACTTGGGGAGGGGGGTGGTGAGGTTGGGGGCTGGGCGGTGTACACAAGAGCCTGCTGCACACTGAATAGGGACTGTCTACAAATCTTTGTCTACAAAACTTTGTATGATTCGTTATCAGTGGCTGAGCAGATGCAGTCATTACAACAATTGTGCAGAGAATAGAAAGCTTTTTCTCTCCATGCCCAGACTCATCAAGCATCACTACAGTACACAGCACTTAGGAAGGGGGTAGAAAGGCTGGGGGTAGAACAACACTGCACACAAGACCCTGCTGTGCACACTGAATAGGGACTGTCTACATATCTTCGTCTGGAAAACTTTGTATGATTCCTTATCAGTTGCTGAGCAGACGCAGTCATTAGAACAATTGGTCGGAGAGCAGAAAGCTTTTTCTCTCCCCGTATCCTTAGTTGTCAGTCTTTCAGAACAGGGAAAAGAAACTCCCCCCCCACACACACACGGAGCCCCCTGAGGCTTCTGGGCCCCCCTGCAGCTTCATCCCTTGCAGGGTCTATTGTTACACCCATGTACTCACTTATTGTACTTTGACTATTTAGGATAGTGAATTAGAGCCTAAGTTATCAATGTGTGGTACATGTAACCCGGGGGGTACACAGGCTTAATGTAATTAAGTACCAGTATAACTCATTGAGAGTTTATTATTATACAGTAAATCAATCCTGTATAAACAACAACACCAAATTACGATTTTAGCTAATTACATGTAATAGTAAACTCTTGGAAATTTCTTAGAAACAATTACCATGCACTTCTATTAAATAGATCTGTGTCAAGGGGTACTTGAGATAATCTTTACTATGCCAGGGGGTATTTGGTGAGCGCAGATTTTAGTAAGGGGTACATATCAATAAAATGTTGAGAAACACTGAATAAGAGCATTTAGCTCTACTGTTCCATATATATGTCTTTTTAGACACTATTTGGACCTGAGGAAGGTGGGAACACTTTGAAACGGTCATCTCTTAAAGAGAATCTGTAGGGGAAAAAGTGCCCCTACGGGGTACTTACCTTGGGAGGGGGAATGTGCGTTTTACCATCTTCCCTCTCGGGCTCCGGCGGATATAGGCTGATCGGGTCTGCTCTACTGCGCAGGGCAAGATGCCTATGCAGTAGAGCAAACCCAATCAGGCTCAGCTATTTCTGCCGGAGCCCGAGGGGGAAGTTGGTACTGCGCCTGCGCTGGATTGCAAAGGTAAATATTGCTTTCTGCTGCTGTCTGGGGGTCCCAGCACTGGATCCATGCTGCAACGGATGATGCTCTTTGTTTTCTTACAGGTTCTCATTAAGTGTCTATAAATTTGCTTCATTGGTTTTCCTTTATTGCGGTAAGCCACTAATTTTTTAACTGTTTTTAAAATTTTTATTTTTTTGTGGCTCCTCCTCCTTCCCACTGCTTTATAGGCTCCTCACCAGTTTTACCCTGCTCTTTAGTAAAATGGTAGAATCCATGTTGATTTGAACCTCTAAAATTTCCTCATTTAACATGAAGTTTTGCAGGAACATCAACATTTGCCTGCAATCTACTTTCTTCGCATTACCTATTCAAATGCTCTAATTGTTAATTAGAATAATGACTCCTTTTCCTCACAAGCCAGCTGGGATAATATTGCCGGCTTCTGAATTTGTTCCTCTTTAAATCATTTAAAAATGGGAATTCCTAAAAACAAAAGGTCTCTGTTTAGCTGGAAACTGAGAGAAATACAAATAAGAATTATAATTCTGAGTGGCTGTGAAGCATTCTCAGCTATCTAAACAGCCTAGAGGTGAAATTTTATATTTGTCCCGATTGTTTATAATTGCAGCGCTAACATGCAATCAAAGGAAAAACTGGAAAACTTTGCTCACGCAATATGCAAGATGCTACAGTTTTAAGTGAAATTCAGTTACGGGTGGTGAAGGATTTCAGAATGTACAGACCGCACTATCCAGTCTACCAGCAAAGTATTTCATGTTTTTTCCGTTTTTGTCACAGGCTATGAGCAAATAGATTGCCATCTTGCTCTTCTTTTGTGCTCTAAAAGTGAAACGTAAGTGAAGATAAATTAATGAGTTAAACAACTGCATCTGTCCTCCTACTCCTAAAAATGACTTTTAGATAGTCTGTAGCTTTATGTTATGTTTAAATTAAAAAAAAAAAGTAAATATTACCCTAACCCTCCCCCCGCCCTTGATGGTGCCTAACCACTCCGTGGTGGTGCCTGACCCTAAGATCCCCCCTGGTGATTACTATGACCTGACTTCTCCGTACTCTCACACAGACCCATCCCCTGGTGGTGCCTAACCCCCCCTGGTGGTGCCTAACCCTAAGACCCCCTTGATGGTACCTAACCCCCCCCCCCTTGGTGGTGCCTAACCCTAAGACCCCGCCTGGTGGTGCCTAATACTAAGACCCCGCCTGGTGGTGCCTAATACTAAGACCCCCCTGGTGGTGCCTATCGCTAAGACCACCTCTGGTGATTACTTTGACCTAGCTTCTCCCTACTCTCACACAGAACCCTCCCCTGGTGGTGCCTTACCCTAAGCCCCCCCCCCCTTCCTGCTTGTAATGCCTAATCCTAACCTCCCCACATCCCCAATTCAAAAATCTTAGCTATAAAAGGGTGTCCTTTTGTAGCAGAATTAAAAACATTGTAACTGAAAAAAAACTCAGATGCCCTTTTCACCACCTTGTAGCCCATATTTGCAGAAATAACAATGAAGTCTATGGAGGCGCCCTTTTAATACAGATAGCTCAGGCGCCCTTTTCAACTGATTCCCCCAGAAAATTGATTCAGATGCCCTAATGCACGTTCCCAATGAGGTATAATGCACAAAATGTCATAACAGTGTTAAGCATGGTACAATGCAAACATAAAACACTGAGTTTTTCTCAACAGAACTAGACATTTATTTTAAAGGAATCGTAACCAAGGATTGAACTGCATCCAAATCGGTAGCTGATACGCCCTTTACCTATGATACATTTTTACCTTTTCTCGAATAGATCAATGGGGACATCTGCATAGCTGATATTGCGGTGAAACCCCTCCCACAGTATGATGTCAGGACCTAGGTCCTGACATCACACTGTGAGCCTTGTTGCATTGTGGGAAATAACGGCTGTTTCCACCTGCCAAGCAACCAGTATCTCTCTCAGGGCTGGTGCACACCGAGCGGCTTTTTCCGCGTTTTCAGATCCGCTTGCGGCTGCGGATCTGCTTGGTCAATGTATCTCAATGGGGTGGTGCACACCAGAGCGGCAGGCGTTTTGCGGAAACGAAAAATGCCTGGGTGAGGCATTTTTTGGATTTCGGATGCGTTTCTGCCTCAATGTTAAGTATAGGAAAAACGCAAACCGCTCTGAAAAACGGCACTTCAGAGCGGTTTTGCAGGCGTTTTTGTTACAGAAGCTGTTCAGTAACAGCTTTACTGTAACAATATATGAAATCTACTATACTGAAAACCGCAGCAGCAATCCGCAAAACGCTAGCAAAACGCCTCATAAAAATAAAAAAAAGCGTTTAAAAATCTGCTAGCATTTTGCGGATCTGCTAGCGGGTTTTGGTGTGCACCAGCCCTCTCTGTGCATATGTATAGCTTTTAAAAAGTGGGCGTGGTTATAGATAATAGCAGTTGTAATGGATCAAACAATATGATCAAATTACAATGCAAATATCAATCATTTCTCGATCTGTCTTGTATTTTTTAACTTCTCCCTTTGCAATGTATTGATTTATTTGTTTTCCCCTTTTCACTAAAGTTCCTTTTTAAGTAGGCAATGAAAGTTAATAAAAAGTTTTAGAAAATGCCGACTTTACCGTAGCTGACAGATGGAACCGGGAGGACACCAAACAAGCCCTAGGTAAGTAAAAGCCAACTTTTTTCGGCTTTCCATTAACATAACACTTTATGGCTGTATGAAAAAAAATGAAAAATATATTATTTTAGATTCCCCTACTCGCATGTTCCATATTTACATATTTTGGATTTTTCGCTGAGAAAATATAAGCTTTCTATTGAATCTTGTAATCATTTGCAAAGTGCACATTTTCATTAATATGCAGACTTGTATTCCACTTGGCCAGCGGATCCCTCCTGGAATAGTATCGGCGGGTCCATAATTCCCCTCTAACATGTCAGCGCTCACAAAGGCTCGCTTTACCCACAACCTGCATTTGAATTTTGGTGATTTATTCAAACTGAGTTTTCTGTGTACCCTGCTGTAAATTAATATCAAAAATTGCCTTTTTGGCTTAACTCTTGCAGAAAATCATTTTAACGGTTGCAGAAGCTAAGTGTTTTTGAAGCAACACAGGGATTTATTTTCCATATCCCCATGCAAGATATCTGCATTTTATACTTTGAAAGAAGGCGTTTGTTCACCTTTGTATATCAGCTATTAGAACCGCATCTCTGCCCACAGATTCTATTACTGTTTTTCGGTCAGTGGTTTTAAAGCCACATTTTGTCCTTAAAGAGACTTTGTACCAAAATGTTCAGCCTTATTTCTTCTATCCTATAAGTTCCTATACCAGTTCTAATGTGATCTGGATTACTGCAGCCTTTTCTAGTTGCACTGTCTCTGTAATATATCTAATCTTCTTTTCTTTGTCAAGCTTTGTCGAGCCAGAGAGGAATGCACTGCCTTTGCTGTGATAGGGAGAAGTTATGCAGGCCCCCTCGACGCCCCCTGCAGGCTCCGTGTGTGCTTTGTTTATCCCTCACAGACAGGTCTCTGCTCTCAATTTCAACTTGTCTGAGGGGGGAGGGAGCTGCCCATGCTGAGAAACTGTGAGAATCCCTGACTGGAGTGCAGAAAATTCACTATGTAATAAAAACTTGTAGTATACTGTAACACGAGGTATGTGTATATATATATATATATATATATATATATATATATATATATATATATATATATATATATATATCTGTATGTGTATATATATATATATATATATATATATATATATATATATATATATACATACATACATACATACATCACTTCCTGGTTAGCAGGCATGTTTTTTGTTTGTAAACACTGCCTAAAACTGGAAAGAGGGATCCAGGAGATCACAGTGACTCGATTGGGATGTTTTTTATTGTACAAATTGGACAGTACACATTCTCTTTAACCCTGCAGCAGCAAAATAAAGTAAAACTTTATTTGGCTGCAGTGGTGAATTTTTCCTGCTGCTGGGGAAGTGTGCCTGCCCCATCCTGACAGGCTCGGCTGGGCATCTGGCGGCAGGATAGGGGTGGCGGCAGGGAGCTCTCATACAGACCTGGATCGGCTTCTTCTTCCTCCACTGCGGTGGCGATGTACTCCCGACATGTCTTCTCTTGTTTCCGATCGCATGATATGACATGTGATCGTAATCCAGGAGATCATGTCAGTGTTACAACACAGCCATACAACAGCTATCAGTCACTGCTAGGGATCATGGGAAGTATAGACAGGTGTCCATTAGACAAATAATACAGAAAGAAGCCCTTCCTTCAGGCCCTTCCAATATCACACCAGTATAATGCAACAAGGCTAGAATAATGGCGTTAAAAGAACATAATAAACAACTTTAACGGATGCATGAAGTGAGAGGGATATGGACGCTACCATATTTGTTTTAATTTAAACAATGCAAATTGCTTGGCTGCCCTGATAGCGTCTATTTCATTTCTACGCTGGTGAGCTTGACGCAATGCATCTGAATAACGGCTCACCCTGCTTCTGCTGAAATCCCCGGTGGTGTTAAATACCATAACCCCTCCGAGTCATAGCTACCTTAAGGGTGAAGTAATTCCGGGTCCGGCGATCGTCAGATCCTAGAATTACCCATGTGCGGACCGCGGACTATAGCATTGCTGCTATAGCCAAACTCAGGCGCTATAGCACTGTGCACAGAGAATAGGCGACACTGTTCTGCTGATCCTCTGTCTTTAACCACTTGAGGGCCCTGGGCTTTAACCCCCTTAAGAACCAGGCACTTTTTTTCCATTCAGACCACTGCAGCTTTCATGGTTTTTTGCTCGCTCATACAACCTACCACCTAAATGAATTTTGGCTCCTTTTCTTGTGGCTAATAAAGTTTTCTTTTGGTGCTATTTGATTGCTGCTGCGATTTTTACTTTTTATTATATTCATCAAAAAAGACATGAATTTTGGCAAAAAAATGATTTTTTTAACTTTCTGTGCTGACATTTTTCAAATAAAGTAAAATTTCTGTATACATGCAGCGCGAAAAATGTGGACAAACATGTTTTTGATGAAAAAAAACCCATTCAGCCTATATTTATTGGTTTGGGTAAAAGTTATAGCGTTTACAAACTATGGTGCAAAAAGTGAATTTTCCCATTTTCAAGCATCTATGACTTTTCTGACCCCCTGTCATGTTTCATGAGGGGCTAGAATTCCAGGATAGTATAAATACCCCCCAAATGACCCCATTTTGGAAAGAAGACATCTCAAAGTATTCACTGAGAGGCATAGTGAGTTCATAGAAGATATTATTTTTTGTCACAAGTAAGCGGAAAATGACACTTTGTGACAAAAAAAAAAAAGTTTCCATTTCTTCTAACTTGCGACAAAAAAAAAATGAAATCTGCCACGGACTCACCATGCCCCTCTCTGAATACCTTGAAGGGTCTACTTTCCAAAATGGGGGGTCATTTGTGGGGTGTGTTTACTGTCCTGGCATTTTGGGGGGTGCCTAATTGTAAGCACCCCTGTAAAGCCTAAAGGTGCTCATTGGACTTTGGACCCCTTAGCGCAGTTAGGCTGCAAAAAAGTGCCACACATGTGGTATTGCCGTACTCAGGAGAAGTAGTACAATGTGTTTTGAGGTGTATTTTTACACATACCCATGCTGGGTGGGAGAAATATCTCTGTAAATGACAATTTTTTGATTTTTTTTTACACACAATTGTCCGTTTACAGAGAGATTTCTCCCACCCAGCATGGGTATGTGTAAAAATACACCCCAAAACACATTGTACTACTTCTCCCGAGTACGGCGATACCACATGTGTGGCACTTTTTTGCACCCTAACTGTGCTAAGGGGCCCAAAGTCCAATGAGTACCTTTAGGATTTCACAGGTCATCTTGCGGAATTTAATTTCCAGACTACACCTCACGGTTTAGGGCCCCTAAAATGCCAGGGCAGTATAGGAACCCTGCAAATGACCCCATTTTAGAAAGAAGACACCCCAAGGTATTCCGTTAGGAGTATGGTGAGTTCATAGAAGATTTTATTTTTTGTCACAAGTTAGCGGAAATTGATTTGTATTGTTTTTTTTCACAAAGTGTCACTTTCCGCTAACTTGTGACAAAAAATAAAATCTCCTACTTCTCCTTAGAGCCCCTAAAATGTCAGGGCAGTATAGGAACCCCACAAGTGACCCCATTTTAGAAAGAAGACACCCCAAGGTATTCCGTTAGGAGTATGGTGAGTTCATAGAAGATTTTATTTTTTGTCACAAGTTAGTGAAAAATGACACTTTGTGAAAAAGAACAATAAAAATCAATTTCCGCTAACTTTTGACAAAAAATAAAATCTTCTATGAACTCGTCATACACCTAACAGAATACCTTGGGGTGTCTTTTTTTCTAAAATGGGGTCACTTGTGGGGTTCCTATACCGCCCTGGCATTTTACGGAATCAAAACCGTGAGTAGTCTGGAAATCAAATGTCTCAAAATGACTGTTCAGGGGTATAAGCATCTGAAAATTTTGATGACAGGTGGTCTATGAGGGGGCAAATTTTGTGGAACCGGTCATAAGCAGGGTGGCCTTTTAGATGACAGGTTGTATTGGGCCTGATCTGATGGATAGGAGTGCTAGGGGGTGACCGGAGGTGATTGATGGGTGTCTCAGGGGGTGGTTAGAGGGGAAAATAGATGCAATCAATGCACTGGGGAGGTGATCGGAAGGGGGTCTGAGGGGGATCTGAGGGTTTGGCCAAGTGATCAGGAGCCCACACGGGGCAAATTAGGGCCTGATCTGATGGGTAGGTGTGCTAGGGGGTGACAGGAGGTGATTGATGGGTGTCGCAAGGTGTGATTAGAGGGGGGAATAGATGCAAGCAATGCATTGGCGAGGTGATCAGGGCTGGGGTCTGAGGGCGTTCTGAGGGTATGGGCGGGTGATTAAGTGCCCTAGGGGCAGATAGGGGTCTAATCTGATGGGTAGCAGTGACAGGGGGTGATTGATGGGTAATTAGTGGGTGTTTGGAGGAGAGAACAGATGTAAACACTGCACTTGGGAGGTGATCTGATGTCGGATCTGCGGGCGATCTATTGGTGTGGGTGGGTGATCAGATTGCCCACAAGGGGAAGGTTAGGGGCTGATTGGTGGGTGGCAGTGACAGGGGGTGATTGATGGGTGGCAGTGACAGGGGGTGATTGATGGGTGATTGACAGGTGATTGACAGGTGATCAGTGGGTTATTACAGGGAAGGACAGATGTAAAAAATGCCCTGGCGAATTGATAAGGGGGGATCTGAGGGCAATCTGAGCGTGTAGGCGGGTGATTGGGTGCCCGCAAGGGGCAGATTAGGGTCTGATCTGATGGGAAACAGTGACAGGTGGTGATAGGGGGTGATTGATGGGTGATTGATGGGTAATTAGTGGGTGTTTAGAGGAGAGAATAGATGTAAACACTGCGCTTGGGTGGTGATCTGATGTCGGATCTGCGGGCGATCTATTGATGTGGGTGGGTGATCAGATTGCCCGCAAGGGGCAGGTTAGGGGCTGATTGATAGGTGGCAGTGACAGGGGGTGATTGATGGGTGATTGACAGGTGATTGACAGGTGATCAGTGGGTTATTACAGGGAAGGACAGATGTAAATAATGCCCTGGCAAATTGATAAGGGGGGGGTCTGAGGGCAATCTGAGCGTGTAGGCGGGTGATTGGGTGCCCGCAAGGAGCAGATTAGGGTCTGATCTGATGGGTAACAGTGACAGGTGGTGATAGGGGGTGATTGATGGGTAATTAGTGGGTGTTTAGAGGAGAGAATAGATGAAAACACTGCGCTTGGGTGGTGATCTGATGTCGGATCTGCGGGCGATCTATTGGTGTGGGTGGGTGATCAGATTGCCCGCAAGGGGAAGGTTAGGGGCTGATTGATGGGTGGCAGTGACAGGGGGTGATTGATGGGTGGCAGTGACAGGGGGTGATTGATGGGTGATTGACAGGTGATTGACAGGTGATCAGTGGGTTATTACAGGGAAGGACAGATGTAAATAATGCCCTGGCGAATTGATAAGGGGGGGTCTGAGGGCAATCTGAGCATGTAGGCGGGTGATTGGGTGCCCGCAAGGGGCAGATTAGGGTCTGATCTGATGGGTAACAGTGACAGGTGGTGATAGGGGGTGATTGATGGGTGATTGATGGGTAATTAGTGGGTGTTTAGAGGAGAGAATAGATGTAAACACTGCGTTTGGGTGGTGATATGATGTCGGATCTGCGGGCGATCTATTGGTGTGGGTGGGTGATCAGATTGCCCGCAAGGGGCAGGTTAGGGGTTGATTGATGGGTGGCAGTGACAGGGGGTGATTGATGGGTGATTGACAGGTGATTGACAGGTGATTGACAGGTGATCAGGGGGATAGATGCATACAGTACACAGGGGGGGGGGGGGTCTGGGGGGGTGTCTGGGGAGAATCTGAGGGGTGGGGGGGTGATCAGGAGGGGGCAGGGGGCAGGGGGGGGATAAAAAAAATAGCGTTGACAGATAGTGACAGGGAGTGATTGATGGTTGATTAGGGGGGTGATTGGGTGCAAACAGGGGTCTGGGGGGTGGGCAGGGGGGGTCTGAGGGGTGCTGTGGGCGATCTGGGGCAGGGGGGGAGAAAACAGTGTACTTGGGTGCGACATAGGGTGGCTGCAGCCTGCCCTGGTGGTCCCTCGGACACTGGGACCACCAGGGCAAGAGGCAACCTGTATAATACACTTTGTAAACATTACAAAGTGTATTATACACTTTGTATGCGACGATCGTCGGGTTAACATCCCGGCGGCGCTTCCGTATGGCCGGCGGGATGTTGCGGCGTGTGAGCGGAGACAGGCGCCGGCGGAGGATCGCGTCACGGATGACGCGATCGCTCCGCCCATGCCCTTACAAGGACCGCCGCCTCTGTGGGTGAGCTGGTCCTTGCGGGCTCCACTTCCCGGCCGCCCCTGTGCGTTAGGCGGTCGGGAAGTGGTTAATACTTTTACCCATAGACCCTGCACAAGCATGCATTCTGTCTGATGTCTGACTGGATTAGCCATGTGCTTGTTTCAGGTGTGTGATTCAGACATTACTGATGCATGAAATATCAGCACAACTGCCAGGCAACTTGTATTGTTTAAAAGGAAACAAATATGGGAGCCTCCACTTCCCTGTGACCGTAGGTGTGCTTGAAGTCATCTACAAGTTTCATTTGTTAAAAGTTGTAAAGGGAACCTAACCAGAGGAGGATCAAAAACATGTACTGTATACTGGTTTTACTCTAAATTCCTCCTACAGAACTTCAGAAAAAAGCAAGAAGCTTAGAATCGGGATGATACCATTTATTGGTTAACTTAAAAGAATAAGAGTAAGCAAGCTTTCGGCTGTATAGCCTTCGTCAGGCTTCAATCCTTCAATCCTTGAAGCCTGCCGAAGGCTATACAGCCGAAAGTTCCGGTTGGCTTTAAAAACTAGAGGGATTTTAAAACTTGCTTAAAATGAGGCTCTGATCTATAATGCAATGTAAAAACATTACTAATTTTAGCCCTGTTTTAAAATCCAGGTTTGTCACTGCCATATTTTACATTACAAAAAAAAAATATGACCGCTGCTATCTTTACTTCCTTTTGAATCATCAGTGTACTTATATTTAAAACTATAAGTTCTGTTTTGATTAATCATTATTAGATACAACTATGTAAAGTCTAAACAGGCTTGAATACTGACTACACAAGCCTTCAAGCTGTACAGAATATTCCCCTGTATAACGGCATTGCAGGGCCAACTGATCTCAATATCGGGCTGTCTTTGTTCCATCTGTTTACGCTAAAGATAGTGCTAAGGCCTCCCCAAACACACCTGCTCTTCCGCTGGCCCAGGAGCCCAGTATCTGCAAACAGCCCAGCCCACACAGGGAATAAAAAGAGGATTTGAAGCTTGCAATGCGACAACAGAGGTTTAGTTAGAGAGAAGGTGTGTCCTGATATGGAATACCTCCATCGTTCTTAGTCAGCGCCCTGTGTATTCACACCATTATCCGCTAAGCCCTCCTCAGCTTCACATATTTGCTCTGTTATTACATAAGTGCTATAGATGTATATAAGGCCTTCATAGATTATCTATATTTTGCCCATACTATCACATTGACAGATAGGTGAATTGTCACATTCACACCTTGAAAACAAAACTGGAAGATAAAAAAGCAATATGTGAGTAACATAGACAAATAGACATATGCAAACACATAACACACTCATAAAACATGCTCACATACCTACACAGACAACAATCACACACACTTGTACACATATACATACAAGATACATGTATAAAAACACAAACTGCACATATATATATATATATATATATATATACAGTATATATATATTTATATACAGTATATATATATATATATATATATATACAGTATATATATATCAATCAATTCTATGGAATCGATCGATTAGAAATCGATTCTATCAAATCGATCGATCGATTTGCGGCCGATTTCAATCTCTTTCGATTGATTTGATCTATCTGACAGGATGGAGTCGATCTACTGCTGGCAGCAGATCGATGGCCCATAGAATTGCATTGGATCTAATGGTCCAATAATGCATTTAGATCGATTTCCAATAGATTTCATTCTGAAATTTATTGGAAATCTGTTCCTAGTGTGTGGCACACATCAGATAAATTCCTGTCAGATTCGATTTGACAGGCATCTGACAGAAATCTGTCTGATGGTCGAATCTGCTGCAAATCGATAAGTGTATGGTCACATTTACCAATCCTCCGGGCGCCGACTTCAACACCTCCTGTAGCTTCCACATTGGGTCACATGACATGACGGGACTCGTACCTGGAGGGCACCAGAAAGCCACTGGAAGCTACTGGAAGTGTTGAAGACCACGCCCAGAGGATCAGTAAGTAGTTTTGTCCTGCATGAGGGAGGGTTGTGCTATTTTTGACTGGTTGCTGAAGCAAAAGGCAATACCCACTTGTGCCGGATATCGGGGGTCTTGCTGTATATACACACACACACACATATATATATATATATATATATATATATATATATATATATATTTACATATACAGTACAGACCAAAAGTTTGGACACACCTTCTCATTCAAAGAGTTTTCTTTATTTTCATGACATGAAAATGGAACATTGTAGATTTACACCGAAGGCATCCAAACTATGAATTAACACATGTGGAAGTATAGTACATAACCAAAAAGTGTGAAACAACTGAAAATATGTCTAATTCTAGGTTCTTCAAAGTAGCCACCTTTTGCTTTGATTACTGCTTTGCACACTGTACTGAATAGACTGTTAGAATTTGTATTATGGCAAGAAAAAAGCAGCTAAGTAAAGAAAAACGAGTGGCCATCATTACTTTAAGAAATGAAGGTCAGTCAGTCCAAAAAATTGGGAAAACTTTGAAAGTGTCCCCAAGTGCAGTCTCAAAAACCATCAAACGCTACAAAGAAACTGGCTCACATGCGCACCGCCCCTGGAAAGGAAGACCAAGAGTCACCTCTGCTGCAGAGGATAAGTTTATCCGAGTCCCCAGCCTCAGAAATCGCAGGTTAAGAGCAGCTCAGATTAGAGACCAGGTCAATGCCACACAGAGTTCTAGCAGCAGACACATCTCTAGAACAACTGTTAAGAGGGGACTGTGTGAATCAGGTCTTTATGGTAGAATACCTGCTAGGAAACCACTGCTAAGGACAGGCAACAAGCAGAAGAGATTTGTTTGGGCTAAAGAACACAAGGAATGGACATTAGACCAGTGGACATCTGTGCTTTGGTCTGATGAGTCCAAATTTGAGATCTTTGGTTCCAACCAAAGGCAACCGGGCCTTTGTGCGATGCAGAAAAGGTGAACAGATGGACTCTACATACCTGGTTCCCACCGTGAAGCATGGAGGAGGAGGTGTGATGGTGTGGGGGTGCTTTGCCTGTGACACGGTTGGGGATTTATTCAAAATTGAAGGCATACTGAACCAGCATAACTACCACAGCATCTTGCAGCGGCATGCTATTCCATCCAGTTTGCGTTTAGTTGGACCATAATTTATTCAACAGGACAATGACCCCAAACAAACCTCCAGGCTGTGTAAGGGCTATTTGACCAGGAAGGAGAGTGATGGGGTGCTGCGCCAGATGACCTGGCCTCCACAGTCACCAGACCTGAACCCAATCGAGATGGTGCGGGGTGAGCTGGACCGCAGAGTGAAGGCAAAAGGGCCAACAAGTGCTAAGCATCTCTGCGAACTCCTTCAAGACTGTTGGAAGACCATTTCAGGTGACTACCTCTTGAAGCTCATCAAGAGGATGCCAAGAGTGTGCAAAGCAATAATCAAAGCAAAAGGTGGCTAGTTTGAAGAACCTAGAATATGACATATTTTCAGTTGTTTCACACTTTTTGGTTATGTAATATACTTCCACACGTGTTAATTCATAGTTTGGATGCCTTCAGTGTGAATCTACAATGTTCATAGTCATGAAAATAAAGAAAACTCTTTGAATGAAAAGGTGTGTTCAAACTTTTGGTCTGTATTGTATATATATATATATATATATTTATATACATACATATACACACACTCATTACACATTCATAAAACATGTTTACACTCCAAAAACCAAGTGGCAAATGCAGTCGCATTTTAATCTTCCACTGTGAAGAGGCTGCAACTTAAGCCTCAATTCACTAAGCTTTATCAAACACTTTATCAAACATTTGATAATTTACAATGAAATTGAGGAGAAAAAGAACAGTACCTGGCACCAAATGCAGCAGGGCAGACACACCGGAACCGTGGTAAAGAGCGTGCACATCCGCAAACTTGTTATATCCACTATCCAGTAGATTTGAAGAAAAAAAGGGGGCACCGCTTCTTTAAAATTCCTTTATTGCGGTGGGGGAAATAGCAGGTACACAGCAGTGGGGGTAAAAAAGAGCCTTTTTTACCCCCACTGCTGTGTACCTGCTATTTCCCCCACCGGAATAAAGAAATTTTAAAGAAGCGGTGCCCCCCTTTTTTTCTTCAAATCTGTTTGATAATTTACCTCATGAGTAAAATCTAATTATTCATTCACTAAGGTGTTCTAGATTTATTGAACGTTTTATTGATAAAACATACGATAAATCTATAACACCTTAGTGAATTCAAAATTAGATTTTACTCATGAGGTAAATTATCAAACATTCGATAAAGTGTTAGATAAAGCCTTGTGAATTGAGACCATATATGTGCCCTCTTGTTCCATGCTTTTCTGGACTTTTTGAAAGAAAGCGTTATGAAAATGTATCTCTTGGGTACATCACCATGTAGAGCATTATAAATGTTTCTGAATAAACAGTAGTTTTATCAGAATGCACGTTTTAAAGTAAGTGCTGGTCTTCTCTATATTTTGGAACTCATTATCCAATATGCAATTAACTTCTTCTCCTGAGTTTTCTCCTAGGAGATTGAAATTTTAAAATAACTTTTCAGCATTTTGCATTTGAAAAAGTAGCAAAACGTAAGTGGAAAGGTATTGTCAAAATAATTTTGAGTATTTTCTCACTTGCTGGTAGTTTAAAAGCCACTTTATTGACAAGGTGTAAAAATATCGGAAAAATATCGGAAGCGCCAGCAGCTAGTGGACAAAAAGGGCGCCGCCATTCACTCCCATAATAAATATCGTTCAATGGGCGCCGAACAGGAAAAAAGGGCGCCAGAGATTATTAACGTTTTATAACTGCGCCCGTGACAAATCACGTTTACAAATATATTAAACATATCTATCGTATGTAACTAAAACATTGTTTAAAATGTTATGACTTACTGTTTGTAAAATATTATTATTCACATAATAAAGCAATCAGTAAGTAAATCGAAATATTTTTTTACAGTCACTATTTGTAAAACATTATTATCCACACAATAAAGTGATCACTAAGGGGGTCTTAGGGTTAAGCACCACCAGGGGCATTTATGGTTAGGCACCACAAGGGGGGTCTTAGGGTTAGGCACCACCAGGGAGGTGGTTATGGTTAGGCACCACCAGGGGGGTGGTTAGGGTTAGGCACCACCAGGGGAGATTTAGGGTTAGGCACCACCACCAGGGGGAATCTTAGGGTCGGGCACCACCAGGGAGTGGTTAGGGTTAGGCACCACCAGGGGGGTGGTTGGGTTTAGTTGTAGTAAAATGTTAGTAATATTTAGTAACGTTTTGCTACAGTTATTTTTCATTGTTACAAACAATATTTTCAGATTTTATTACATGAAGAAACGATAAATGAAGGTTATACACAATATTATACAATTATAATTATTATACATATAATATCGTTTTTTAACACACGTTATTACAACTTTCACTTTCAAAATAGGGAAGATTATCGTTTTTTTGCAATTTGTGAACTCATACACATTATTTAATGTTTTTTAATTTGTAAAACATTATTTTTATATGAAATACAACACATTTTTTATAAAAGTTATTGGCACTTATTGTTTACACCCCGCGCCCTTTTTTCCCGACGCCCTTTTTGCATGTACGCCTACTCACCAAGAAGAAAAGTTAATTGCATATGAGCCATTATATCTGTCAGTGCTCAGTCAGATAGACCATTGCACCCTCTGATTATTAACCAGGAGTGCAACCAAGATTTTTTTTTTTAACATGTAGTAGTAGTAGTAGTAGTAGTAGTAGTAGTAGTAGTAGTAGTAGTAGTAGTAGTAGTAGATGTAGTAGTAGTAGTAGTAGTAGTAGTAGTAGTAGTAGTAGTAGTAGCAGTAGCAGCAGCAGCAGCAGCAGCAGCAGCAGCAGCAGTAGTAGTAGTAGTAGTAGTAGTAGTAGTAGTAGTAGTATCACAATCACAACATTTCACATCAGAACAAACATACTAGTAAACTATAATAAGGTCAGGGGCCTAAGATGAAGAGTTTTTGAAAAATTAACCAGCGTACAAACAAAGAGCTCAACTATCCATCAGGACTTTGAAAACCTCAAAGTGGAAGCTGTATTTGAGTTATAAGATTAGACCGGGTGTCGAGCACAGGGACAAACAAATCTCTTTCCTTCACCCTTAGCCCATCAAAACCATTCAATAAATTTGGTGATCATCCAGTCATAACCAGAAAAGAGTGGTGAGGAGGAGAAATGACAGCGAGGAAATAGAGGAAAGAGAAATAGAGATTCCACACTAAACGTCTACCCATACGACCCCACTAGGTTTCTGATATATATGAAACAAATGAAAATACACTGAATGCAATAGTTACTTTTATACTCTTCTGATTCTAGAAATACATTCCAATGAATCCATGTTAGAGCATATTTCATCTCTGCCATAGAGTGAGTCAAGGGCTCCATTTCGTGTATAAATGTAAGCTCATTGAACAACTCCTGAATAACCTAATCAACGCGATCAACATTTTATATTCGTTTGTAATAAAGCAGCAAGGACAGCTATACCATTCCAGGAAAAAAAAACACATATATAAGTAGATAACTACTTGTTCTACTTACATAACAGATGTATTGTACTGTCCACATTTTGATTTCAGTGTATTTTATAAATAAAGAGCATTCTGTTCCTGGCAGTTTCCATTTTTATTCCCTCTGACTGAAGCTAATTCTGATTTCCTCCGCTTACTTTTTTCCCCCCCTGGAATCTGCTCAGAAGAGCCAGGCACGTCTGTTACAGAGGTGCCTGGCTCTTCTACTGACCACATATGCTATTGCTATTGCTCCGTTGTTATTGCCTGATGAAGCGGGATCAAACCTGCGAAACGCGTTGCATATTTGGACTTCATAAATAAAATATATTGACTGTCTTTACTACAGTCGTTGTGTGTCTACTTGGAGGAGGTAAGTCCACCACTACCTCCTCTATTTACCAAGAATTTGGTTTTTAAGCTCATTAGGCTAGTGCAGAGATTGATTAAAGTCCAATGGGGCCCTGGGCTTCCCTTGTTGGCCAACTTACTCTTTTAGTAAAGTGAGGTAGTGGAACAGGGTTAGAGGAGGAGTCATCTAGGCCCCAGAACATCCACCAGGCAATGGATTGGGTTGCCTTATGGATAATCCTACTTTGGGCTATTGTAGAGCGCTGATTAGTACACCCTGCAGCCATAACTCTTTATATCTGCTAGTCTTGTTGTCAGTAGGTAAAAGAGTGCTGCCTTTGTTTGTATGTGTGTACCACCTAACATTAGAAACATCTACTGGTAGTCCATGTCGTCCACGTGTAGTGGTGATGGTCATGTCTAGAACTCATGGAGAAGCAAGTGATTTGTTTGATCAGCTTGAATTTGCTGTAATCACATCCTGCTTCAGCACATGATCATGACCAGCAAATCAGAGACTTTCATATCTATCACCTGAGCAAACTGATCACATGCTTCTCCATGAGTTCTACTAGACATGACCATTACTAATGCCTAGATGAAGTAACAACCACCTCTATGAACGTTAACGTCCACTGATTTTTTTTATTTTTTTTTAATTTGCTGGCAGTCTCTTCTGTCAATAAAATTCTCATTACTCCAGCTCGTTACTCAAATAAACAGTATCAAAGATTCCGCATGGCAAGGAGCGCGGTAAAGTTCTTTATTTATTTAAAAAGGACACTTTATTAAAAATAAGCTGCTGCTGAGTTGTTTCACCACTTGTGAAAGCTGTGAATCTACTGTATATATCTCTGTGTATGTTTATCTTTATGATGGGGAAGAAGGAAAGTGTTTATTTATCCTCTCCTCGGCCTGTGCCAGTGCAAACGAAGACTGGCTAAGCCGCTTAGCCCATTTTCCGTGAATGGATCTGGTGAAAGTGGCCTGATGCATTCAGTTTTATATCTTGCATAGGCTGGAAAACCAATGAACAGCGCAGAGAGTGTGAAGAGGAGTCAGCAAATTTTGATTGGTCCTGTAAAGCCTCCAATAGTGGCACAACACTATCCCCACCATCCCCCCTCCGGAGGAAGGGTTATCGCCACTTCTGGTCATTCATTCGATCAATAAACTCTCTGAAATTGATTAGAAGTTTATTGAAAGGATATGTTGGGGTTGGGGTCAGTGGAACAAACTGATTGAATCTGCCAGAAGTATTGAATGACCCATGTATGGCCAAATTTAGCACAAAGATTGCTTCCAATCTTGGGATAAAACCAGTAACGGTCCGGCCAACCAGTGCACAGCATCCAAAGGCACACCACTCCTGTAACAACGTACAATTGCAAAAAAGGACACGGCACTCAGAGGCTGAAGACAGCAACAAGCTGTATTGGAGCAGCAAGGTAATACACACAACGTTTCGGGCAGAGCCCTTTCTCACACCCAAACATTGTGTGTATTACCTTTCTACTCCAATACAGCTTGCTATGGCCAAATTTACAATTAACCCTTTAGCAGCCAATTTATTTAGAGGCTTGCAAGTGTTCCAGGCCAATTTATTTCAGCACATTTATTTTATTTCTTATTTGTTACATTTCCCTGCTGCTAATTAGTACTGCTGTAATGTGTATTTGTGGCCACTTGTCACTAGGGGGCAGTGCGAGACAATAACAGAGGACTTCTGCTTTCAGTTTCAAATTCTACATCCTCTGCTAGCAGAGAAACATCAAAGCAGCCGAATAATTTACAGCACAACAAGTTTTGCCGGCTGAGGTCAAAAGAAGTACACTTATCTCAAATGAGATAATTCCTTTGAAGCTGCTAATGGGTTAAAAGAAACAAAAAAAGCATGCAAGATCTAAGTATTAGTCATACTTTAAATGTCAATGTTGTCTCTCTACTCCATATTTTCTAGACATCAAGCATGTTTGTAATGATCTGCGCATGCAAATCATTATCGTGACAAGACAGGAACAGGAAATCACATCCAAGGAAATACCGAAGTCTGCACAATGGATTTGAACATCAATAATGTGTTCATTTACAAGAGTACAATTTACGTATACATATACACACACAACAATATCGTACAATCAGAAGCCATACATCTAGCGATTCTGATTCAATCAACAAAGCGATCAACTTTATTGAGTGATCGACTTAGGTATAGTTGATCGAAAGTGAATCGACTAGTGACCCACACACTACAAGCGATATCCTATGCTATTCACCTTCACTAATCAATCTAATTGATGTTGTGTCTCCATGCTCTCTGTTCCAAAAACTGATTCAGAGTCGATCGATTGACAAGTGAACAGTAGTTTATTCCTGTGCGATTGACAGATATCTTGCATGCTGCTCGATCGACTAAGCTGGTTGATTCAACATAATGTCGGCCATTTTTGAACACAGATCCAGAAATGGTTTAAGATGAAATAGGGCGCTAGGTAGCACATTTTGCCCATCGCAGATGGTCACCTGGCAGGGGCGTAGCAATAGGGGTTGCAGAGGTTGCGACCGCATCGGGGCCCTTGGGCCAGAAAAGTCCCAAAGGGCCCTCCCTCAACTGCAGTATTAGCTCTCTATTGGTCCTGTGCTCATAATAATCACTTCTATAGATACTTTGAATAGTGGTAATCAGTGGCGTAGCAATAGGGGGTGCAGAGGTAGCGACCGCATCGGGGCCCTTGGGCTAGAGGGGCCCCGAGGGGCCCACCCCTCAACTACAGTATTACCTCTTTTTTGGTTCTGTGCTGATAGTATTCACTTCTATAGTTTATTTGACTAGTAGTGATCATTAACACACTGTTTCCCATCCCCTTCTTGCACCTCTGACACTGTGGTTGTCCTTGGCAGGTTTTGGTGTTCCGTATTAATTGTTATGTATAGCGTGCTTGGGGGGCCCCAATGGTAAACTTGCGTCGGGGCCCACAGCTTCTTAGCTACGCCACCCCAAACTGTTCCCCATTCCCTTCTTGCACCTCTGACACTGTAGTTGCCATTGGCAGGTTTTGATGCACCTTATCAGTTGTTATGTATATAGTGTTTGGGGGGGGGGGCAATGTAAAACTTGCATTGGGGCCCACAGCTCCTTAGCTATGCCACTGTCACCTGGCTTTTTTTTGTAAGATTTGGTGGGGGCTAGCATCCACCAGGTCCCTAGACTCTCCCCAGGCCCTAGGCAACTACCTAGGATTGCCTTGTAGATGATCCGGCTCTGCACAGACCTCATATCCCCCAGTGTCTGCTCTGAAGCCTGTAGACAGAATGATACATGACGCTGAACATATTTTGGAGACAGGAAAGGTGAGAGTGGAGTAACTGATCCTAAATAGAAGAAAAATAAGAGTAGGCACTGGGTTGCTTGGATTTCTACGTAGTCATATTGTATTTCATTCCCAAAACCTCTTTACATGGAATTTACTTCTTTGTTGATTTGCACCAGCATCAGTCTTCCAGGTCTATAAACCCAGTAAGAATAGTCAATGCCCACTAAGCTGAACAAATGAATGGCAGCATTGTTGAGAAGCGGCATGGTGAGGCCGCAGAGTTTAATAGGAGAGGGTACCGCAGCTGGGAAGTCCCGGCCAATCAGCTTCAGCCTCCAAGCTGCGGTTACATTTTATCATTTTTATTTGCCACCTTAAAGCCAGTGGAGCGTGATCACTTCTGACACGCTGAATATATTTACATTTGGCAAAAGCTTGCTTATTAGCTGTTATGGGATACAGTTACTAACGCACAGAGACTGAATACAGCGCCTCAGAAGAGAGCTACATTCCAAATAGACTGGCATGAGTCAGTAACAAACTTCTGTTCAGTCTTAAAGGGAAATCACACTTTTGTTGAGAATACCTTAAAGTGATACTGAAACTAGGGGGAAAAAAAATCACAAATCTATGGAGAGGGAAGGCTCCGCAAGGTAGCAGGAAAAATGGGCGCCGGGAGGTAGTGGACTAAAGGGCGCCGCCATACAATGTAATGCAATAATCATTAATACGGCGAGAAAAGCAGAAAAAAGGGCGCCCAATGAATATAATTAACAACATTAGAACATTAAAGTTTTTAAGTATGTTATCGTTTTAGAAGCTTGCAACGTTATAGTTTTTGTCATATTTTGTTTGTATGTACAGACTTTACTTTATCAAAGATATTATTGTTTCTATGTGTAAAAAGGTGTTTCTGCAAAGGGAGTGTTTAGGGTTAGGCACCACCAGTGGGAGTGGTTAGGCACCATTGGGGGGGTGGTAAGAGTTAGGCACCACCAGGGGGAGTGGTTAGAGTTAGGCAACACTTGGGGTGGTGGTGAGGTTAGGCACCACCAGGGGAGTGGCTAGTTTTAGGCACCACAAGGGGAGGGTTCTGTGTGAGAGTAGGGTTGGGTTAAGCTGTATTGTTGAATTACATTACGATTTTTAACGTTAATATATTTTCGTTATCATCTCCCGTATTTTTAACTGTATTTATTGTTTAAAAATTTCGTTTACCATGCTTATTGTTATTGAGATGTTGTTATCCACCTGCGCCATTTCATTATCCAGCTGAGCCCTTTTTTCCTGGCGCCCTTTTTTCATGCATGCCTCTGCAACCTATAGAAGAGCCTTCCATGTCCCCTCGTTCCAGCGCTGCCACCCATCTTGCATGTATTTAACCGACTGGTCGAATACGCCTTTGGGGATCCTCGGAAGCACTCGGGGACCTGACTCCATACTGTGCATGGGCGAATGCGCTTTTGCACATGTGCAGAAAGGAACTGCCCATCTTCGTCAGCACTCGGGGACACAAGTGCTTCCAAGGGCTCCTGGAGGAGGCATATATATATTTGAATGGGGGACAGCACTGGAACCAGGACTCTGAGAGCGGACTGGGAATCCAACCTTTTCCGGCCCGGGGACCGCTTTCTGACCAAATTTTTCTCCGGAGCCCACGGGGGAGGGGGGTTATAGTGGACAGTGTCGTGCAAGGCGGGTTACGGGGGGGAGGGGCGGTGGCTGGAGTGCGGCGGCATAGCTAGCATAGTTGCCCCAGTATAGGGGGTTAAGTATCCCCAGTATGGCTAGTATAGTTACCCCAGTATAGCTAGTATAGTGCCCCAGTATTGGTAGTATAGTGCCTCAGTATAGCTAGTATAGTGCCCAGTATAGCTAATATAGTGACCCAGTATGGGTAGAATAGTGCTTCAGTATAGCTAGTACAGTGCCCAGTATAGCGAGTATAGTGCCCAGTATTGCTAGTATAGTGCCTAGTATAGCTAGTATAGTGCCCAGTATATCTAGTATAGTGCCCCAGTATAGCTAGTATAGTGCCCCAGTATAGCTAGTATAGTGCCCAGTATAGCTAGTATAGTGCCCAGTATAGCTAGTATAGTGCCCAGTATGAGCAGGTAGTGCCCCAGTATGAGTAGGTAGTGCCCCAGTATGGGTAGTATAGTGTCCCAGTATAGCTGACCCCCCCGTTCCCCCACGGCCGCCGTTGCTGTTGCCTTAGCTGGCGGACGCTTCCTCTCTTATATTCCCCTCTCCTGCGTGTGCTATTTGAATTCACAGCAGCGCGCCCCGCGGCTGCTGTGATGAGGCAGAAGTAGGAGAGTGGTTCCCCTGGTAACGGCGATACACATCTCCGCTACAGGAAGCCACTGTCTTGCTTCCTGCCTCATTACAGCAGCCGAAGGGCGTGCTGCTATGAATCCAAATAGCACATGCAGGAGAGGAATGGGGGGGGGGGCAAGAGGACAGACCCACGGCCCAACTGCAAACGTCCAGTATGCGTACTGCGTCTGCGCAGGAAGCTCCTGGCGACATCAGCGGGAGTGAGGACACACGTGACCAGGGCCGCACAGACTCCATGGATTGCGTCATTAAATTTGCAAAATCCAGAAGTGAGCCACGGCAGGAGACCGGAAGATCTTTTTGTCCTGGCACAGGCACAGGATGTCTGCGGGAGGGCCAGTAGAAGCCTCAGGTAAGTTAAACTAATTTTTATTTTTACCCATACAGTACAATGAGAAACAAGGTGCTAGGTAAAATAAACCCTTGGGGAAAAATAAGTGTTGGGCCCCTTATATTTTCATGCTGTACTGACAATAAACTTGTGACCTCTATGGTCTCTGGCTTGTGGGGCCCTTATGGAGCTTGGAACCCTAGGCAATTTCCCAGTATGACAAAAGGGTGTGTGCATCAAACACCAAGTGAACCCTTATTTACCTGGCTTTGCAGATAAGGCCTAATTAGCTCATTCATGAGACACTGCTCAAGCAAATCTGCATTCGCTTTCGCATGCTAGGATATGCAGGGTTTTGCCAACTAACTCACCGTAAAATGTTTGCCCTTCGGGGGATTAGTTCGTGCAGCATTTAGCACTTATCCAGGATCGCCACGTGGAGGCCCCCCCAGGATCCCAGGAAAAGAGGGGCCAACAGAGCTCCAAGCACTCTCACTGCTCAGAGACTCTGTAGCCGCCTCCTGGGGGGAGGTTAAGAAGTGCGGGCAGCCCCCCCCAAGCGCTGCCACCACCACACCCACCTCCCAAAGGATAGGACCTACCTTATTTCGTATTGCGTCCAAGTGCATTATTATGCCAGGCCAAATGTGCGCGACTTGGGAGCACCACGAAAGGGGGAGAGTGAAGCGTAGGTCGCCCCAAGCCTGTGAAAGCTCAGGGGCGACTCCACAGCTCCACACCCCAATGGGGAAACAGGCTTCAGACAGCCCATGTAGAGAGGGCCATCTACAACCTCCTTCCAGAAGGAAGAAAAATGAAACCATTTTGCCAAAAGGGTGTGTGCTCAAACAACAAGTGAACCCTTATATACCTGGCTCTGCAGATAAGGCCTAATTAGCTTATTTATGAGACACTGCTCAAGCAAATCTGCATTCGCTTTCTCATGCCAGGATATGCAGGGTTTTGCCAACTAACTCACCGCAATTTTTTTTTATTTTTTTGCTAAATGCTGCGCGAACGAATCCCCCACAGGGCAAAAAATTTGCGGTTAGTTAGTTGGCAAAACCCTGCATATCCTGGCATGCGAAAGCGAATGCAAATTTGCTTGAGCAGTGTCTCATGAATAAGCAAATTAGGCCTTATCTGTAAAGCCAGGTATATAAGGGTTCACTTGATGTTTGATGCACACACTCTTTTTGCAATACATTTTCAGTTCCTTTTTTTCTGGAAGTAGGTGGTGGATGACCCTCTTTACATCGGCTGTCCGCAGCCTGTTTCCCCATTGGGCTGTGGAGCTGTAGAGTCACTATTGAGCTTTACTAGGCTTGGCTTATATAAGGGTTCACTTGGCTTATATAAGGGTTCACTTGGTGTTTGATGCACACACCCTTTTTGCAATAAATTTCCCAGTTTGACCCTATAAAAGCACTAGCCCCACTGTCATGTGCACCTAATTACTAGTGCATAAGAGAGTATATATGGGTGATGTTGTGGCAACAGTACTCCTAACCTCCTCACCAAATACTCTAGCCAAGGTTGAGGCAAAAAACAATATGAGCTGGATGCAAATTGAAATAAAAATGATAATATGTATAATTAATATAAACATACAGATATAGCGAATCCTTTTTCTAACATAATAATTACATTCATATATACAGTATATGAGTGTGTGCGTGTGTATAAATATATATATATATATATATATAGTATTAGTACAATCCCTGTGGAGCAGCCCCTGTAGAGAAGGCTGAAGGGATTTCATAAACTGAAACCTCCAGCTTCTTCTGAGGCTTTTGAGAACTTGGAAAAGTGACAACTTCAATAGTAAACAGCATTTTCAGGTGTTTGAAGGTGTTTTCATAGTGTTACAAGGTTCTCTGACTCACAAACCAATGATGCCAAACAACACTGCCTCCACACAGACTGCACAGTAATACTGTGTGACCATAATTTAATTCTCTTGTGTCCAGGCAGCCAAGAAAGTCCGTCTCAAGAAGAAGAAAAAAAGTGGAGTCAATCCCATTTTATGTTGAACTAGTCTGGAGGAGGCGGGATCTCTCCTTAAAGAGATGTCTCTAGGGAGGACCTGGGCGTGGCTTTAGTGCTTTTGAGGTGGGGCCTCCTTTGTCCAGCAGATCTGGGCTCGTACCCTAGACCTTTCAAGGGGCTGAGAAAAGATGAATAAAGACATATGTTCACAGTCTCTTAAAAGCTCTGTCCAAGCTTCAAGTGTATTTAGAAGGCATGAAATGCCAGGTACTCAGATCAGTATCTAATTACTATGGATGAATACAAACTCTGGAATGCTGTCACTAACAGTGGTGCTCAAATACCCCTTTTAAAAATTCGAATTTGGTCGAATTCGAATAGTAAATTATTCGAGGTCAGTCGAATATTCGAGTCGAATATTTTTTACTATTCGATTCGACCTCGGACTTCGAGCTCACTATTCGAGTCGGTATTCGAGCTCACTATTCGAGCTGACTATTCGAATTGGCCCAAAATAGCTTCCAACACTTGTTTTGAGGGTGAATGATGCAAGAAACATCTTTTTTTCCAAGTAACAACAGCAAGTGATTATGTGGGGATGTTCCTTTAAAAAAAAATGTGGAAAGAGAAGTTGTGTCCTTAATTTGGTTCAGTAGTGTAGTGTTACTGTATATACTTGTTCTTCTTCTTCTTTATCTTTCTTAATCTTCTTCTAGATCTTCTTCTTCTTCTTCTTCTTCTTCTTCATCATCTTCTTCTTCTTCTTCATCTTCATCTTCTTCATCTTCTTCTTCATCTTCTTCTTCTTCTTCTTCATCTTCTTCTTCTTCTTCATCTTCTTCATCTTCTTCATCTTCATCTTCTTCATCTTCATCTTCTTCATCTTCATCTTCTTCTTCATCTTCTTCATCTTCTTCATCTTCTTCATCTTCTTCTTCTTCTTCTTCATCTTCTTCTTCTTCTTCTTCATCTTCTTCATCTTCTTCTTCTTCTTCTTCATCTTCTTCATCATCTTCTTCTTCTTCTTCATCTTCATCTTCTTCATCTTCTTCTTCATCTTCTTCATCTTCTTCTTCATCTTCTTCTTCTTCATCTTCTTCTTCTTCATCTTCTTCTTCTTCTTCTTCATCTTCTTCATCATCTTCTTCTTCTTCTTCATCTTCATCTTCTTCATCTTCTTCTTCATCTTCTTCTTCTTCATCTTCTTCTTCTTCTTCATCTTCATCTTCTTCATCTTCATCTTCTTCTTCTTCATCTTCTTCTTCATCTTCTTCTTCATCTTCTCCTTCTCCTTCTTTTTCAATATCGTCTTCTTCTTCTTCTTCACGTATTTCTCTTTTCAAATTTTTTTTTAAAGAAATGCAGCTATTTTTGAGCGTAACAAATAGCTGGTGGGCGCACGCATGTTGGAAGCGCCATTGTATGTGCTCCCTGGCAGTGGAAACACAAAGACAGCAGGAGGTAAATTCAGCAGCAGGAGGAGGAGGATGAGTGTGTGGCAGCAGGCAGTCAATGAGGCAGGCAGCTCGCCGTGACATAATAGCCCTGGTACCTAGCGGTGATACCAGGGCTGTAAATAAACACAACAGGAGGTCCCAGACAGCGGTCGTGCAGCCCACATTGTGTCCAATACACAACTGGGACAACACAGTTTTCAACCCGGGCACCTCAGAAAAATTAAACCTTTTTTTTTTTTTATTGGTTTTTTTTGGTTTTGGTTTTACAACCAATATAGCTATTGTTTTGACGTAATAGCTGGTGGCAGAGTGGCAGCAGAAGGTAATTCTGTGTACCCTGGCAGTGGGAAACACAGACAGACAGCAGCAGCAGGAGGAATGGAGGAGCAGTGTGAGCAGCTATTGTTGTGACGTAATAGCTGGTGGCAGAGTGGCAGCAGACGGTAATTCTGTGTACCCTGGCAGTGGGAAACACAGACAGACAGCAGCAGCAGGAGGAATGGAGGAGCAGTGTGAGTGTGGCAGCAGGTAGGCAGCGTGACATAATAGCCCTGGTACCTAGCGGTGATACCAGGGCTGTAAATAAACACAACAGGAGGTCCCAGACAGCGGTCGTGCAGCCCACATTGTGTCCAATACACAACTGGGACAACACAGTTTTCAACCCGGGCACCTCAGAAAAATTAAACCTTTTTTTTTTTTTATTGGTTTTTTTTGGTTTTGGTTTTACAACCAATATAGCTATTGTTTTGACGTAATAGCTGGTGGCAGAGTGGCAGCAGAAGGTAATTCTGTGTACCCTGGCAGTGGGAAACACAGACAGACAGCAGCAGCAGGAGGAATGGAGGAGCAGTGTGAGCAGCTATTGTTGTGACGTAATAGCTGGTGGCAGAGTGGCAGCAGACGGTAATTCTGTGTACCCTGGCAGTGGGAAACACAGACAGACAGCAGCAGCAGGAGGAATGGAGGAGCAGTGTGAGTGTGGCAGCAGGTAGGCAGCGTGACATAATAGCCCTGGTACCTAGCGGTGATACCAGGGCTGTAAATAAACACAACAGGAGGTCCCAGACAGCGGTCGTGCAGCCCACATTGTGTCCAATACACAACTGGGACAACACAGTTTTCAACCCGGGCACCTCAGAAAAATTAAACCTTTTTTTTTTTTTATTGGTTTTTTTTGGTTTTGGTTTTACAACCAATATAGCTATTGTTTTGACGTAATAGCTGGTGGCAGAGTGGCAGCAGAAGGTAATTCTGTGTACCCTGGCAGTGGGAAACACAGACAGACAGCAGCAGCAGGAGGAATGGAGGAGCAGTGTGAGCAGCTATTGTTGTGACGTAATAGCTGGTGGCAGAGTGGCAGCAGACGGTAATTCTGTGTACCCTGGCAGTGGGAAACACAGACAGACAGCAGCAGCAGGAGGAATGGAGGAGCAGTGTGAGTGTGGCAGCAGGTAGGCAGCGTGACATAATAGCCCTGGTACCTAGCGGTGATACCAGGGCTGTAAATAAACACAACAGGAGGTCCCAGACAGCGGTCGTGCAGCCCACATTGTGTCCAATACACAACTGGGACAACACAGTTTTCAACCCGGGCACCTCAGAAAAATTAAACCTTTTTTTTTTTTTATTGGTTTTTTTTGGTTTTGGTTTTACAACCAATATAGCTATTGTTTTGACGTAATAGCTGGTGGCAGAGTGGCAGCAGAAGGTAATTCTGTGTACCCTGGCAGTGGGAAACACAGACAGACAGCAGCAGCAGGAGGAATGGAGGAGCAGTGTGAGCAGCTATTGTTGTGACGTAATAGCTGGTGGCAGAGTGGCAGCAGACGGTAATTCTGTGTACCCTGGCAGTGGGAAACACAGACAGACAGCAGAAGGGCAGTACACAGCAGCAGCCCACTGTAGGTGTGAAATGTGTGGCTGCAGGCGACGTAATAGTCAAAGTGAACCAGGCTGGCTTAGTGAGCAGGAGCCAGGAGGTGGTAAAGGGTGGTAAGGCACATTAACGATGGTACTAAGTTCCGGCAGCCAGTTCATGTCCCCCTCTCGCCGACAACAGGGGCCAGGAACTCGCCTTCCACCCACGCCTGGTTCATCTTGAGAAACGTCAGTCTGTCCACAGACTTGTGAGACAGACGTGAGCGTTTCTCGGTGACCACGCCACCAGCTGCACTGAAGCAGCGCTCGGACAGCACGCTGGAAGGGGGGCAGGACAGCACTTCCAGGGCGTACTGCGCCAGCTCGCTCCAGATCTCCATGCGCTTGACCCAATACTCCATGGGATCAACAGGGGCATCGCTGTCAAGCCCGCTGTACGACCCCATGTAGTCAGCCACCATGCGGGTCAGGCGCTGGCTGTGACCGGAGGAGGATGCTGCTGCATGCATCTCCTCTCTAGTCACTGCTGCCGGAGCCTCTACAGTCCTGTAGAGCTCGTGGCTGAGAGACAGCAGGTCTGTGGGGCGCTTGCTGCTGCTGGATGCAGGCACCTGCTGCTGCCTCTGTGCTGGCTGCTGGACAGTGGGGGTGGAAGGCTGGGGGAAGGCTTCCTCCAAGCGCTCAACAAGGGCCTGCTGCAAGCTCCTTATTTGTTGCGCTGGGTCTCCTCCTGCAGGCGGCAGGAACTGGCTCAACTTCCCCTTGAGGCGTGGGTCCAACATCATGCTGATCCAGATGTCCTCCCTCTGCTTCATCTGGATCACCCTGGGGTCCCTGCGCAGGCACGTCAGCATGTGCGCTGCCATTGGGAAGAGGCGGGCCACGTCTGCTGGCACATCGACGTCAGTGCTGTCCTCCTCATCCTCCTCCTCTGCTGCCTCATCCTCTCTCCACCCCCGCACCAACTCAGCTGCACTGCGCTGATCCCCCTCATCAGCAGCCAGGTCAGGGACCTCCACCAAGTCCTCCTCCTCCTCCCCCTCAGAGGTGGACTGTGCAGCTGCTTGCCGCTCCTGCTGGTCCAAGGCTGCCGCTCCCTGTGCCAGCAAAGCATCGAGTGCCCTGTTCAGCAGAGAAACCAGGGGCACCCACTCGCAGACCATAGCATGGTCCCTGCTCACCATGTTTGTGGCCTGCAGGAAGGGAGCCAGCACTAAGCACACCTGCTGCATGTGCCTCCAGTCATCATCGGGGACGATGGACGGGATGTTGCTGGTCTTGTCCCTTCTCTGAGCTGCGGAAACAGTGGCCAGGGCAAGGTAGTGGTTGACAGCGTGCTTCTGTTCAACCAGACGCTCCAACATCGCCAGGGTGGAGTTCCAGCGAGTCGGAACGTCAATGATCAGCCGATGGCGTGGCAGATCCAGCTCCTTTTGCACGTCTTCCAGGCTCGCACAGGCTGCAGCCGAGCGCCGGAAGTGACGCACAACGTTCCTTGCCGTTTCCAGCAGCTCGTCCATCCCCTGGTAGGTGCGCAGGAACTTCTGCACCACCAGGTTCAGCACGTGGGCAAGACAGGGGATGTGGGTCAGGTTTCCCCTGTCTATGGCAGCAACCAGATTGGCCCCATTGTCGGACACCACCTCTCCGACTCTGAGGCCTCTGGGGGTCAGCCAAATCCGCTCCTGCTCCTGGAGTTTGGCCAACACGTGGGCTGCCGTCAGCTTGGTCTTGCCAAGGCTGACCAAGTGCAGCAGCGCTTGGCAGTGGCGGGCCTTCACACTGCTGCTGAGGCGGGGGGTTTGGCCAGGTGTGGCGGAGGATGGCAGAGGATCGGAGGAACCCGCTGCAGTTCCCCTGACCCTGCGGGGTGGCACCACCCACTGTGTTGCTGCTGCTGCTGTGCCCGCTGCTGCTCTCCCATCCTCACCCCCTTCCACCAAGCTGACCCAGTGGACAGTGAAGGACAGGTAGCGGCCTGTCCCGAAGCGGCTGCTCCAGGAGTCCATGGTGACGTGGACCCTTTCACCAACCGCGTGCTCCAGCCCTCGCTCCACATTGGCCATCACAAAGCGGTGCAGTGCAGGAATGGCCTTGCGGGCGAAGAAGTGTCTGCTGGGGAGCTGCCAGTCTGGGGCTGCACAAGCAAGCAGCGCCCGCATGTCGCTCCCCTCCTGCACGAGCGTGTACGGCAGGAGTTGGGAGCACATGGCCCGTGCCAGCAAGCCGTTCAGCTGCCGCACGCGACGGCTGCTGGGAGGCAGAGCCCTAACCACCCCCTGGAAGGACTCGCTCAAAAGGCTCTGGCGTGCCTTTTTGCTGGCACGGGAATCAGCAGACGGAGCAGAGGAGGCCACTGAGGACTGGCTGCCAGAACAGGCCTCAGTGTCGGCGGCAGGAGTTGCAGAGGGGGGAGGAGCAGGGCGTTTCCGCACTCCTGCTGGTGCTGCTGGAGGAGCAGGAGGGCGGGTGGCTGCTGTTGCTGCTGCTGCTGCTGAAGGCTGTGCAGTGATGGGATTGGTGCCACTGCCAGCACCAGATGCCTTCAGCCTCTGGAACTCCTCATGCTGGTGGAAGTGTTTCGCAGAAAGGTGGTTGATCAGCGAGCTGGTGCTGAACTTCAAGGGGTCTGCACCTCTGCTCAACTTCCGCTGACAGTGGTTGCAAGTGGCGTACTTGCTGTACACTGTGGGCATGGTGAAAAACCGCCAGATTGGTGACAAAAACATCCCCCTACGGCATGGAAGCGCTGCTGCCTGTTTCCCTGTGGTGGTTGGGGGGGGGGGGGGGGTCTTGGGTGCGGCTGGTGGTGGTACTGGCTGATGCTGCTGCTGCTGCTGCTGAGCCTGAGACACCAGCAGGCTGTGGGACGCTGCCAATGCTTGCAATGATGCGCCTCCTTGCAAGGCCCACAACCGCATCCTCCTCCTCCTCCTCAGAGCTGCTGAGGACGACATCCTCTGGATGTGTTGGCACCCAGTCTCTGTCTGTCACCGGGTCATCATCATCATGCCCCTCCTGAAACATGTCCTGCTCTGATGATGACCCCCCAAACTCCTCTGCTGATGCATGGATGGGACGCTTGACTGTCGCCACAGTCTTGCTGTCCAATCCCTCCTCCCCCAAAGTGCCCATCAGCATCTCCTCCTCCAAATCGCCAACAACAGCATTCAATTGACTCATCATGCCTGGGGTCAAAAGAGTGCTGAATGAGAGGTCGGCGACTGACGGTGAACTGGCCTCCTCCCCAGACCCTGCTGGGCGGCTGCTGCGAACAGGGGTGGTGGTGGTGGTGGTGGTGAGGGTGGAGGCCTCGGATGCAGAGCTGATGGCGGGCTGCTCATCCTCCGTCATGAGTTGCACCACAGTGTCTGCATCCTTTTCCTCAATGGGACGTTTCCGACCCGGCTGGAGGAAAATGGGAGCAGGTGCTACACGCTGCTGCTGCTGTGTCTCTGCAGCGTGAGTTGCAGATGCTCCTCCTGGGCGGCGCCCAAGGCGTCCACGGCCAGTGGCTATGGGAGGAATGTTAGCCACTGACGCTGCTGCTGCTGCTGCGGAACTGTGCATGGTGGCGCGCCCGCGGCCGCGGCTTGCCACAATGCTGCTCCCTCTCTTCCTGATTCCCTTGCTGCCCTTCCCCTTGCCCAAACCGCGCTGGCTGCCACTTCCAGACATCTTCAATGTTTTGGGCGTATAGACAAAAGTTTTGTAAAAGGGCGGGTGAAAAGTGGGGTACTTTAATGGAGTGGGTTGGTTGGTGAGGTGACTGAGTGAGTGTCCCCTAGTACAGTAAGTAAGTATTAACAGTCAGGAAGTACAACTAGCAGTTACAATAATCAGTAGTAGTAATCACAAGTAAATTTAGTGTGTGTACACTCAGACAGTGAGTGCACGCACGCAGGAGCTAGTAGCCTATGGACACAGTGACTGAGTGTCCTAGACTCCTAGTACGGTAAGAGTAAGTAAGTAGTAACAGTAAGTAGAACTAACTAATAACAATAATCAATCAGCGATCAGAAGGAAATGGAGTGTGGGTGGTGTGTGTGTACACTCAGACAGTGAGTGCACGCACGCAGGAGCTAGTAGCCTATGGACACAGTGACTGAGTGTCCTAGACTCCTAGTACAGTAAGAGTAAGTAAGTAGTAACAGTAAGTAGAACTAACTAATAACAATAATCAATCAGCGATCAGAAGGAAATGGAGTGTGGGTGGTGTGTGTACACTCAGACAGTGAGTGCACGCACGCAGGAGCTAGTAGCCTATGGACACAGTGACTGGGTGTCCTAGACTCCTAGTACAGTAAGAGTAAGTAAGTAGTAACAGTAAGTAGTAGAACTAACTAATAACAATAATCAATCAGCGATCAGAAGGAAATGGAGTGTGGGTGGTGTGTGTACACTCAGACAGTGAGTGCACGCACGCAGGAGCTAGTAGCCTATGGACACAGTGACTGAGTGTCCTAGACTCCTAGTACAGTAAGTAGTAACAGTAAGTAGTAGAACTAACTAATAACAATAATCAATCAGCGATCAGAAGGAAATGGAGTGTGGGTGGTGTGTGTACACTCAGACAGTGAGTGCACGCACGCAGGAGCTAGTAGCCTATGGACACAGTGACTGAGTGTCCTAGACTCCTAGTACAGTAAGAGTAAGTAAGTAGTAACAGTAAGTAGAACTAACTAATAACAATAATCAATCAGCGATCAGAAGGAAATGGAGTGTGGGTGGTGTGTGTACACTCAGACAGTGAGTGCACGCACGCAGGAGCTAGTAGCCTATGGACACAGTGACTGGGTGTCCTAGACTCCTAGTACAGTAAGAGTAAGTAAGTAGTAACAGTAAGTAGTAGAACTAACTAATAACAATAATCAATCAGCGATCAGAAGGAAATGGAGTGTGGGTGGTGTGTGTACACTCAGACAGTGAGTGCACGCACGCAGGAGCTAGTAGCCTATGGACACAGTGACTGAGTGTCCTAGACTCCTAGTACAGTAAGTAGTAACAGTAAGTAGTAGAACTAACTAATAACAATAATCAATCAGCGATCAGAAGGAAATGGAGTGTGGGTGGTGTGTGTACACTCAGACAGTGAGTGCACGCACGCAGGAGCTAGTAGCCTATGGACACAGTGACTGAGTGTCCTAGACTCCTAGTACAGTAAGAGTAAGTAAGTAGTAACAGTAAGTAGAACTAACTAATAACAATAATCAATCAGCGATCAGAAGGAAATGGAGTGTGGGTGGTGTGTGTACACTCAGACAGTGAGTGCACGCACGCAGGAGCTAGTAGCCTATGGACACAGTGACTGGGTGTCCTAGACTCCTAGTACAGTAAGAGTAAGTAAGTAGTAACAGTAAGTAGTAGAACTAACTAATAACAATAATCAATCAGCGATCAGAAGGAAATGGAGTGTGGGTGGTGTGTGTACACTCAGACAGTGAGTGCACGCACGCAGGAGCTAGTAGCCTATGGACACAGTGACTGAGTGTCCTAGACTCCTAGTACAGTAAGTAGTAACAGTAAGTAGTAGAACTAACTAATAACAATAATCAATCAGCGATCAGAAGGAAATGGAGTGTGGGTGGTGTGTGTACACTCAGACAGTGAGTGCACGCACGCAGGAGCTAGTAGCCTATGGACACAGTGACTGAGTGTCCTAGACTCCTAGTACAGTAAGAGTAAGTAAGTAGTAACAGTAAGTAGAACTAACTAATAACAATAATCAATCAGCGATCAGAAGGAAATGGAGTGTGGGTGTGTGTACACTCAGACAGTGAGTGCACGCACGCAGGAGCTAGTAGCCTATGAACACAGTGACTGAGTGTCCTAGACTCCTAGTACAGTAAGAGTAAGTAGTAACAGTAAGTAGAACTAACTAATTACAATAATCAATCAGCGATCAGAAGGAAATAGAGTGTGTGTTGTGTGTGTACACTCAGACAGTGAGTGCGCACACGCAGGAGCTAGTAGCCTATATGAACAGTGACAGTGAGTGTCCCTACGGGTACAGTAAGAGTAAGTAGTAAGTAAGTACAACTAACAATAATCAATCAGTAATCAGAAGGAAATAGAGTGTGTGTACACACAGACAGTGAGTGAGTGCACACACGCAGGAGCTAGCTAGTAGCCTATAAACAGTGACAGTCAGTGAGTGTCCTACTCCTAGTACAGTATAACTACAATACTATTAGTAAAGGACAGCAGAAATACTGGTATAGATGATGAGAGAAATAAACAGAGGACAGCTGCCCACAGAGGCAAGGCCCCCCTGAGGCCTAAACCTGTAAGCTTGCAGCAGCTGCCTGTCTCTAATGTAACACACAAGCTACTAACTAAAATACAATGTCTATCTAAATAACAACAATACAGGTGTATATGGCAGGTGTAGGTGAGCAAAAACGCTAGGTAAATGAACACAATAGAGCACTTGCTAAGCCAAAGCACAAAGGAGCAGATCTCTCTCTGTACAAGTCTCAGGCAAGCATGGAAAACCCGAACATGGCGGCCGCTATTTATAGGGTAGGGGCTGGCCAGGGTCCCCCTCTGTGATTGGCTGCCGTCAGAGGGCCTGGGAGCCCTCTGATTGGCTCTAAGCACATCAATCTGGGCTATGACGCTATTCGAGCTCGGTACCGAGCTCGAATAGCGCCGGTTTGCTCGAATAGCTCGAATAGTGAATGGGCTATTCGAGTGTTCTCGAATAGCCCATTCGAATAGCTACAGCTATTCGGAGCTCGAATACCGAGCTCGAATAGCTGAAAAAGAGCTCGAATATTCGAGCTACTCGAATATTCGAGCTCTGCTGAGCACCACTAGTCACTAACAACACTTGCATCATATCGTTAAAGCCAGTGAGCTTATTATTCCTTTAAGAGTACTTAAGGTGTTAGTGTACTCATACACTTAAGTGTACTTGAAATACTTGAGGCTTTGATCAATAAAGCAATTTACTTGTATTACTGATTTTTTTTTTTGTTCTACTGTATGATTGCCACTTTCTGCTTTTCAAAAACAAATTGCCAGCAGCCTGTATTTTTGTCCTCATCATTTGAGGACGCTATAGACACTTCAGTCCAAAATTATAAATATAGTCAATTTGCAAAGTTGGAAGTGCGGATAGTTTTAAAATAGATTTTTCAAGCGGAGGACAACACACATTTTCAATTAGTATAGGCACAGCGTCAGCAAGATAAATAACATTTATATTGTGTTTTTCTCCTGGCGGTCTCAAAGCACCAGAGCTGCAGCCACTAGAACACGCTCTATAGGTAGTAGTGTAGTACACAATTTCTCCAATATCACCCCCTATAGTTAAATAAACAATGCTACTGTAGATAAAACTCAGGCATTTTATTTGCCCATATGTCCTGGCTATCCCAACGTCTAAATTATGTTCCTAGTACAATATATAGCGACAATAATTTATTTGAACATACAGAAGTTTTTTTGTTTTCTCACAGTACCCTATCAATAATTACAAACCCTTATTTGCTGTAATAACAGTAATATACCCTCATGACATACATTTTAAAAAAGCTAAGTCCCTAAGGTAAGTTAGGTAACTATTCATGTATTTTTTTTTAAATGCTGTCACTTTGTCTTTTTTTTTTTTTTGCAAGTGTTTTATTTGGGTAACTATAGGGGCGGGAGGGGGCAGAAAGGTCAAGATCTTTTTAATGTAATTTTTGTATTGTAAATAGTGTATTATTAATGTAATTTTATTTTTTTACCTCAAAATATCCCTAGACACTTTA
Organism: Hyperolius riggenbachi; assembly: GCF_040937935.1. Classification (NCBI taxonomy): domain Eukaryota; kingdom Metazoa; phylum Chordata; class Amphibia; order Anura; family Hyperoliidae; genus Hyperolius; species Hyperolius riggenbachi. Next base: position 495,848,478 of record NC_090647.1, read on the forward strand.
TTCTGTGTGCTTAGAATGCGTTCAAAGCTCTCAGGAGTTGTTTGAGCATTCATTTGAATTAATGAACATTGGCTTCTGGCTGAATCCCTGATTATGCATACACAGGCACTTTGTTTGGCTCAGGGAACACATGTTCCCATTCGCCAATCACAGATGAGTAAATGTCGGTGGGTGCGTGCGACAGCTCTAGAGACAAAGAGATAAGAGATAGTACAAGATAGTAGAGAGAGGGTATGAAGTGGCAGAGAAACGAAGAAAACTCAGGCCCCTTTCACACTGGTGCGTTGTGTTACCCTGTTTTACTGCAGGGTAACGCTACATCAATGAAAGTCTATGGGGCATTTTATACCTGTGCAATGCTATGCAGCAGAAATTATGTATTTGCTGCATGGCCAATGCAGGCGCAACAGCGCTTTGGTGTGTAACTTGCGCTGTGACGTGTGGCAAACCAGAAGTCATGTAAGTCAATGGTGACACAGGGGTTTTTTTCGCTTTGACATTGCTGCACTCATGCGCGGAAGTGTATTTTTTTAATACACGTCCGCACAAATCATTTTTCATCCACAGGAAGTGAGCCCTAGAGAGGTTCGGCCTAGAGAGCCTTAATTCCTGTTTGGCTTTCATCCATAAGGGGGATTGCCACATATTAATGTGGAAATCCCTGAAGGCTATTTTTAACGTTGCGCTGCAGTGTTGTTATCTGATTGCACTGCTAACGCAATCAAGCAGTGTAATGCTGGATACACACGATGCGGTTTTGTGTTCGTTTTTGCGGTCGATTCGCGTCGATTCGATTATTTCCAACATGCTCGATTCGGATTTCGATCGTTTTTGCCGTCGATTTGGCATCATTAACATGCAAATCGACGGCAAAAACGATCGAAATCCGAATCGAGCATGTTGGAAATAATCAAATCGATGCGAATCAACCGCAAAAACGAACGCAAAAACGCATCGTGTGTATTCAGCATAAAACCGGCCTCAAGGTTGCGGACAGAGAAAATGTGCAGGGTGGAGGAGAGAGCAAAGTTTCAGCAGCTGGTTAAAAGTTTTGTAGTTTTGAAACATTCCAGTATCTGCTGGAGAAAATTCTGACTCCTGCATTACCAGTATTCCATTCTAATCATAAATGTTTCTGCTGTAATAAATCTTATCTCAGTCAGCTTGGCTCTATTTGGTACATTGCCAACGAGAGAGCAGCTTGTCATCTCCCCTCCCACATTCCTGCTCCTCACTGATTGGCTGAGGGCAGAGTACAGTGTGAAGCTGCTTATATATGATCTATGCTGTGCTCACATGCATAAAAAGCAAGCTAGATATGACAGTGCAGTTTCTAGGAGGAAAAAAAGAGTAAGGGAAGAAATGAAATCAGGATTGGCTTCAGTCAGAAGCAGTAAAAATGGAAAATGCCTGAAACAGTTTTCTCTTTATTTACTATAGAAAATGCACTGAATTCAAAGCTTGGACAGTGCAATTATATATGTTATGTACATGAACAAGTATTTATCTACTTATGTATGTGTTTTTTTCCTGGGATAGTATGGCTGTCCCTGCTGCTTTAAAGCAAATGGAATCCTGCCAAAAAAGTATTTTATTGCCTTGTAGATCAGATGGCGTTTCTGTGTGTGCACTGTATGTCCCCTCCCCCTTTTCAGGCTAAACTCAATACACTACAGTTTTAACAAAAATAATTGCTTTTCCAGTTTTGTCAGGTTGTGTAATACTTACAATCCTATCAAAATATTTTACTTTCAGTTTGGAGTCAGTCTTCAGTTGTTTGAAACGACTGGCAGAAAATCGGTGATTTATGTGTCATGTCTGACTTTTCTCAATGCCCAAGAGCATAATATTTGTCTGGAAATGTTCCTCCTATCATAAAGTCAGGAGATACCTCTGTCTACAGGGAATTAACTTGCTAATAGTGACAATTACAATGTGGTGAGAGGTACCAGCAGTGTATAGATGGGGCAGTGGCACGCAGTCCATTGCACATTATATACACTGAGCGGCCAAAAAACAGGCACCCTCTAATAACGAGTTGGTCCCCCCTTAGCTCTGATAACAGACAGCGCCGGATTTAGGCCAAGGCCACCTAGGCCATGGCCTAGGGCACCACAGGAGCAAGGGCACCAAAGCAGCAGGCTAAACTGGTGCAGCATTTGTAAGCTGGCAAATGCTGCAATGCAGGGAGATCAGGTGAGTGCCTGACCACGGTACTCTGCTGCTAGCCGCCTGTGCAGCAGCCACCTTGCTCACTGTGCACGTCTGCATTGTGGCCAGCGGCTATGAACTTGAGCAGCATTGGAGACGGAAAGTAAGAGGAAGATTCTGCACTGGAGATAGGTGGAGAAATGAGTGACACTGATGGCTGCTGCGGTGTGAAGGTGAGCTAACTACGTATACTGAAGGTGGGGGGAGGGGTTGAGGGCGTCATCTGGCCACCTATACTAGAGGGAAAGTGGGAGGGGTCATCTAGCTCCCTATACTGGGGGGGTCGTCAGGCTACCTACACTGGAGGGAAGGGGGAGGGGTCATCTTGCTACCTATATTGAAGAGGGGGCGGCTGGTGACAGTGGCCTTGGGCGATAAAGAGTACAAATTCAGCCCTGATCACAGACAATATTCTTCTTGCCATGGATTCAACAAGATGCTGAAACCATTGCTGAGGAATGTTTGCCCATGCTGACATAATGGCAGCTCTAAGTTTGGTCTGATTGGATGGAGGCATTTCCAATCTTTGAAGTGATAAAATAGTATGCCCAGTCTCTTCCCAACCGGTTTCGTTGTTGCCCCGTCAACAGAGGATCACAGATGACTGCCGGTATAACAGAAGTGGCTGACTGCATCTGTGTCTTTTCGTGGTGGAGTGGTTACCTCTGGCGGGCTGCTTGAATTACCATTTGTGGCTGTGGTTAAAAGGGAGCGCTTGTGTACCTCTACTAATCCATATCACTAACTATCCGTCAGAAATGCTCACAAGCGATTAAAGCTCTAGTTTTATGTCATAATGTGTGCTGGAATCGATTCACTTGCAAAGTTGTATGTGTGTTCAACGTGCTCATATGTTATCACGAGTCATTACATGGAGTTGTATGCATGATGCACAGAGAGGCCCGGATTTACATCACAGGAGCTTATAGGCACTATAGACTTTGCCCTCCATAAACCTACAACCCCCCGCCAACCACACTACAAGTGTGCTGGCTGTTCCAGCGGTCACTTCTCTCTTACTTCCCTTACCCATCATAGGTAGCTACAGGTGCCCCTTAGTAATAGGTAGCTAGAAGTACCCTCAGTATTAAGTAGCTAGTGGTGCCCCCGACTGAAGGGAGATCACGTCAGTGGAATGCCAAGAGCTGGGTGCTCTGCATAGTGAAGTAGGGAGGGAGGCCCTCGGGGATAGCATTGAGCCACCTTTCAATCATCAGGCGCCTGTAGGCATGTGCTTACAATGCCTTATGGTAAATCCGGCCCTGTGCACAGAAGCTCAATCACAAATTTTATTCTACGCTAATGGCTGTTTGTAACTTTTGCATTATTCCAGCCAGTGGCGTAGCTAAGAAGCTTGTGGCCCCAATGCAAGTTTATTGATGTTTACATGGGGACCCCATGGACTATATTGATATGGAGCCCCAAAACCTACCAAGGAAAGCTGTAGTATCAAAGAGGTGTAATCTGTGCAATTTTCTGTCTCTATAGTTAAATATGGGGTTTGTCTGCCACAGTCTGGCATCCACAACCAGGCTTACAAAGCCGGAGGACTGGATAGTGTACTGGTTAAGGGCTCTGCCTATGACACAGGAGACCAGGGCTCGAATCTTGGCTCTTCTTGTTCAATAAGCCAGTAAGGAGACCTTGGGCAAGACTCCCTAACGCTGCTACTGCTTACTGAGAGCGCATTCTAGCGGCTGCAGCTCTAGCACTTTGAGTCCGCCAGGAGAAAAGCACAATATAAATGTTCTGTGAAGGGAAACAGATAGTATTGAAGTCATGTTCTGTTCTGGTGTGGATCTGTATCGGCTGCTCAGAATACTGCCCACGCAGAGCGGTACGGCCAGCACAAATGTTTGCTATGCGTGATTTGGAGCATGCAAGCTTCTCAGGTCTTCTTTGTCTGGGTTCATTTTAAGTTAGCAGTCATTAGAAGGTCAGTCCACCCACATACAATAATAAAGGGATTGTAATGCAGAATATTCACCCATCTGGGATCCAGCACTGCTCAGACTGTGCTGACTCTTCTCTCACTTTCCTGACTGGCACAGGCATCTCGCTGTCTAACAACTGGGTGGGAAGCATAAAGGCCCATACACACGTCGGATTTTAGCGAACGACCCTTCGTTTGAACGTTCCGTCGTTCGGACGTTTTCGCGTCAAATCCGACGTGTATACAGACTATCGTTCGGGTGATAAGACTGGTTACCAGCGATCCGCCCGGCGGATCGTTGGTAACCAGTCTTATCGCCCGAACGATAGTCTGTATACATGTCGGATTTGACGCGAAAACGTCCGAACGACGGAACGTTCAAACGACGGGTCGTTCGCTAAAATCCGACGTGTGTATGGGCCTTTAAGGACAACCGAAGCAAAAAAAACTAATGAAATAAACGAGTGTATCTATCTTCCTTCTCCTAAAAATGACTTTTTAAGATATTCCACAGTTTTATTTTATGTTTAAATCTACTTTTTAGGTTTTAACTGTTTTATTGTTTTTGCTTAATGACACATTCATTGAAGTATGCCAGAGCTAAAATCGATGAACTATTGACCCTTTTTATCTCTTTCCTGCTCTCAGAAGCCATTGTCTGCTAGGAAAGTGTTTTATAGTTGAATTTTTTTTATCAATGAGGGTCACACTGTAGTCACTTCCTGTCTGAAGGTGCGTACACACATGCGACTATAGTCGTTTGTAACGATCGTTCCCCGATCTTTACCAACGACGATCGTTACAAAAAACGAACCACCGACTATTAAGGCAAACGACGAACGAGCCAAATCGCTACAAAAGAAAGTTCTGTCTCGGCGGATTTTAACCAACGACGATCGTTTGCAAAAGTAGTACATCGTTGGAAACGGTCGTTTGTACTAGGCTTGACATGCGCATTTCCCAATTTCTCCGTGAAACTTCTCATTTTTATGCGCAGGCGCAATAGTTGCTTTACGTGATGTAACGTTCGTTCTAACGATCAGATCGTTACACACCTTTTAAAACTAACTTTACTTAGGTCGTTCTTTTATCAATTAAAAGTTCGTTCGTCGTCCTCAACGAACGATCGTTGTCGCATGTGTGTACGTAGCATGAGTCAAGACTGAGTCAGCCATTTACATACCTGATATTTAACTCTTTCAGGCAGAGAAAAAAAAAAGGAACACAGCATAGTTATTAGTGTGCTTGGCACTGTACATTCCCATGTCTATCTCACCACCAGGAAAAAATATTCATTGTAGTTTTGGATACTATGATAACAAGTTAAAGGCTCTTTTAGATTTTTATTCCTTTGTTTGTTCCCATCTGTGAAAATTTCTAAAGGTGCCCATACACCTCTCGATCTGCACCCACGATCGACTTTCAGATAAATCCCTCTCTGACCAGAGAGAGCTGACACAACTCCTGCATGTGTCTGTTACAGTGACGGTGAAGCATACTTTTTATTGATTGTATGCTTTACTGTATGCGACACAACGCGCGGATAATGTGCAGTGCCACTTTTATGTTCTGTTGCATTGCACTCCTCCTTTTACAGGAAATGCAATGCCCACTGTGAATCTGACCTAACACTCACTCCCTAACCAGCTCCTGTCATCTCCAAAAGCAAAAACATATCTTGGCCTTTTCACAGAACACTAAAAGGGTGCATGAAAAAAGGGCGCCAGAAAAAAAGGGCCCTGCTGGATAACAAATTGGTGCCGATGGATAACGAAATCTCAATAACGATAAACATTGTTAACGAAATTGGTTAACAATAAATACGGTTTTAAAACAGACAGGAAATGAAAATGAAAATATATTAACATTACGTAATTCAACAATACAGCTTAAACTAACCCTACTCTCACACAGAACCCTCCCTGAACCTAACCATCCTCATGGTGGTGCCTAACCCTAACCAGCTCCCCGGTGGTGCCTTACCCTAACCATCCCCCCAGTGGTGCCTAACCCTAACCCCCCCCCCCCCCCGTGTTGCCTAACAATAATACCTCTGGGTGGTGCCTAACCACCCTTCCCCCCCGGTGTTGCCTAACCCCTCCCCCTGCACAAACACCCTTACACACATAGAAGCGATAATATATTTGATAACGTAAAATCTGCACATACAATACAAATGAAATAATATGACAAAAACTATAACGTTGCAGAGTTCAAAAACTTTAATTTTCTAAAATTGTTAACGATATTTATCAAGCACCCTTTTTTCTGCTTTGGGCTCCGTATTAATGATAAATACATTACAGTCTATGGTGGTGCCCTTTTCGTCCACTAGCCGCCGGCGCATTTTTCCTGTTTCCAACTAAAATGTTAGTACATGCTCTTATAATATTTCATTTGAACTATTGTACTTCACTGCTTTGTGGTCTACCAACTAACAGACTGGCACCACTCCAATCTGTAGTGAACTCGGCTGCTCATCTCATTCATCTTTCTTCTCGCTCTTCTTCTGCTGCTCCTCTCTATCAAACTCTTCATTGGCTGCCAATTAACCAGGGAATCCAGTTCAAACTCTTAACCTACAAAGCTCTGCACAATCTCTCTCCCTGTACATTTTTTCACTAGTTGCCAGATATGAACCCAGCCGCAATCTCAAATATGCACATGACCTTTTTTTTTTAACCTCCTCTAGAATCTCCTCCTCGCATTCACGTACACAAGATTTCTCACGTGCTTCACCCCTCATCTGGGATCCCTTTCCACATCCATCACTCTCCAACCTTTGAAATCTTGAAACGTCACCTCAAAACTCACTTTTTCCGACAAACGCACTTACTAGATGCCCTAAAATCACACTGCCTCTAGGTATGCATATTGTATGCTACCCCTACTCTTGTTCCCCCCCCCCCTTCTTCCTTTAAATGGTAAGTTCAGAAGGGCAGGGATCTCTCACCCTTTGTTATTAATTTTGTGTCTTGCAATTTGTTATACATTTTATTCATCATGTTACTTTTATAACTGTGATTACCAATTCTGTATTTTGTCTTTTGGTGTACACTATTGTCTGTGTTATTATGTACCCCATTTTTGTTTCTTACTTTATACAGCACCACAGAATATGTTGGCACTGTACTCATCAAAAATAAGAATTATATTTCTCATCTTCCTATATTAAATATGAATATAAACTGTATATACAGTATACAGTGGATTTGAAAGTTTGGGCAACCTTGTTAATCATCATGATTTTCCTGTATAAATCGTTGGTTGTTAGGATAAAATATGTCAGTTAAATATATCATATAGGAGACACACACAGTGATATTTGAGAAGTGAAAATAAGTTTATTAGATTTATAGAAAGTGTGCAATAATTGTTTAAATAAAATTAGGCAGGTGCATACATTTGGGCATCACAAAAAAGAAATGAAAATAAAATGTCATTTTATTGATTCCAAAACCTTTAGAACTAATTATTGGAACTCAAATTGGCTTGGAAAGCTCAGGGACCCCCTGACCTACATACACAAGTGAATCCAATCATGAAAAGAAGAGTATTTGAGTATTTAAGGGGGTCAATTGTAATGTTTCCCTCCTCTTTTCATTTTCTCTGAAGAGTAGCAACATGGGGGTCTCAAAACAATTCTCAAATGACCTGAAGACAAAGATTGTTCACCATCATGGTTTAGGCGAAGGATACAGAAGGCTATCTCAGAGATTTAAACTCAGCTGTTTCCACAGTTAGGAACATATTGAGGAAATGGAAGACCACAGGCTCAGTTCAAGTTAAGGCTCAAAGTGGCAGACCAAGAAAAATCTTAGATAGACAGAAGCGATGAATGGTGAGAACAATCAAAGCCAACCCACAGACCAGCACCAAAGACCTATAACATCATCTTGCTGCAGAAGGAGTCACTGACTGTGCATCGTTTAACCATTCGGTGCACTTTACACAAGGAGATGCTATATGCTAGAGTGATGCAGAGGAAGCCTTTTCTCCACCCACAGCACAAACAGAGCTGCTTGAGGTATGCTTAAGCGCATTTGGACAAGCCAGCCTTATTTGGGAATAAGGTGCTAGTTATTTGGGCATAACAAGGGGCGTTATGCATGGAGGAAAAATAACACAGCATTTCAAGAAAAACACCCGCTACCTACAGTAAAATATGGTGGTGGTTCCATCATGCTGTGGGGCTGTGTGGCCAGTGCAGGGACTGGGAATCTTGTCAAAGTTGAGGGAAGCATGGATTCCACTCAGTATCAGAAGATTCTGGAGACCAATGTCCAGGAATCAATGAGAAAGCTAAAGCTGTGCCGGGGCTGGATCTTTCAACAAGACAACGACCCTAAACACTGCTCAAAATCCACTAAGGCCACAGAGGAACAAGTACAACGTTCTGGAATGGGCATCTCAGTCCCCAGACCTGAATATCATTGAAAATCCATGGTGTGAGTTAAAGAGAGCTGTCCATGCTCGGAAGCCATCAAACCTGAATAAACTAGAGATGTTTTGTAAAGAGGAATGGTCCAAAATACCTTCAACCAGATCCAGACTCTCATTGGAACCTACAGGAAGCGTTTAGAGAGGTTGTAATTTCTGCAAAAGGAGGATCAACTAAATATTGATTTCATTTCTTTTTTGTGGTGCCCAAATTTCTGCACCTGCCTAATTTTGTTTAAACAATTATTGCACATTTTCTGTAAATTTAATACATTTCATTTACTTCTCAAATATCACTGTGTGTGTCTCCTATATGATATATTTAACTGATTAAACTGACATTCTTTTATTGTAACAACCAACAATTTATACAGGAAAATCATGACGATTAACAAGGTTGCCCAAACTTTCGCATCCTACTGTATATATATATATATATGTTTATTCCCCTTAGACCCGGACGGCAACATCATTCTTGTCATTATTTTATAGGCAGACTTGTTTCACAAATGACTTTTATTCTTCCTCTGGCCTCTGGCACATAAACGCAAACTGCAAGCAAAAAAAAAATTATATATATATATAATATAAAAAGAAACCTTGTAGCTCACTGCCAACTCTCAACACTGTAATCAACTGCAAATGTTTTTGAGTGGATGATTGATGAGTTTAGTAACTTAGCAGTATCATTTGTACTGATTTTTGGCCTTACGTCTTTTTATTTTTTTTTTTCCTGTCATGATTTCAAATGTAACTAAGAAAAAGCCCACTGTTTGTATAAACTGTGGTGGAAAATATAGATTGATCAACATAAGGTCTGTGGGTGCAGTGTGGGCTGCCCAATATTTATATCTAATAGCAGGAATGATAATCCTTGCTTATAGCAATGTCAAAAGACTAAAATAACAAAATAAAATGCTACTTAAAGTGTACCAGAGACGTAATACAAAAAGAGTTTTATACAGAGTGAGGACGGCGGCGTGGGAGCGATCTGTTAGGATGGGGCTGGAGGAAGCCCCAGGTATGTATAAAACTTTTTTGTAATAGGTCTCTGGTTTCCTTTAAGGGCTCAGATCATAAAAAATGTTATATTTCACTTATACATGGGCTTAATATTTCACTTAGACATGGGCTTAATTTAATAAAGTACTGCACATGTCTGGATCGTCTGTTCTCAATGCTTGATTAGAAAATAGCACATTTTAATTTCTGTTTTATTTATGTATTAGATATATTACACAAAAAAGTTGCTTTAATGTTCTTATTTATTATTATTTGTTATTTATAGTTTCCGTCTCCAGGTGCCAGATCGATTGGCACATTTGGTAACTAGAAATGTTTCTTGTTTTAGGGCCCATTCACACTGGGGCGATTAGCGTCTGTTTACAGCCAATAGCCGAATCACCGGCGATCGCTGGCACTTGTAAAATGCTAGTGCAATGTAATCTATTGCGCCAATTGACGATTAGTGCTAAATGCAAATACGCTACATGCAGCATTTTTTCCGATTTTAGAGCGATCACGATTACAATATACTTCAATCACATTCGCTAAAAAAACGTAAAATTGTTTAGTGAAAAATACACATTTATCTTGTAAAAATCGCTGCCGCAAAACACTAGTGCTAATCGCCAGCATTTTGCGATCGTAAGTGTGAATGGGCCTTTACTGCTGCTCAGTAGGGATGGTCAGTGACGTGCAGACTGTTCTGAGTTCATGCAGAATTATGCAAATTTATGCAGCTCGAAAATGGACCATGATCAGCTATTCTGCACTTTGCAATTGAAAAAGTACCAAAAAGTAGGTGAAAAAGTACTATCAAAACGATTTTGACTATCTTCTTTCTTGTTAGTGGTTTATGAAAGCAAAGCATTTTATTTACAAGGTCTGAAAATATCACTTAGGAGAAAACTCGGGAGAGAACTCAGGAAAAAAAAATGAATTGCATGCGCAGAGAATTTTCCGTTCTGTTGCATTCCTGTTTTTATAGAGAACGCAAAGAAAATGCCACTGTGACCATAGCCTAAGGCTGGAAGCACACTTGCCTGTGCAGAAAACCATGACTCTCTCTCTGGGCTTGATTCACTAAGACAAATAGCATGCCTTATCAAAATTAGCACACCTTGTAAAAGTTAACATGCCTTATCAGAGTAGCACAGCGAGTGCTAGGAACCCGCAGGGGCTCAGGGCAGGACGAGTGGAACTCTCATCATTGCCAATTAGCAGGCATAGGTTCGCTATGCTACTCTGATAAGGCGTGTTAACTTTGATAAGGCGTGCTATTTGTCTTAGTGAATCAAGCCCTCTGTGTTTTTGGAATTCCGTTTTGGCATGCGTTTCCGGGTGCGTTTTGAATTTGTGTTTTATGATGTATGTTACGTTTTTTAATAATCTGCCTTTTCAACCATTGAAAAAAATACAGTATCAGATTTTATTTTTTATAAAAATGTTTTTGCGGCTACATAGAAAAGCATATGCCAATCACATGCGATTCACGCATAGTATGCGGGAAGAACCAACATGCTATGTGATTTTAAAACAAAGCATTGCAAATCCCAAAGAGCTGCTGGTTGCAATTCGTCCTTTCATTAACCTTCCAGGCAGTAACCCCGGGTCAAGCTCGGAGCAGAAAACTGCAGCTCAGAGCGGAAACCCCGAGCCTGACTAGTGATAGTTGCCGGGGGCTGTGTGCAGAGCGCAGTGCACAGCGGTGATTTAAACTCACTTCCCCCGGGATCAAGATGTCCGCAGCCATTCTCCTTCCTGTCCTCGGAGGCTCTGGATCGCTCTGGTGAGATCGCACCAGAGGTATGTTTCTTCTAAAGTAAAATGAGCTATAAATTACTTTTCTCCTATGTTGCTGTCACTTATAGAAGTTAGTAGGAATCTGACTGAACTGACAGGTTTTTGACTAGTCTATCTCTTCATGGGGGATTCTCAGTATTTCATTTATTCTTTACGAAAGCACTCCCTGGAAAGGTTCTATACAAAGATACAGGCCACCCCTCCTAACTGCACAATTCTGGCAGTTGGACTGAGCAACTGCCGTTCGCTAAGTGCTATTGAAAATAAAGAGAACCCTTTATAAGATTTACATTGAAACGATAAATACGGTTTTAAAATGGACGGGAGTTAATAACGAAAATATATTAATGTTAAAAATCGTTATGTAATTAAACAATACAGCTTAACCCAACCCTTAACACAGAACCCTCCCCTGGTGGTGATTAAAACGAACCACTCCCCTAGTGGTGCCTAACCCTAACCACCACCCCTGGTGGTGCATAACCCTAACCCCTTCCCCCAGTGTTGCCTAACCCTAATCCCCCCCTGAGTATTGCCTATCAGGCCCGGTCCGCCCATGATGCCAAGTGAGGCGGCAGAAGTCTGGGGGCAGCACTAGGCAGAAACAGGAAGTGAGGAGAGTGCCCCCTATACTGGAGGCAACTGTACCTGGCCAACCTATACTGGGGGCAACTGTACCTGCAGCTATAATGTGCGGTGGAAATACTCAGGTGTTCTGCGATCATTCCAATTTGGAGGAGGGGGGGCGCATCCTCACAAGTTTGCCTCAGGCAGCAAAAAGTCTAGAACCAGTCCTGGCACCTAACCCTAACCCCCCCCCCCCCCCGGTGGTGCCTAACCCTAACCACTCCGCCCTGCAGAAACACCCTTTTACACATAGAAATGATAATATCTTTGATAACGTAAAATATGTACATTCAAACAAAATAATATGACAAAGACTATAACATTGCAAGTTTCTAAAATGATAACATACTTCAAAAACTTTAACGTTCTAATGTTGTTAACGATATTTATTGGGTGCCCTTTTTTCTGCTTATTTTGCCGTATTAACGATAATTGCAGTAGAGTGTATGGCGGTGCCATTTTCATCCACTAGCCTACGGCGCCCTTTTTTCCTGCTTCTGAAAAGTCATTTACAGCACATTTGGGAGAAATGTACTTTTTATTTATGTGTTTTCAGGTATTTTAAATTTAATTTTTTTTTTTTTGCGATAGTGGTCCTATACACTGGGATTCCAGGCAGATGCAACAGGTCCTCTTGGAGGCTAGCAGACAACCTGTGGATGAATTTATCTAAAGTACTTAAAAGAAAATACATAATGGTCTTGCAAGGCGAAATAAAGATCTATTTGACACTGGAAACGCTTACAGCATTTTGCAATTCCACGCTGGCCTTGCAGACAGATGTGAACAGATAATGACAGGGAAGGTATATGACATCCTCACTAGCAGTCTACGTGACACCCACAGACAAGCAAGGCCTTTGTACGCTGCCCCTGCCTCACACACACCGGCTGTGGAAACACCCCCGGCCTGCTTGATAAATCAGTCTCGGGAATAATGTCTGCAGCTTTTTGCGAGTCACGCAGCGTCTAATGACCGTTGTTTTGCAGAGAACATGCCTTATTCCTTGAAGTCGCTGTAGGTTCTGCTTTAAATCTGTAGGAAACTAAAAGGGGCACCTGTATTAGTCATTTATTACCGGCTTGGACAGGGCTCCTGGCTTACCTTACATAGCTGAGGTTTCTGTTGCATCGTTTTTCTCCATTCCAACCTCTTTTCAGCACCAAATAAATCTTTCTCGTTTTACAGCTCTCTGAAAACACTCCGGCCGTGTTAGCTTAGCATATTATTGATAACTTAGCAGTTGTTTAAAATGATTACCATAAGGGGCATAAATGCAGCGTTCTGCTGACTGCTCTGGGCTCCTGTGGGCCTGGAGGGATGTAGGCCTTTGCGTTAAGTGGACCTGTTACCTACAGAGTGCAATGTGGCATACAAAGCGCAACTCTACTGGGGAGTTATGTTTGTTTTAGTATTTCACATTTGTAGAAGGTTTACAAGTTTAAAATCAATGCTCTATATATTTTTAATTTAACCACTTGACCCCAAAGGGAACAGACCAGAGCAATTTTAACCTGTCAGCGCTCCTCCCTTTCATTCTCCAATAACTTTATTACTACTTATCACAAAATTATCCATACTTTGTTTTTTCGCCACAAATTAAGCTTTTTGTGGATGCTACTTGTTTTCAGTTATTAGTTTATTTTCTATGCATTTTATAGGAAAGACAAAAAAAATGAAAAAAATACATTATATACATATTTTCCAATTCCATCCCCTATAGTTTTAAAATAAGCAATGCTACTATAAAGAAAACCCACACATTTTATTTGCCCATTAGTCCTGGCTATCATAACATTCAAATTATGTTCCTAGTACAATGTATGGTGAGAATATATTATTTGGAAATAAAGGTGTCTTTTTTCTGTCTTGTGAATTTTTTATCCGGTCCCTAATTACAAGACCTTATTAATAGTAATATACCCTCATTACATACATATTGAAAAAGCTGTGTCCCTAAGGCAAGTATCTATGTATTTTGTGTGTTGTTGTTTTTTGGTAACTGGGGGGGGGGGGGGTTAGAAGGGAGGGACTAACTTTATTAATTTTTAATTATTATTTTCCCTAAGTGTATTTTTACATATTTACCACTAGATGGCAACAACAACACTAGCCTAAGTTTGGAAGGGATTCATTACATACATTTTTAATGACAGTATAAATGTATGGTGTACCCCTTCATCAATCATGGATCTCCAAGTTCCGATGGGTACAAGTGGCGGGCGACCGCGCACATGTGCAAAGCAGCAGTGAGCAACGCATAAAATATCCTGGAACCGCTAAAAGGCTCCAGCAGTTTTAATGTGGCAGCTTGGCACTAAGAGATTACATGTTTGTTTTTTATTTGTGGTTATCAAACAGATAAAATTATACATCTCTGATTTTAAATATTTAAAGTGCATATTGCTTCAGAAAAAAATCAAATAGGACAGAATGCTGAATACTCAGGAGCCCATATTAACATTCAGCTGTGTCCAGTACAGAAGTGAATAGCTAATTAGGATTTGTAGCCACTTCCTGCTTATGATAAATCAGTCCACACAGTTTTGTATGACTGATAGCGGTTTAATATGACAGTCGGTGACTGTGCATTGCAGGCCAAAAAAAGGCACCCTTTTTTTGCATAGTGCTGACATCACCTGCAAGATCACAGTTTCCATGTAGGCAAGTAGACAAATAACAAAACTAGCTTTGTAAAAAAGGAGTGGAAACATGCAGGTTCATTAATAAAAGTTATATGTCCATACGCTCCAGGAAACTCACAATTTTCCCCACACTTCAGCCTTCTAAACTCAAACCCCAACCCAAACCCCCCCCCCCCCCCCCCCCAACACACACACACACACACCTCCCCGCAGGCTTCAGGGCTATTTATATTTTTAGTCATCCTTCTTACTTATTTATAGAATTTGTTTTAATAAATTATAAAAAGTATATAGATAAAGTGTGAATTAGAGAAAGAGAGATAATTCTTGAGTTTTGTGACATAACCCTTTTTTAAGGAACTTCTCTTAAAGCAGTAGGATTAGACATACTATGCCAGGAAAAAAAGAAAAGAAACACATATATAAGTAGATAAATACTTGATCTACTTACATAACACATGTATTATACTGCCCACGTTTTGATTTCAATGAATGCTATATAGTACATGAAGAGAATTCTGTTTCTGGTGGGAACTATGTCTTTTGCCCACAGTTTAGGCAAAATCCTGATTACATTTCTGCCCTTTACTTTTTTTATTTTCTCCTCCAATCACTGAGTCACCTCAGCCTTGCTTGTAAACACAAGTGAGCAGAGGATCATGTTTCAGATAGGCAGCTAGGCAGGGAAATAAATGGAAGAGGAGGAATATATTATAGATTAAAAGACACCCCCCCCCCCCCCCGGCATGCAACTGTTTGGCACTGACTACTAAAGAGCCAGTGCTCCTTAAGTGTGTGATAAATCCAATCCAGAACAGCAGAAAAAGTTTTGAAAGTTTTGAATGCAGGATTAGCATCTTTATCACTTAATACACTCAGACCAGTTGCTATTGAAATGTGATTTCTATGATGACAATCCCGCTTTAAAGGTTAATTAATGTGCCTGATTTAATCACCTTATGTATTTTTAAATGTCTGATTAGTTGGTAAGCATCATGTGATAATGGCCCTTATTCAATTTACTTTTTCTTCAAAGTTTTCTCCAAGGTGATATTTTCACACCTAATTAATAAAATGCCTTTTAATCAAGCTATAAAATGCTCAGAATAATTTTGATAGTACATTTCACCTTCTTTTTGATACTTTTTTTAAATTTCAGAATGCAGAAAGTTATTTTAAACAGAAGATAATTCAATTCACCTTTTCTTCTAAGTTTTCTCCTAGGTGATAATTTTTCATCTTCTGTTTAAAATAACTTTTCAGCACTCCTATAACACAGCAAAAAAAGTACCAAAAAGTCGTTGAAAAAGTACCCTCAAAATTATTCTGGGTATTTGCTTGCTTGGGTATTTTATTGATAAGAGAGAAGAAAGAACAATCGAGAGCCCCCGATAGTGTATTATTGTTGATTTGATTGACGTGAAAGAAATAAATGGTAAATTATACTCACAAGTATGGGTTGCCGGGTCAGGCAACCACTTGTATCACAGACGGGGAAATTAGACCTGTCCCCGCTCTCTGTGTAGAAGAAAAGGGTGTCCACACCCATCCACGAGGTGGGTATCACGTAAAGAAAAAAAACAGAGGCACCAATAGAATAAAATTGATTCCAATTAAAACCAATTAAAAATGTGGGTGGCAATGGTGGACTTGTCTACCCTACAATAAGCAAAAGACCACTTTATATGGTTAACAATGTAAATTAAATCAATTTAGAACTCCAAATAAACAATTAGTTTGCAACGCGTTTCACGGGACACAAGCCCGCTTCCTCAGGCAAAACACATACAGGCAGGTGCAACCAAGTAGTGGTCCGTACTGGCGTAGCGCCTCTTTTATTGATAAGGCGTTAAAATATCACCTAAAAGAAAATTTGGGAGATAAAAGGAATTAAACAAGGGCCCATGATTATTTTATGTTTCCTGTTTTACACTTACATCCAACAAAATTCTAGAAAAAAAAATAGATCTGAGTGTGCTGCAGTTGCCAGAACTAATACAATCAAATGAAAATGGAATGTTTACCCAGTTAACTAATTCGGTCATA
Organism: Hyperolius riggenbachi; assembly: GCF_040937935.1. Classification (NCBI taxonomy): domain Eukaryota; kingdom Metazoa; phylum Chordata; class Amphibia; order Anura; family Hyperoliidae; genus Hyperolius; species Hyperolius riggenbachi. The sequence continues at coordinate 495,865,185 of NC_090647.1, forward strand.
CTGTACATAATATAAGATTAACACCTGCAAAGTAAACAGAAATAGTCATGTAAGTGTTTTATAATAAAACAATAATAGCCTACAGGTGAAACTCAAAAAATGTGAATATTGTGCAAAAAGTCCATTTATTTCAGTAATTCAACTTAAAAGGTGAAACTAATATATGAAATAGGAACCATTTGCAGGTGTTTTGGATTAATTAGCTGATTAGAGTCTGAAACTTTGAGCCTAGAATATTGAACATTTTCACACTATTCTAATGGTCTGAGATTTAGATTTTTTTTGGTTTTCATAAGCTGTAAGCCATAATCATCTAAATTATAACAAATAAAGGCTTGAAATATTTTGCTTTGCATGTAATGAGTCTATTTCATATAGTAGTGTCACCTTTTAAGTTGAATTACTGTAATAAATGTACTTTTGCACGATATTCTAATTTTTTGAGTTTCATCTGTATATGTTAACACATTAAATCTTTAATTTAATCCTTTAAAAAGACCTAAAGAGCCTAAAAAATGATAAATTAACTGCGCCCTGCGAGGTCATATCTGAATATTAACAACAAAAGGTAATGACAAATCTACGCAATTCAGAAATACACAAGTGTTCCACAACTAAATACATTCCAAAATATAACAAACTGATGTTCAATGTAAAATCATGCTAAAGATCAGGGCAGCATGGGTGTAGTGGGCAACACAGTGGCATAGCGGTTAGCACTCTCATCTTGCAGTGCTGGGTCCTCGGTTCGAATCCCAGCCAGGTCAACATTTGCAAGGAGTTTGTATGTTCTTCCTGTGTCTGCATGGGTTTCCCCCGGGCACTCCAATTTTCTCCCACAGCCCAAAAACATACAGATAAGTTAATTGGCTTCCCCATAAATTGGCCCTAGACTACTATAAATACACGACTACACAATAGAATTATAAATAGATATAAATATGACATATGAGTAAACTGCACCAACATACATTTTAAAATAAACAATTATACTACCGGTATTTTACATTTAAAATAGGCAGTTTCCCTCCCACACCAAAAATTACCCACATACATTTTTTATTAAAAAAACAAAATAAAAAAAATACAATAAAAAAAAAACAACAACATAAATAGTTACCCAAGGGTCTAAACTTTTTAAATATGCATGTCAAGATAGTATGTTATTATATTATTTAAAATTATAAGCTTATAAATAGTGATGGACGCAAATTGAAAAAAATGCACCTTTATTTCTAAATGAAATATCGGCACCATAAATTGTGATAGGGACATCGTTTAAACGGTGTAATAACCGGGACAGATGGGCAAATAAAATACATGGGTTTTAATTACGGTAGCGTATATTAATTTCAAACTATAATGGCCAAAAACTGAGAAATAATGAATTTTTTTCATTTCTTTCTTAATCTTCCTGTTAAAATGGATTTAGAAAAAAAGAATTCTTAGCAAAATGTACTACCCAAAGAAAGCCTAATTAGTGGTGGAAAAAACAAGATATAGATCAATTCATTGTGATAAGTAGCAATAAAGTTATAGGCGAATGAATGGGAGGTGAACGTTGCTCAGATGCATGAGATTTTCGGCACTGCGGTGCTGAACCGGTTAAGGATTAAATCCCATACCAAAGTTATACAGAAGTGTAGTTAATGTCATAGAACTGGAATATTATGTATGACCTAATTAATGGACCACTATCGTGAAAAAGTATGCAGTTAAAATCTAACAGAACCGACAGGTTTCGGGCCAATCCATATCCTCATGGGGGATTCTCAGAATCTTCTTTGTTTTCAACAGCATTTCCTAAACAGCAGTTGCAGTCTAACTGACAAAATAGTGTGCAAGTGAGTAGGGAGGCTGGCAGGTATCTTACTATTTTGGCAGTTAAATTGTTGTTCAGAAAATGCTGTTGAAAACAAAGAAAGCCCTGAGAATCTCCCATGAGGAGATGGACTGGCCAAAAACCTGTTGGTTCTGTCAGATATTAACTGCCTACTTTTTTCGCGATAGTGGTCCTTGAGTTGAGTAAACATTTTATTTTCCTCTTTTGATTGTATTTACCACCAGTACCTCTTAGGCCTGGTTCACATTAGCGTTCCCTGTCCGGATCCGCCTGATCGGATCCGGACCGTATACTGTACAAATGGAACGTACGTTCCGCATAGCAATGCAAAGTCTATGCCGACGTTCACATGTGTACGTTCCGTACAGAACGGAGCCGGATCAGATCCGGACTCCGGACACTGTTCCAACATGCGCTATTTTTCAGGTCCGGATCATCCGGCCGACGCACCCGGACCGGAGCCTGACTGCACCATCCGGAAATAGAAACCTATGGGAAACGGAAAGCACAGAACACACAGGATACAAACACCTGGCGTTCTACCCCACTTCCTATGCGTATTCTAGCGGCCATTTCGGATGGGGACACATGGGCAGCAGTGGAGCAGCAGTGACCTTACGTGCTGGAGCTGTTCGGCAGTATGTCGGAGGTGGAGGTGAGGCCTAAACAGCAGAGGACCTGATTCTACAGGTGCACCAGGAGCACCTTCTGCTGACCCCAACAATTTTATTAGTAATTTCGCTGTTTTTACCACACGGATCCGGATGGCAGCCTGATACATTCGTGATGCAAACGGACCGGATCCGGATCGGAACCATACGGTTCCGATCCGGAAGGTCCTGATCCGATCCGGATCCGGTCCGTTTAAATGCCAAAACGCAAGTGTGAACGGGGCCTTACAAATCAATCACCTGAGCAAACTGTTGATTTGCTTCCTTCCAGGAGAATTTCAAAAAAATATTTTGCTATTATTTTTTATAAGAAAAGTCTGAACCCCTGATCTGCAAGAGTGATTCAGAATGCCCAGTTCTTCAAGAATCGGGATTATGGTTAGAAAACTAGTGCTCTGCAGAAGGAGATCAGCAGTGTAACACTAACTTGTCATATTTTATATGTTGCTCATTTTAAAAATACACATTTTCCCCAAAATATGTTCAGTACAAAGCAATATATATTATGTGTGTGTATTATTATTATTATCGATTTATAAAGCGTCAACATATTCTGTGGCGCTGTACAAATTAAGAAACAAATATGGGGTGCATAATAATGCAGACAATGGTATACACCCATAATATACAAAATACAAAATTGGTACAAAATACAGAATTGGTAATTACAGTGACAAAAGTAACATGATGAATAAAATGTATAACGTATGTATAACTAATACCAAGACACCAAAGGGTGGGGCGTATACGTGTGTATGTGTGTATACTGTATGTTAGCGCGCTGCAAAATTATTATGATTTGTATTTTTCCCTCACTGAATTACTGCATTATGAGTGTACTTTTCTGCTCGTATAGAAGTACAATCTACAAATATCTTTTTTTTTTTTTCAGAAGGCAAAATCATACTCAAAAAAGGTAAAATGGTTTACAGTAAATATATTTAAAGAATAATTATCACATACGATACTTGCTCTCCTATAACTGCTATCAACATATTTGTATGTTTCTGGATCTATAATAAATGGTTTGTGCTGGAAGTTAAAAGAATAAATAGATATGCACTTATCTGAGAATCGGGGATATAGTTTTAAAGAAAGGATGATTTGTAAAAAAAAAAAAAAGTTAAAAAAGCCACATAACTACATTTTTGTTCCATACATTTAGGCTCGGTTCCCATCTGCCGTTGGACAACGTTCGGGAGCGGACAGTGTAGTGTACGCTTTAATGGTCCACTGTGGTCTGGTTGGAGCCTGGAGCAAATGTGTTTCCTCCAAAGGCTATATAGGGAACGCTTCTGCTCTTCTGGGATTATCGTGGGCTGCACCGAAGTGCGCTCCGCTTATCGCAATGGATCCACTGGATACATTGCAGACGCACAAGTGTGAACGGCTCCTATATATAAAATAGGAACCATTCGCTGTTCGTTTAGGGATGAGCAGAGAGCGGACAAAAAACATCCGCTCTCAGCTCAAGTGGGAGCACAGCCTTAGAAACCTGATCACGACTTTTATAACTATTTACACAAGTGGGAACGGGTTTTGTTCCCTAGCGATCCAGCTTCAAAACCTGGAGAGCAGAGGGTACTGTAATTACGCTAACAAGTGATCAGTAGCCCCATTGATTTGCTTTAGAAGTGGTAAATTAAGCTTCCCCCATTCACATCTGTTCCATCTTCCCGCAGTTGCTATTTGAGATTTAGCAGTATGCAGCTCATTCAGGGTTCCTTCTTACTATGTGTGTGGCAGTGCGTCATAATGCAAGTTGTAGCGGCACAGCAACGCAATGTTGATTTATAAAACAAAGAAGCACAGGGTATGATGCAGTTAAAAATGTACCACTAACTTACTACCAGGTCTGTCTATTGGTATTTAACTGTACTATGGAGGCTTGAAGTCTGTAGCGGAAACTAATTTACATGATCAGCAGGATACTAACAACTGAAACTAAATAGAACTACCTGTACTTCTTTTGAAGATTGGATTATTGACATTGTTGCCATTTTTTACTCACTACTCTTACTCACTTTTTTACTCACTCACACTCAATACATTTTTTTGTACTTTTTTGTGCACACACATACACTTTTTTCCTTTTTGGTACATCAGATGGCCAAAGTGTGAATGCAATACGGTGTGCACCTTCAAGGCTTGCAAACACGTGCAACCTTTCCGCCCAACTAGTGTCCATGCTCGGTCCGTTGGACGATAATTGGGCACGTGAACATGTTAAAACCGACTAGACGGGTGACTGATAACATTCGGTTTGCCCGTTCCAACAGGTGGATCGACTTGCATGACTGTTGGGCTGATATTGTGCAGTTGGCCACTTGTGTACAAGTTGTTTGAATGACTTGTTTTGAATGCAGTATTGTGCAGTCCATCGTTCGCTTGCATGTGCAGTATGCAAATAAGTTGGTCGTTTAGTTTAGCTTAGTGTGAAAAAGTTACACTTGTGCACGAGCTTTTAGTTAAATATCAAAGCAGATTGAAGTATGTTTGTGTGTGTGAACCTGAGCAGGGGCGTATCAATAGGGATTGCAGAGGTTGTGACCGCATCGGGGCCCTTGGGCTAGAGGGGCCCCGGAGGGCCCTCCCTCAACTACAATATTAGCTCTCTATTGGTCCTGTGCTCATAATAGTCACTTCTATAGATACTTTGAATAGTGGTAATCATTAACAAACTGTCCCCATCCCCTTCTTGCACCTCAGACACTGTAGTTGCCATTGGCAGGTTTTGGTGCGCCGTATCAATTGTTATGTATAGAGTGCTTGGGGGGCCCCATTGTAAAACTTGCATTGGGGCCCACAGCTCCTTAGCTACGCTACTGAACCTGAGATAAACAACTGTCATTGGCTTCAATTCACTAAGCTTATCTCCTGTCTTTAATAACATTTCTAGAGTTTTCACCATGGTGATAAAGCATGTAGTATTCAGGAAACATTTTAGCTCAGGCAAACCTAAAGTTAACTCTTCTGTCTTTAAGTTAACTCTTCAACCCTTAAAGGGGCACTATGGCGAAAAATTGTAAAATTTAAAATATGCGCAAACATATACAAATAAGATGTAAATTTGTTCCAGAGTAAAATGAGCCATAAATTACTATTCTGCTATGTTGCTATCACTTACAGTAGGTAGTAGAATTGCTGTCAATTACAGTAGGTAGTAGAAATCTAACAGAAGTGACAGGTTTTGGACTAGTTCATCTCTTCAAAAGGGGATTCTCAGGGATTTATTTATTTTCAAAAGCACTTAGTGAATGGCAGTTGCTCTGTCCAACTGCCAAAAAACTGTAGCGAGCAGGGAAGCTGGCCAGCATCACTGTTTAAATCCTTTTTAGGGAATATCTTTATAAAGAATAAAAGCCTTGCTGAGAATCCCCTATGAAGAGATGAACTAGTCCAAAACCTGTCACTTCTGTTAGATTTCTACTACCTACTGTAATTGACAGCAACATAGGAGAAAAGTAATTTATGGCTCATTTTACTCTGGAAAAAATGTACTTCTTATTTATCTGTGTTTGCACATATTTTACATTTTAAAATTTTTCGCCATAGTGCCCCTTTAAAATAACTCCAGAATTCTAAAGTTAAAGACAGGGGGCCATATGCAATTCACTTTTTCACCTTAGTTTTCACCTAGGTGATACTTTTAAATTTGTCAATAAAATGCCTTTTAAGCAACCAGCACGCAAGAAAATACTCAAAATAATTTTGATAGTACTTTTGCACTTACTTCTCAGTACTTTTTCAGTTGAAAAGTGCTGGAAAAATATTTTAAATAGAAAATGAAAAATTATCTCCTAGGTGAAAATGCAGGAGAAAAGTGAATTGCATATGGGCCAGGCTGTTAATTAACTGTGTGTGAAAATAACTACAGAGGAGGTAACTTAACTACAGTGGAGGTATCTTAAGGAATGAAGAGATAGGATAACTCTCTCACTGTGTGGTGGCAAGTTTTCTCTTGCCTTATTATCTCCAGCATGATTTTAGTGAATTGAGGCCATTGCTCCGCAATTTGCAAACCGCAATTTGCATTTACACAAACCTCCGGCACCTGCGATTTTCTCAGGTGCCTCTGGGTGCCAAAATGTATCTTGCTTGCTGCTAATCGGGTGCCTGTGGGTACTGAAATTTACTTTCTTTGCCGCATAGCGCATCGATTTAGGAGGAAGGGTAGGGTTAGGTGCTACGGGGGGGGGGGGGTGTCTTAGGGTTAGCTAACACGAGGTGGGTCTTAGTGGGTCTTAGGGTTAGGCATCGGTGGAGGAAGTGTTCTGTGTGAGAGTAGAGTTAGGTTTAGCCATAGTAAAATGTCGGTAAACAACATTACCAATATTTTACTATCAGAATCCAGCAGTAAAATACTGCTAATTTTAGCGATATTCTACTAGCCGCAATCCCCTGCGCCCTTTTTTCAAGGCACCTTTATTTTATGTATGCGTTAGCCAATGCAAGCCGCTTGGTCAGAGTGGAAGGGGAAGCCACAATTTGTAACTTGACTTGCATGAATCTTGATCCATATGCATATAAGGAAACAGCTCATTTTTGAAGAGTGAAAAATAACAGGAAAAATAGACCTTAAAGAGGATCTCCTTCCTAAAATACAAAATCATGCAGAGCTGCTGTAATGAAAAGTTAGATTTACCTGTGGTGTCTTGTCCCATGAAGCCGTCCCGAAGACCCCGCATCACTCCACTTCCGGTGCCTGGCCCCGCCTACCCTCTCTCCTGAGAGAAAAAAATGCCAAGCTATGACTGCAGTAAATAGCTTGGCGTTTTTTTCTTGGAGGAGAGAGGGGAGGCGGGGCCAGGCGCCGGAAGTGGAGTGATGCGGGGTCTTAGGGACGGCTTTGTGGGACAAGACACCACAGGTAAATCTAACTTTTCATTACAGCGCTGCAGGATTTTGTAACGCTCAGGAGGTTTTTCAGCCGAGAGTCCCCCAGTATAGTTTTAACTTATACCATGGCTGTAATAGCTTCAGCTAGCACTAGGCTAGCTAGTAGAGGTGGCCGGCATCCCCCATATTACTGATGACCCCCCTCGATCGCCCGCTAAATACATTACCCAGCCTGGATCCAGCGATTGGCGCAGCCTCCCCGGACAGCTCCGCTCTTCTCTATGGGGAGGATCGAAAATGAAGTCATGACGTCGGCAATGTCATGACGTCATGCGCAGACCCGATCCTCCCCATAGAGAGGACCGGAGATGTGCAGGGAGGCTGCGCGATCGCTGGATCCAGGGGAGTAATGTATTTAGCGGGCGATCGGGGGGATCAACAGTAATCTGGGGGATGCAGGCCACCTCTACTAGCTAGGCTAGTGCTAGCTGAAGCTATTACAGCAATGGGATAAGTTTAAAATATACTGGGGGACTCCTGGGGACAGCTGGCGGTATGACCGACACAGTGTCGGGCATACCGCTAAGGAGGTTAAGCAATCGTCAAGATAGAAATGCGTATAACGGTTTTACAGATTTGATGTAGTTTCCAGGATTGCCAAACAGGTTCACTTTAAACCTGCTTAACACAAGAGAATTTATGCGCGCTCAAACACCAAGTTTAACCCTAACAAATCTGGCATAGCAAATCTGGCCTAATTGGCTTATCATGAGGCATTGCTCATGCAAATATGCATTTGCTTTCTCATGCCAAATCATGCAGGGTCAAAAACCAATACCGCAAAGCGGTTGCCCTGCGGAAATTAGTTCATGATACATAGGCACTATCCAGGAGCGCCACGGGGAGGCTTCCCAATGCCCCCTGTGTCGGGCATACCACCAAAGAGGTTAAGCAATCGTCAAGATAAAAATGCGTATAATGGTTTTACAGGTTTGGTGTAGTTTCCAGGATTACCAAACAGGTTCACTTTAAACCTGCACTGATGATTTCAGTAAACTTATTTTCAGAATATTTAAGCCTGGTGGCAGTGGCGTAGCTAAGGAGCTGTGGGCCCCGATGCAAGTTTTACAATGGGGCCCCCCATGCACTCTATACATAGCAATTGAAACGGCGCACTAAAAGCTGCCAATGGCAACTACAATGTCAGAGGTGCAAGAAGGGGATGTTTGTTAACGATTACCACTATTCAAAGTATATATATAAATGATTATTATGAGCACAGGACCAATATAGAGCTAATACTGTAGTTGAGGGAGGGCCATTCGGGGCCCCTCTGGCCCAAGGGCCCTGATGCGGTCGCTACCGCTGCACCCCCTATTGCTACGCCCCTGCCTGGTGGGCGTAGGTTGCCTGGCAATATTCACTGCCATTATTACAACGTCCATCGCTACTTCCAGTCCTATAAGCCACCAGCATGACTATTACGCAACTGTTATTAGAATGGCTGAACAACACAGCCCTAATGAACTATACATGAAAAATGAAACAGTAATATAACGGTCATTATAACAAGCACCTTGTATCTTGTCAGCGTTTACTAATCTGTCACTTGAATGAAGCTCTGAGTACATTCACTTTATTTCATTAGGTTCAGTTCAGTTTGTGGTGCAAAACATCATTACCCGTATATGACTTAATGAATTATACATGGGGATTGCATAGTCACAGTAATATAGTTTTTGGGGTGGTGCAGAGGTTATAGTTGCAGCAGTTACTACATTTGATTGTTCCATTTCCAATATGCATACATTTGCATACAGTTGGCCTACAATTTGCATAAACTGAAAGCGGTAATAGGTTTACTTTCATTTTCTCCTGGTAGCCTTACCAAATACTGATCTATAGCAGACAGCTTCTGGGTGCAATCTACAAAGAAAGCTGTGTAATCTGCCAATAACCATGTCCCGCTTATATATTGAATTGGATATTACATTATTATGTAAGATGACAGTTTCCAGCATTAGTTGAAATTGACTGGGAGGGAGGAATTTTGATTTCACAGAGTTGCCAATACTTTGGACCAGAGGCAGGGAGGCTAGCCGTATGGCCAATAAAACAAAGCAGATCGAGAGCCCCAATAGTTCAGTATGTCAAACCAATTGGTCATAAGAATAAATATATGAGAATATACTCACAAAGGTGGGTTACCTCTGGTAACCACTCAGGAGGCAGGTGGGGAGATTAGACTAACACCCCTCAGGTTATTGGGTTAAAAATGTCGCTCTCCATAGAATTAGAAGAAAAGGGGGTAACACCCATCCACCAAGGGTAGACACTTAGAATAAACAATTGTTTAAAAAGGAGGTGCCAGATAAGGATAAAATAGTTAAAAAAACGTTGAAAAAGGGAGGGTTGTGGTGGACTCACCTCCACGCTCATTCCTGGTCTGGATCTTCTTTCCAAGCTCCATATATTGTCTGATGAAGCGGGATGTAATCTGTGAAATGCGTTGCTATCACTCTGGAGTCTGTTTGAATAAAGTTATTTTTCACTGAATAACTGATCGTGTGTCTACTTGTGGGAGGTGAGTCCACCACTACCTCATCCTTTTTAAACAGTTTTGAACTATTTTATCCTTATCTGGCGCCTCCGTTTTGAACAATTGTTTGTTCTGTATGTTGAATAAAAAATTGCAAACACTGATGTCTAAAAGACGGGCCCTATGTGTACATAAAAAGTCATATAACCTTAAGGTTCATGTACAGCACTATGCACGTTTACTAGCACTTCCTTTGCCCCCGTGTTACCTTCGGACGTTTGTGGGGTGGTCCTCGGAATTGTCTGCCATTAGTACATGATCCATCACCTGTGGAGCAGACATACTCCATCCCCCCAAACGCCCAGGGAATTTTTCAACCCTCCTGTGGGCTAGCTACATCCCACTTGCTTTATCAATACAAGTAGAGGGGGATGAGCCAGGACCCCCACAGCTCTATTTATGGGTTGTAGTCCCTATATAGGGCATTCACAGGAGAAGTTACACTACAAGTGGCATCTGTTTTACAGCCATATCTGATTTTAATAATAATAAAGTATATATGACTTTTTATGTACCCATAGGGCCTATCTTCTAGACATCAGTGTTTGTAATATTTTTCCCTGGTACTTGCTTTTCGGTTAGTGTTTGGGTCAATAAAAAATTGGTAAGGCATTTTTAATTGTATATTGTGCCAGACTTTGATTCTTTTGTAGTACGAACAACCATAGCCGCATATTAATCCTTAACTACTAAGCTTAACCTACCACTAACCTAACACAATACTGTTGCCTATAACTTAATTTCATCAATCTCTGTCAAAATGCTATCTGCATAGTGTTTATATGTCCTCACCATGTTTGCAGGGTTTCCTCCAAACTCTAAGTTCCCTCCCACATTCCAAAACATACTGGCAGTTTAACTGGCTTCCACTCCAGAAGGTTTCTCCTAGACTGTGGTACAGACATGAGATAGAGAGCTCCTCTGAGGGATAGTTAGCAGTGTGACTTGTTCATTGTACTTGATAAAACAAAGCATGAAATGTGACAGCACAATGTAAAGGCATAGTAATAATGATAACAAAAAAATAATAATAGTGGCAGGATTCATATTCTTTTCACTTGAGAGTTAAAGAAGCACTGCAATAACATATACAGGTGAAACTCGAAAAATTAGAATATCGTGCAAAGGTCCATGTATTTCAGTAATTTAACTTAAAAGGTAAAACTAATGGTGCCTATTACGTTACAATAAAAACGTTTGATTCCCGATTTCCCCTTTATTTGACTGAAACGATCAAATAAAAGTCAACAAGAATCAAGAAAAACAAACGATTATCCCGGTTTTTCGCTAAAAATCAGATCGGACATGTTGGAAAAAATCTTTATATTTGATCATATATTTTTGACAAATCAAACGTACATGTATGGTACCTCGAAAACAACTATGCGATTTTTTTTTAGATCTAATGGAATAATCAAATGAAATTATCTTATTGAAAAAAAAAATGAACAAGATTGTACCATGGATGAGCACCATAATACATGGTATATATATATATATATATATATATATATATATATATATATATATATATATATATATATATATATATATATACAGTATATATAGTTATTTTAAAGAGAAGATGAAAAATGATCTCCTATGAGAAAACTAAGTTGAAAAACATTAATTGAATAAGGCCCATAGTCTTCCAGAGCTCTGGGGCTCAAAGATGCATAATTAAATAGCCTGGGCTAAACATCACAAAGAGAGTGGGGGATACAGTATACAACAATATATAGTATAGGATGTGTTTCTGGTAATGAAACTAGGGATGGTCGTAGTCAGCCAACTTCACTACGCTGGAACTACGCGTAGTTTTGCTCAATTACGTTTTGCGGTAAAATACGCAATTACACGTAGTGCGAAGCGTAGTGTATGCGGATGCTTATGCCCGCATGCAGAAAATGTAACGCATTAATTTCTCTTTAAATGCTTATGCCGGTAACTCTTCTATGCGTACATTCCCCTTTCCAATGCGTAAATTTGTAAGCATACAATCGCACACGGAAAATTAGACGCGAGTAACGCATTCATAGTTCACTACGCAATACACATGTTAACTACGTATAGTGGGCGTAAGCTACGCAGAACGGTACTTCGCTACGCGTAAATTCGTAAGCGTAGTTTTGAAACTGCACCTACGAACTACAATGCGTAAATTCGCACTGGTGTAGTTTCTGCTCATCCCTGAATGAAACCAGGATAATTAAAAATTGGATTTCCCGAGTAATTTAGTACATTCTTCTACAGGTGATACTTGAAAAATTAGAATATCATGGAAAAGTCTATTTAATTCAGTAATTCAACTTACACAGTGAAACATGACAAGGGCCCATATGCAATTCACTTTTTCTCCTGAGTTTTCTCCTGGGTGATATTTTCACAACTTGTCATAAAATGCCTTTTAAGCCACCAACAAGCAAGAAAATACTCAAAATAATTTTGATAGTACTTTTTAACCAACTTTTAGGTACTTTTTCCATTGTAAAATGCTTAAAAGTTATTATAAAGAGATTATGAAAATTATCTCTTAGGGCCCGTTCAGATCACAAATGCGGATGGCCAGGGGTGCCTCTAGTCATTTTGTCACTCCAGGCGAGAAAACCTGTGGCGCCCCCCCCCCCCCCCCCCAGGAAAATAATCATAATGCAGCATCGTTTCACCAGAAAATAATCATAATGCGGCAGTGTTTCATCAGAAAATAATAGTAATTAATAATAGTAATTATCGTAATTCAGAATCGTAATTCACCAGAAAATAATCGTAATGTGGCAGTGTTTTACCAGAAAATACACTTATTGCAGCAGCAGTTCACCGGAAAATATTCGTAAGGTGGCAGCGTTTCACCAGAAAATACACTTATTGCAGCAGCATTTCACCAGAAATTAATCATAGGGCAGCAGCGTTTCACCAGAAAATAATCGTAATGGGGCAGCGTTGTCAGAAAATAATCGTAATGTGGAAGCGTTTCACCAGAAAATACACGTAATCCGAGCAGAGGGAAAGAGTAGAGAGGGAGAGGCAGCATAAGATGTAAGAGGGGGGTAGAGGAACAGAGAGGGGGAGGGATAGACAGCATAAGATGGAAGAGGGTGCAGAGAAACAGAGGGGAGAGGGAGAGACAGCATAAGATGGAAGAGAGTGCAGAGGAACAGAGAGGGGTAGAGACAGCATAAGATGGAAGAGGGGGCAGAGGAACAGAGAGGGGAGAGGGAGAGACAGCACAGCACTAAAGCACAGGTTTACAGCTTTACCAGCCTACAGCCTAACCAGCTTTCAAAGAAAACTCTAGTATCAAAAGAGCAGGGCACATTCTAGCAGTTATAACAGTACTGGGAGTCTGCACACAGGACAGGAAGTGTTCTTAGCAGCCTGCCTGCATACCTTCTCTTCTGCCTGTGCATGCAGCTTATCATCTCTGGAGTAGTGATGGGTCGTTCGCGAACGAGCCGGCTCTAAGAGCCGGCTCTTTGCTGCGAACGACAAGAGCCGGTTCTCAGTTTTGAAAGAGCCGATGCCTCAGCCGCCCCACAGAGCTCTGCTTTGCTCTGCAATAAAGGGCGCTGAGGCATGCTGGGAGATGTAGTCCTCCTCTTGCAGCTTGTAGGAGTGTATGGGGCGGAGAGCAGTAGCAGGAGGGATTGCCCCAGTCAGAGAAGCAGTCTGGAATTGTCATGGAGACGGGGGCGGGGCTTTTACTCCGATTCTGAGTGGTGTTTAGTGATATTTAATGAAGAGCCGATTCAGAGCCGTAAGAGCCGGCTCTTTAATGGGAGCCGATTCAGAAGAGCCGATTCTCTGAAAAGAGCCGGAATTCCCATCACTACTCTGGAGCAGAAACTTCCCTTCTCCCGGGCTGTGTTGCTGTCTTGTGCGGGGGCGGGACTCCAACACGGACACATCACATTCTTCTCTCTGTGACTGCATCTGTCCCCTGGCTGTCTCGCTCCAGTGTCTGTGTGCAGCCAGTGACACAGGTGGGGGGTCAGACTGTCGGGGGCATAAGCTGGCTGGCCGCTGGCTCCTGGTTTGACTGGCGTGGGGCGGAGTTAAAGGCTGGGCCACACGAGGTAAACACTTTACCTGTGTGGCTACTGAGAAGAAGGGGCACGGCTTTAAAGAAGGAGCCTGGCAGAGAAGAGCAGTATTGATTGCTCTATTGGCTGGGGAGAAGTGGAGGTGGAGGCTCTGCTGAGCACAGGGTAGCATGCCGAGCACCGGGGACTGAGTCGGGAGGTAATATAATATAAAAAAAAACAAAAAAAAAACATGGTCACGGTAGCAGCGGCGGGGGAATGCGCCTCACCACCTCATGGCGCCTCACCACCTCATGGTGCCCCAGGCAACCGCCTATACTTGCCTGGTGGGTGAGACGCCCCTGCGGATGGCCATGCGTGCGGACCGCAACGCGTACGAACGCATGGCCATCCGCGTTTGTGTGCGTTGCGTGGCTGATCCCATCACTGAAAAGTGAATGGGACAGCCACGCGTTTTAGCAAAATCTGCATGCAGCATGCGTTCCCGGACCGCACAGGTCCGGAACGCATGCAGTGTGAACATCAGACATTGCACTCTATGCAATGTCTGATGTTGTGCGTATCGGCCACCTGCACGCATTTCCAAAACGCGGCTGGAAACGCGTGCAGTGTGAACGGGCCCTTAGGAGATAACTCTGGAGAAAAAGTTAACTGCATATGGGTCCCCTTTAAAATAACTTTTTAGCATTTCACAATTGAAAAGGGCCCATATGCAATTCCAGTTTTCTCCTATGTTTTCTCCTAGGAGATAATTTTTCATCTTCTATTTTAAATAATTTTCCAGCACTTTTCAACTGAAAAAGTACTAAGAAGTAAGTACAAAAGTATTATCAAAATTACTCTGAGTATTTTCTTGCTTGCTGGTGGCTTAAAAGGCATTTTATTGACAAATTTAAAAATATCACCTAGGAGAAAACTCAGGGGAAAAAGTGAATTGCATATGGCCCAAGGTGTCCAGTTAAGTTACGTTGGTGAAAAAGTACTAACAAAATTATTTTTAGTATTTTCTCCCCTGCTGGTGGTTTAAAAGGCATTTTATGACAAGGCCCCATATGCAATTACCTTTTTCACCTGAGTTTTCTCCTAGGAGATAATTTTCAACTTCTTTTTAAAATACATTTTCAGCACTCTGCAATTGAAAAAGTACCAAAAAGCAGGTGAAAATCTGCAATCAAAATTATTTGTAGTAGTTTCTTGCTTACTGGCAGATTAAAATACATTTTGTTGACTAGGGCCCATAAGCAATTAACTTTTTCACCTGAATTGTCTCCTAGCTGAAATTTTCAAACTTGTTAATAAAATGTCTTTTAAACCACCAGAAAGCAAAAAAATACTCAAAATAATTTTGATAGTACTTTCCCTCCTACTTTTTGGTACTTTTTCCATTGCAAAGTGCTAAAAAGTTATTCTAAATCAAAGAAGAAAAATTATCTCCTGGGAGAAAAGTCAGGTGAAAAAGTGAATTGCATACGGGCCAAGAAAGTGTGAAAACATCACTTGGAGAAAACTCTGGAGAAAAGGGGAATTGCATATGGGCCAAATGTCAGCTAGAAGAAAACTTAAGAGAAAAAAAAAAGATTTTACAACGTGCAAACACTAACTAAAAATATAGATATACGACTGTTGTCTAATAAAAGCAATTTTATTCACTGAGTTATATTTAGTAAAGTTCCTCTTTCAAGTAACCACTCTGAATACCACTTGGCAGGATTACAAAAGAAAGGAAAAGACAAATAATATGAAAAGAGTAAATGAAATAAGAGATAATAACTGTTGTTGCAGTGGCTGCTGGTAGATTTCTGTGACTGTGGTGTGAGCCTGCTGCATCCATTGATAGTGAAGTAGCGCCACCTAAAGGCAGGATTAGATTATGTAGCCTCTGGTGCATGTATAATTTCTCATAAACTATCTGGTTTCTCACCTTATTCCCTTGCATCCTGGTATTCTCCTTACAATATTTTATGCTTAAACTAGTGTGTTTTATTATTCATTACATATTTGTAAGGGGGTCATTTTTTTATTGTGAGGGTTTAGAAGTAGGTATGATCCTCTATATTGACAGAGCATCTAGAGCTTTTCAGTCTAGTGCAATGGCGTAGCTAAGGAGCTATGGGCCCCAGTGCGCGTTTTACATTGGGCCCCCCCAAGCACTCTATACATAACAATTGATATGGCGCACCAAAACCTGCCAATGGCAATTACAGTGTCAGAGGTGCAAGAAGGGGATGGGGAACAGCTTGTTAATGATTATTATCATTCAAAACATCTATAGAAGTGATCATTACAAGAACAGGGCCAATAAAGAGCTAAACTGCAGTTGAGGGAGGGCCTTATGGGGCTCCTCTAGCCCAAGGGCCCCACTGTGGTCGGAGCCTCTGCAACCCCTATTGCTACGCCGCTCATCTGATTTTTTTAAAATGCCAATATTAAATACAGAAGGTATTTGCAATTAATTATTCAGCTCTATGGGGCATTTTCCCAAAACTAGCGTAACACAAGAAGCGTACCACGCGGTATGCAGGTTGTGCTATTTGGGCATTGCACAATATGTTACTGGCATAAGCTGCTGTAAAATGACCATGTGCTACCTGCGCATAACAATTTTGATGCATTTTTGTGAATATGCCCCTATGTGTGCCAGCGGGAACTTATGCAAACCAGTCCTTTAGGTCTATGTGAAGTCAAACACATATCCATGCCTTACAATAATGAGAGACAACGAGCCTGAAACAGCTGAGAAAAGCACGCCGCCTGTGTAAGACTATGGGCGAGTGCACACCAAAAATTGCTAGAGTAATCGCAAACGCTAAGCGTTTTTTGATGCGATTTTTTCAGAGCAATTTCAGGCATCTGCCTAGTGATTTTATAGGTAGCGATTTTAGAGCGATTTTCCATTTTTCCTGTACTCAACATTAAGGCTAAATCGCCTCCAAAATGCTGCAGAACCCACGTTTGCGTTTGGGAAAAAAATCACCTCGCTCTGGTGTGATCCATCTCATACAAAGACATTAGCCACGCGCTTTTCGAAGTGCTAGCATTTTACAAAAGCGCTCAGAAGTGCTCTTGGTGTGCAAAAGCCCTAAGAGGCTATAAATACACTGTAAACTAGTGGGTCTGGATGTGTGTTTGGCTTCCTAGGGACTTAAAGAGTAACTGTCAGGCTGCAGAAGCTAATTTAAACCTCTATTCTCCTGTGTTAAACAGTTTAGACAGAAGCCAAAAAGACATTACTAAAGATAAAGATCTCTCTTACATTTAATGTGTGCTTATCAGCACATCTAAGCTCCTAAGGAGGACGCAAGCCGCATTCCATACTGCAAAGCATTCTGGGGCCCTCCCCTCGGCTGCTAAGGAGAAGACGGGATCAAGTTTCAGCAGCTTCTAAAGCAGTCCAGCCACAGCACAGATAAATCTCCGGGAAGATTACTCTGCAGGAGTCCGCTATTGTTCCTAGCCACATGGCTCATTAATATTCACTGCACACTGTGTTATTCTGTACTAGCTCCTCTGTGATCAGAAGCAGGCAGGACATGACGACACATTTGGCTTCACAAACATGGAACCTGCCATGGGCTGTCAGGAGCATCATTCTCTGCATATACTATATAAAAATTCTGTGAAATCCAAACGTGGACAGTGAAATGCATATGTAATGTAAGTACAGCCAATCTTTAGCTACTGATATATGTGTTTATTTTCTCTGAGACCTTATACCTAACAGCTCCTCTTTAAAGAAATAATTAACATATTCACTAAGAGATGCATCAGGTTAAAGAGAACCTGAGACAAAGAATTGATACTTACCTGGGGTTGCCTTCAGTGCCACGTACACCGTTTCCCCCAGTGTGCTCTTGCCACCAGGAGCATTCTGTGCCTGTGGCGGGCCACGCATGTGCAGTGCACCCAGACTGGCGCAACTGGAGCCCTAATACTGAGCAAGATTTCACACAGAGTGGCCAGCGAGGGAGGCAACAGTATTCTTGAAGCTGGAGGAAGCCCCAGGTAAGTATCAATTCTTCTTCTTACTGCATCTTAGATACCCTTTAAGAAGGCAAAATTATATTTATTATAGCTTTGGGGGCTTTTTTAGTTCCTTTTCGTTCCTTACAAACGCCTAATGATTCCTGAATCACAGTGCTGCCATCTAGTGCGCATCCCTCTGATCTGCAACATGACAGAATGTTTTTCCTTTATTTTATAATCACCAAAGTCCATTGTTGTGAGTGTTGATGAAAGAGCGATTGTATGACAAGTTTATTGTAAATGTTCCTTTTCTTTACACAAATATGACACAAGCTATACTGTCATCATTTTCCTAAACAGACTCGGAATCTGCCGTAAAATAAGCATTCAGTGACTTGCATCAATAAATATTGGCTTAGCCTGTAACAGTGCGGACCTGTAGTGAGAAAAGCGCATCGGAGCGATGAAAAGGGGTCTTTCCGCCAAGACGAAGCGTCCGTTAGATCATCTGCTACATCGCAGGGACTCGCCACGCTCCAGCTAACTGCGTAAATAGCAAAGCCACTCGGAAGAGGCCATTAATCAAGCAGGGGCTGGAATTCTGACTGCGCAGCATAATCTACATAATTAAACATTGGCGTATGCTGGGTGGTCCTCGTTATCATTAGACTGTTCTCTGACATCTTGAAATGCGCTACATTCAGACACCTGATAGCACTTACAATTTGTTTTCTCCTTATTTTTGACGGTGGTTTGTAATAGAGTTGTTAATAGAGATTTTCCGCAGGTGCTAGACAAATTACATTTATACTGCGCTTTTCTCCTGGCAGGCTTAAAGCACTTGAGGGACTAGGGCGTGCTCAGTAGGCTGTAGCAGTGTTAGTGAGTCTAGCCCAAGGACTCCTTGAATAGGTGCTTGGTTACTGAACAGGAAGAGACAAGATTTGAACCCAGGTCTTCTGTGTCAGAGGCAGAGCCCTTAAAGGAAACCTGTAATGTCGCCCCCCCAAAAAAGAGTTTCACTTACCTGGGGCTTCTGCCAGCCCCCTGCAGTCTCCCTGTACCCACGCCATCTCTGAACGATCCTCTAGTCCTCCGCCATGGCTCAGTCTCCTTACTGCAAGTCGACGGCCACTGCCCCTGTGCAGCTCTGGCAGGGTACGTGTCCTCCATCAAGTTCCTCTCGTCGAGAGCATCCTGCGCAGGCGCAGTACGAGGTTTTTTCATACTGCATCTGCGCAGGACGCTCTTGGCGGCGGCAGAGTGAACAAGGACGTGTGCAGCCAGGGCAGTGGCCGTCGACTTTCAAGTCAGCAGTAACGATACTGACTCACGGTGGAGGATCATTCAGAGACGGGGCAGGTACAGGGAAGCTGCATGGGGGCTGGCAGAAGCCCCAGGTAAGTGAAACTCTTTTTTGGGGGTGGGGCGACATTACAGGTTTCCTTTAACCATTACACTATCCATCCACTATATTTGCTACATTTTATATTTTCTCAGCATGGCTGTATACAAAACTATATCATTGCTTAGAGCACATTTATTATAGATTTATGATCCCTTATCTTATCTCCCTTAGATTGTAAGCCTCTGGTAGGGTCCTCCCTTCCCTAGTGTAGTCTACAGGAGTGTGTGTTCCTTTCCTATGGCAGCCTCGTACTTGTATTACTGGGCCTACCTAACCAACCCATATCGCATGATCATCTATCTTGTACCGTTTGCCTTCTATAACTTTGTTCTATGTGGTATGACCTTGTTATGTCTGTCTTCCGTGTATCATTGTATATATGTATTGTCCAGCGCTGCGTAATATGTTGGCGCTTTATAAATACAATAAATAATAATAATTATTGATTTATAAAGCACTACAAAATTCGGTGGTGCTATACAAAAGTAAGAAAACAAACATGGGGTACATAATAATACAGACAGACTGATGAGAAGGAGGAGAAAGAGGCACTGTAGTAGCAAAAATATATGGTACCTTTAATCCACGGTGTAACAGACAGCGGGGTACACAGTGGGGGTGAGGGGATGCCTGACAGCTGTTTCGCTAAAGAGCTTATCTGCCTCTGAAGAAGCTTTCTTAGCGAAACAGCTGTCAGGCATCCCCTCACCCCCACTGTGTACCCCGCTGTCTGTTACACCGTGGATTAAAGGTACCATATATTTTTGCTACTACAGTGCCTCTTTCTCCTCCTTCTCATCATGCCAATGTATGCCTCTGAGAGCACGTCCTAGCATACAGTACAGGATCCGGTGTACCCACTGCCTCTGTAACATCTAGTGCCAGTCTTTGCCTCTCCATATTTAATACAGACAGACGATGGCATACACCAATACACAAAATACCGAGTTGTTACAAAATACAGAATGGGTAATAACAGTGACAATTGTAAAAGGATGAATAAAATATATAACAAATTGCAAGTCACGAAATGAATAACAAATTCCAAGACACAAAAGGGTGAGAGAGTTTTGCAATTGCGAGCTTACAATCTAAAGGACACATTGAACATTCTGCACTGCTTGTACACGGCCCTTTTTTGTCCTCAACTGCAGTTCCCTCATCTGTGTGCCAGTTACCCCCTCTTTGCTTGCAACTTTAAAAATGAGCAGCAATGACATTTGAATGGCTTGAGGAGTGCAGAACAGCAGATCTAGGTGCCATCTAGTGGTAGATACATATATAATACAGAACAGATAGTGGCTCAACCAGGGTATATTACCAATACTTTGACCTTTAACCACTTGCCGACCGCACGCTTATACCGTGCGTCGGCAAAGTGGCAGCTGCAGGACCGCCAGCTGCAGGCTGATTAATCAGGAAGCAGCCGCTCGCGCGAGCGGCTGCTTCCTGTCAAATCACGGCGGGGGGCTCCGTGAATAGCCTGCGGGCCGCCGATGGCGGCTCGCAGGCTAAATGTAAACACAAGCGGAAATAATCCGCTTTGTTTACATTGTACGGCGCTGCTGCGCAGCAGCGCCGTAAGGCAGATCGGCGATCCCCGGCCAATCAGCGGCCGGGGATAGCCGCCATGTGACAGGGGACGTCCTGTCACAGGCTGCACAGGACGGATAGCGTCCTGTGCAGCCCCGATCACCGGGGGGACAGGTAGGAGAGGGAGGGGGGTGAATGTCGCCGCGGAGGGGGGCTTTGAGGTGCCCCCCCCCCCCGCCAGCCACACGCAGGCAGGAGAGATCGGACCCCCCCAGCACATCATCCCCCTAGTGGGGAAAAAAGGGGGGTGATCTGATCTCTCTGCCTGCACCCTGATCTGTGCTGGGGGCTGTAGAGCCCACCCAGCACAGATCACATAATACAATGCTGGTCCTTAAGGGGGGGTAAAGGGTGGGTCCTCAAGTGGTTAAACAGTTCTCAAAGTGTCAAATCCTATACATAACGCCACTCTATGGCACTTCACAAAGTGCATTGAACAATTCGTGTCACTATGGTCTGTTTTGAGGGAACTAATTAACTAACTAATATGTATTTGGGAGAAAACCAGAGTACCCAGCAGACGTCTATGCAAAGCTGTGGGCAGCACGGTGGCGTAGTGGATAGCACCCTTGCCTTGCAGTGCTGGGTCCCCTATTCGAATCCCCTATATAGTATGTTCTCCCTGTGTCTGTGTGGGTCTCCTCAGGGCACATCGGTTTCCTCCCACATCCCAAAAACACACAGATAGATGAATTGGCTTACTCCTAAAATTAGCCCTAGACTACAATGAACATGGTAAGGATTAGAATGTGAGCTCCTCTGAGGGATAGTTAGTGACAAAATTATATATACTCTGTAAACCGCTGTGGAAGATGTTGGAAATATATAAATATTAATAGAACCCCATGCAGTGTCCCATTTAATTTTTACCAAGGATGGTGTCTGGAGTAGTACAAAGGCCCTTCCCCCAAAAAACAACAACAACAACAAAAACACATACAGTATATGTATCTATAGTGTAGTAATTAAATGCACCAGAAGTATGTAGATTGGTAAGTTATTGTATTGGGTAATCGAAAGTTATTTTATTGGCTACTCAAAAATACAATGCATTTCACAGGCCTATGCCTCAGTGGTGCTTCAGCTTTTTTTTTTGGGGGGGGGGGGGGGGGAGGACAAAGGGGGTATGGTGGCTGGCTGGTGGGGCTCGTTTGGGTGATCAAAATCGATCTTTGTACAGCGAGTTTTAGATGTTGTTTTTCCTAGCTCAGGTGATAAAATTAAGGCTAGTTTGCTTTAATCATTACTTGCTAGAAAGCTGCTCCTGCGTGGAAAGATCACAGACAAATCAGTCCAGTCCCCAGGCCTGTGTCTAGTGACCGTACAAGCAAGGGGAGGGGAAGAGGCAGGAGGGAGAGACACACTGTGTGTAATTCCTTATCTCAGTAAGTAGCTAAGCATTGCTGCAGACTAGTGCTTGTATTTTACAGATAGGAAGTTTTGAATCAGGATTATTATCCTGATACAAAACTTCCTGTCTGTTAAATCCATGCGTCCCTCAACTTTGACAAGATTCCCAGTCCCTCCACTGGCCACACAGCCTACAGCATGATGGAACCACCACCATATTTTACTGTAGGTAGCAGGTGTTTTTCTTGAAATGCTGTGTTGTTTTTCCTCCATGCATAATGCCCCTTGTTATGCCCAAATAACTCAATTTTAGTTTCATCAGTCCACAGCACCTTATTCCAACATGAATCTGGCTTGTCCAAATGTGCTTTAGCATACCTCAAGCGGCTCTGTTTGTGCTGTAGGCGGAGAAAAGACTTCCTCTGCATCACTGTCGCATACAGCATCTCCTTCTGTAAAGTGCGCCGAATGGTTGAACGATGCACAGTGACTCCATCTGCAGCAAGATGATGTTGTAGGTCTTTGGTGCTGGTCTGTGGGTTGACTCTGACTGTTCTCACCATTTTTCACTTCTGTTTATCCGAGATTTTTCTTGGTCTTCCACTTCCAGACTTAACTTAAACTGACCCTGTGGTCTTCCATCTCCTCAATATGTCCCTAACCGTGGAAACAGCTAAAATATCTGAGACAGCTTTCTGTATCCTTCCCCTAAACCATGATGGGGAACAATCTTTGTCTTCAGGTCAATTGAGAGTAGTTTTGAGACCCCCCGTGTTGCTATTAAAAATTAAATTGGAGGGAAACTTACAATTGACCCCCTTAAAGGGACACTTAAGTCAAACAAAAAAAATGAGTTTTACTCACCTGGGGCTTCCAATAGCCCCCTGCAGCTGTCCGGGAACCCTCGCCATCTCCCTCCGATCCTCCTGGCCCCGCCGGCAGCCACTTCCTGTTTCGGTGACAGGAGCTGACAGGCAAGGGACGCGAGTGATTCTTTGCGTTCCCGGCCACAATAGCGCCATCTATGCTGCTATAGCATATATCATATACCATATAGCAGCATAGAGGGTGCTAATGTGTCTGGGAACGCGAAGAATCACTCGCGTCCCCAGCCTGTCAGCTCCTGTCACCGAAACAGGAAGTGGCTGCCGGCGGGGCCAGGAGGATCGGAGGGAGACGGAGAGGGCACCGGACAGCTGCAGGGGGCTATTGGAAGCCCTAGGTGAGTAAAACTCATTTTTTTTGTTTGACTTAAGTGTCCCTTTAAATATGCTTTCTCATAACTGGATTCATCTGTGTATGTAGGTCAGGGGTCACGAATCTTACCAAGCCAGTTTGAGTTCCAATAATTCGTTCTAAAGGTTTTGGAATCAATAAAATGCCCAAATTTATGCACCTGCCTAATTTTGTTTAAACAATTATTGCACACTTTCTGTAAATCCATTAAACTTAATTTCACTTCTCAAATATCACTGTGTGTGTCTCCTATATGATATATTTAACTGAAATTTTTTATCATAACAACCAACAATTTATACAGGACAATGACAATTAACAAGGTTGTCCAAACTTTCGCACCACACTGTATACGTGCAACAGCAGTCCTGGTGAAACTGTATGTGTTAAAAGGCTACAAATTGGCATTGTGTATTTTGTCAATGAGCATGCTCAGTGTTATGTGTCCTTCTGTCTCCTCAATAGTTTTCTAGTTTCTTCTTTCATAATGTGAGAACTCTCTGAGATTATTATTTAATATTTATATAGCGCTGACATCTTCCGCAGCGCTGTACAGTGTATATCGTCTTGTCACTTCTGTTATCCCATGATAAAACAAAAGATAGCCTTCTTACAACTTGCTAAACTTAAAAGTAAACCTGAAGGCTTTAAATAAAAAAAGTTTCATACTTCTGTCAGTAGAGGGAAGCCTTCGAATGCTCCAGAGTATTCCCCGATGTTCACAACCCCTCAGTTGCCAGCCGCGGCACTTGTTCTCTGCGCATGTGCATGGACAGCAGCATCTGGCCAGTAGCATGGAGCCGCTTGTGCACAGAGAAAAAAACATGCACGTGCTTATACTGCATAGGCATAGGCCACATTGTGCACCTGCACAGTGCGGCCACACTCGTACATGGAGGGGAGCACGGCTTTGAGCAATCTTCAACTTTAATGTTGAGGATTTCAAAAGGGGTCCCAGCGCAGGAACCATCCAGAGGCTTCCTGCCAGTGGTGTTGCTAGCCCCAAAGATCAGTGGCATTTGCCCCGGATCTATTCTGGGGTGCTCCAGATGTCCCCCAGGCAGCGGGCGGCAATACTCACCTTCGGCCGCTTGGTCTCCAGATTCTGCAGACATTTTCTCTTCCAGGCTTTTTCCCCTAGTGTCTAAGCATGAATCAGGCGCTAGAGCTCCTAGCGTCTGATTCTTGGATGCTAGGGGGGGAAATCACCAGCTAAAGAGGATGTCTCCAGACTTGGAGAGCAGATGGAGGAGATGATTAGTTCCTTCTGCTTTGCTGGAGGGGGGGGGGGGAGGCGGTCAGGGGAAGGAACAATGAGGACACACCCAGCATGTCCCATAGAGGTACCTCAGTGCCAAGCATGGCACCACACAGCATCCAGCATGCGCCATAGAGGCACCACAGCGCCCAGCATGTCTCATATGTTTAAGTGACACTGCCTATTTACTGTATGTGATATGCTGCATTTTATTTTTTTCTGGGCAGGCCTACTTAGACCACTGTTAAAGAGTAACTGTCAGGCTGCAGAAGCTAATTTAAACCTCTATTCTCCTGTGTTAAACAGTTTAGAAGGAAGCCCAAAAGCAATTAGTGAAGATAAAAATCTCAGTTACCTTTGATGTGTGCTTATCAGCAAGTCTGTTATTCTTAAGAAGACGCAAGCCGCATACCATACTGCAAAGCATTCTGGGGCTCTCCCCTCGGCTGCTAATGAGACGTTACAGCAGCTTGTAATCGCGTAGCACTGATAAATCTCGGGCAGAGTACACTGCAGGAGTCAGCTATTGTTCCTAGCCACATGGCTCATTAATATTCACTGCACACTGTGTTGTTCAAGTACAAGCTTATCTGTGATCAGGAAGCAGGCAGGACATGACGACACATTTGACAGAAAAACATGGAGCCTGCCATGAGCTGTCAGGAGCATCTATCTCTGCATATACTATATACAAATTCTGTGAAATCCAAACGTGGACAGTGAAATGCATATGTAATGTACGGTAAGTACAGCCAATCTTTAGCTACTGATACATGTGTTTATTTTCTCTGAGACCTTATACCTAACAGCTCCTCTTTAAGTTCATGTAAATTTGGCCCCACCCATGACCACACCTACATTCTAGTGCATGGCCACACCCATTTTTCGACTGAAGTGACGGATCTCAAAAGTGCCGGATCTCTTAGGATCCTAGCAAAGCCCCTGCTTCCAACTACTGAGGTTGGTAGCTAATTTGTTTTATGTGACTTTAGGTTTACTTTAAAGATGAACTTTAGCGAAAAAGGGAAAAAATAAATCAATACATTGCAAAGTGAGATGATAAATATAGATGAGAGATCAAAAAATGATTGATATTCGCCATGTAATTTGTTTATGTTGTTTGATCCACAATCAGCCTGAACGTCATTATCTTTACTACTGACAGACTTGAAAAAACTAGACAGCACCAACTGCCATTTATCTGTAACCATACTCCCTAACAATGAAACAGAAACGTTTTTTTTTACAGATATACAATATGGACAGAGGGAGATACTGGTTGCTTGGCAATTGGAAACAGCCATTATTTCCCACAATGCAACAAGGCTCACAGTGTGATGTCAGGACCTAGGTCCTGACATCATACTGTGGGAGGAGTTTCATCACAATATTAGCCATACAGACTCCCAATGATCTATTTGAGAAAAGGTAAATATTTCTCATGGGAAAGGGGGTATCAGCTCCTGATTGAGATGGAGTTCAATCCTTGGTGACAGTTCCTCCTTAAATAAGTACAGAACCTACTAAGGACCACATGATTTTTGGATTGATAAAGAGTTGAAAGAGGGTGTTCTTTCTATCTCTCATGACTGTACGGAGGATTGCCTTATCCTGCTGCTCACAACCATCTGGTCCCATTTGCTGTCCCATAAAAGTAAGAGTACAGGTCATCTCTGGACTTCCACATAGAAAGAGGGCACTGGAAAAACAATATTAGCCTGGGGGCAAGGTTAAAAAAAATCCTGCCCTGCTGTCCCCTTCCTTGGAGACCCAGGTTAGCTGGCAAAGCATGTCAGTGACTAGAGAACCAATCTATGATTTTCGAGGAAGTGTTCCAGTACGTAAAATATATACGGCAATTAACCTGTGAAACAGCATCCAGTGCAGAGTGCCAAGGAGTCAAGTCATGGCCGATATCCACTTTCTACCCCAGGTGCCGTATAACTTCCCTGAGAGATTGCTTTCGGGAGCCGCAGCGTGTGAGCCCGGCCAGGCCACATCGTACTGTAAAGTTTAATGACTGTTTCCCAGATCTGCCGCTGGTTTCTCAGCGCGTATTTTACGCTCCTACACAATGCTCTGACATTCTGAGATCACTTTTAAAGAGTGTTTTCCTGGAAAGGTTACGTTTTTGTGGTAATTTATACATCTGTATAAAATAAAGAATGTCATTTTGTACCATATTTCACGGTGACAGAATTAATACCGAGTGGTTCGGCGATTCACAACAAGACGCTGAAGTGTAATTTCCCCTCGGTGTAACTTTGCAGGAACAATTGCAATATAAACGCGGTATAAATCTCGCTAACTGAGTCATTTATGTCACTGTAGAGCTTGGATCTTTCACTTCTCAGCTTTGAAGAGTCCCGGGTTTTGAGTCTTGGCTAGGACAGTATCTGCACAGAGTTTGTTCTTGTCAGGTTTCCTCCATGCACTGCGGCTTCCTCCCACGTCTATAAATGGTATTGGTAGGTTAGAGCGGACCTGAACTCAGTACTTCTTTTCTATAAAAGATAAGCAACAGCATGATAACCTAGAAAAACATTTCTTTATTACAGCTGATGGTGTGTAGCGAAGGAGGCACTCCTAAATGAATAGACAGCGATGTGCTCAGGCAATCCGTTAACCAAGCGGAAAAGTTGCAGTAGAAGATGAAGCCGGCACCATCTAAGTATTCATGCTCTTTTATTGTAGTATCAAAGTTACAGGCTGTCACACAGGGTGCGACGTTTCGGGGGGATCCCCCTTTATCAAGCGAATGACAGACTGACAAGTATACACAGCATACAACATTTATATATATCCACCCGCATATCATCCAATCACAGGTCTGAATATACAGACCAATCACAAGTCCTAATCTTACGTGCGGACCTGATGGGGAACATTCAAAATCAGCAAGGGGGCCAATAGGGACATGGAGCACTCACCCACGCTTATTACAGCTGATACAAATCCTAATAAAATAAAGGTAGAGGCCACCGCTCTACTGCACCGTGCAGAGCAGCCAGACCCAGATATTGAAGCAAATATGAAGAAAGGTATGGTCCGCAACAAAAATCTCTCCACAAAACCGTAATTTATTTAGGACATATCCTCAAGCAAGTATAAAAGTACATAAGCTGACATGTTTCGGGCAAGTCGGCCCTTAATCATAGCTCACAACACACAGCTTCATCCTCTGAATTTAAAAGGCAGGGGAATATGAGACACGCCCAAATGCGGCATGTGCCGGCCCTCTCTTAGGTGGAGCCTACATAATAGATAGACACTGCCACGTTCAAGGCGTGATCAACACCCCTATAAAAATACAATAACATTGTATCATATGACAAAAATTCACTTCATTTAAATGTGTAAAATCAAAGAAAAAGTAAAAGAACAAACATAATCGTATAGAGAGGAGTACAATATAGAATACAACACTGTTCACTTTCTTTTAACCCGTTGGATTCCTCACTCAATAACAAACCACCTAATGATCCATTGCCTGAAGTGCAGGCTTCTTTGATCGATTGTAGGGTCTAACCTGTGACCAAAGCCAGATCCCATCTTGCATTAAGGCCTTTCGGGGTTCTGGTACCTAGGCGAAAAATCCAAAGTGCTTCCCTTTTCCGAATAATAGCTAGTCGGTCCCCTCCTCTCTTAGGCAGGAAAACCCGCTCTATGCCCTGGAAGGAAAAGCCGGACATGTCACCACTATGGATATTTCTAAAATGTTTAGCGACATTGGAAATATTATTAGTGGACCAAGATGCCCCCAAATAATGTTCTGAGATCCTAGCCTTAAGGGGCCTAGTGGTGCAACCCACATACTGTAGTGAACATAGATTACAAGAAACCATATAGATAACATTGCTCGTATTACAATTGATGAAATGTTTCAACCTACAACTAAATCCATTTGTAAAAGATTGTACTGATTTTGTTCTGCGGTGCACCTGACAATAATGACATGTGGAAGCACCACATCTATATGACCCTTTAGTTGAAAGCCAAGTTAGGGGTGCATTATCAGAGCCAAAAAGACTAGGAGATAAGGTGCTACCTAAAGTCGGTGCTCGCCTAGTGGCGAATCTAACTCCATCCCGCAGAAAGGGCTGCAAATCGTCATCACCTTCTAAAACAGGTAAGTATTTGGTAATGATATCTTTTACATCCCGAAACTCGGCACTATAGGTGGTGACAAAAACAGGCCTCTCTACGGGATCGGCCCCTGAGGCAGGTCCCTGCACCAAACGATCTCTTGTGATCGAGAGAGCACGTCTCTTACCCTTTTCAATAGTCCATCTAGGATATCCTCTCTCATAAAGACGTTTCTCAACTGTAGAGAATTCGTTCGATCAAACGCGATCATCCGAGCAATTCCGTCGCGCCCGAATAAATTCGCCCACCGGGATTGCTCGGATGGTATGCGCGGGGTGACAACTATTGGCTCGTAATGTTGAGTTACCAGCGCACTGTTTCCTGTATGTCCTCGTATGAATGGTATTAGAATCTGGACAGCCTATCAAAGTCAAATCCAGATAATCTATAGAAGACCTGTGCCAAGTGTGTGTGAACTGCAAATTACATTGGTTTTCATTAAGGGTCATCATAAAGGGTTCTACTGAGGATGAGTCATCCCTCCAGACAATCAAAATGTCGTCAATAAATCTCCCGTACCACGCAATACTGTCCCGCAGGCGTCCCCCACCCCCAAAGACGTGAAACTCTTCCCACCACCCCATGTAAAGATTGGCCAGGGACGGCGAGAGTTTGTCACCCATCGATGCCCCACATCTCTGGAGGTAGAAGACGCCATCGAACATGAAGTAATTGCGGGTCAGGAGATAGTCTACGGCTGCACAGATAAACAAGCGAAGGTCTACAGAATACTCAGAATATCGTTCTAGATGATACTGGAGGGCTGTCAACGCCAAATTATGGGGTATACACGAATATAAGGCCTTTACATCTATTGTAATCCAACTATGATCAGAACCCCAACTCATCCCCTCCAGGCTAGCCAGCAAATGTCTGGTATCTTTAAGATATCCAGGCAGCCGTCGGACCAATGGTTGTAGCATTGAATCTACCCAATCGCTCAGGCGCTCCCCCAGAGACCCTATGCCCGCAACAATGGGCCTGCCCTCCGGAGGAACGCCCGGCTTGTGGATTTTTGGTAAATGATGGAACACAGGCACAATTGGATTTGTGACACTCAAATAACCTGCGAGTCTGTGTTCAAGCACCCCCAAACTCTCCCCATAACTGATAAGGCTAAGTAATTGTTTATGAAATTCTTGTGTGGGATTTCCCAATAGTCTGGTATAGGTGGACTTGTCCTCGACCTGCCTCAAAGCTTCTGCTTTATAATCTGACCTGTCGAGGACAACCACCGCTCCCCCTTTATCCGCATTACGTATTATTATGTCCTTATTTTCCTCCAGTTTCTTTATGGCTGATACAGATCCTGCAATAAATCTGCAGAGTGTTTACTTCCTGCTTTAAGCAGAAATAGGGTTAAAGAGAACCGAGCATCATTTTTAAATGCCAGGACAACTCACTAGCACATTAAAAATGCATGCTAAAATGTGGCTCCTTAATAAAAAAACTTTCATTTTATCTCATCTTTTTATATTTACTGCAAAGATCCCTTTAACATCCTGTGTTTACAAATTGGGTTTACAACGGTGTTTACTGCTCTGCCAAGGCAGCCAGCTGACGCAGCTAAGAGATCAAATTTGAATTGTGATTATTCATAGATGAGGGGGGTATTAGACAGGCTAAACTCTCTAAATACCGGTAAATACAGGGTGCATTTCTCTATGTTTTCCTTCTGTCCTGTGCTAAAGTTCAAGTCCCCTTTAACTGGTTTCTTCCCAAACTAGTGGTGGTCAGCTTAGTTGATATATAGGCCCAAAAGTGCGGCTTCTAACTTCACCAGAGGACAGGGCAGATGCTTCCAGAGAGTCATGCTGGGCAATTCTCCAGGGTCCCAAGCCCCATAGGGTCCCAAAAGCCAGGGTCATAAGAGGTCAAAAGTTTAATGTCAGTACATTATGGGAATGCTCATACTACACATTATGCAGGAAAACAGGAAGTAGAGAGGAGCTGGCTGCCGAGAAGCATGAACCGTTTACATGGACAGGTGAGAGATTTACAACATCCCACCGCTGTGCCAGCTCTGCAACCAGTGGCGTAGCTAAGGCGATGCGGGCCCCAATGCAAGTTTTACATTGGGATCCCCCAAGCACTCCATATATAGCAATTGGTACAGAGCACCAAAACCTACCAATGGCAACTACAGAGTCAGAGTTAAAAGTATCTATAGAAGTCATTATGAGCACAGGACCAATAGAAAGCTAATACTGCAGTCAGAGGCGGGACAAGGTCCTCCAGCACCCAAGGCTGAGACACCAAAGTGCGCCCCTCCATCCCTCCCACCCCAGCTGTCACACACTCATTGCTATTATACTAAGAGGTGCCACAGGGCCCACAACCTCCCCAACACCTTAATATCTAGTTATCTGGCTTGCAGTCACTGCTATGTATTCTCTTTTCTTATTTCTTTCTGCTTCAAACACAATTAGGAATGACAGCTGAATGAATTATGCGCCCCCTCCTACACTGCGCCCCGAGGCTGGAGCCTCTCCAGCCTATGCCTCGGCCCGGCCCTGACTGCAGTTGAGGGAGGGAGGGCCAGGGGCGTAACTAGGCCCCACCGGGCCCCCCTGCAGATTTTCTGAGCGCCCCCCCCCCCCCCCCCCGGGGCCCGCTCGCGGCCGTTTTGTGGGTGCTGGAGGGGTGGCAGCATGAGGGGAAAGCCTTGCCCACAGTCGGCGGGGAGAGGGGTAGTTCCCCCCTCTCCCTCACCTCCGGGCTATCCCCTCTGCGCTCCCCTCCAGCTCGTAAGTGTCTGTGGGGCTGTGGTGGGCAGCGAGCGGCGGGCAGATACATACCTGCTTCCGTGCGTTCCATCGGAGACTTCTCCCTCTAGCGGCTGACGTCACTTCCGGAAGTGACGTCAGCCGCTAGAGGGAGAAGTCTCCGATGGAACGCACGGAAGCAGGTATGTATCTGCCCGCCGCTCGCTGCCCACCACAGCCCCACAGACACTTACGAGCTGGAGGGGAGCGCAGAGGGGAGAGCCTCGAGGTGAGGGAGAGGGGGGAACTACCCCTCTCCCCGCCGACTGTGGGCAAGGCTTTCCCCTCATGCTGCCACCCCTCCAGCACCCACAAAACGGCCCCGAGCGGACCCCAGGGGGGGGGGGCGGGCCCCCCAGCGGGCGCAGGGGCTGCAGGGCCTATTCCTACGCCCCTGGGGAGGGCCCTTCGGGGAAACCACCCAACTCTCTCCAGATACTCAGCTCAAATCATGCAGAGTAGGAATAACAAATCTAAAAATCAAAGCTATTACTGGTGTCACAAGTATGAAGGTTTGGACCAAATAACAGTTAAAGTGAACCTCCAGACTAGAAATCGACTCAGCAGCACTGAAAAGGCTTGGTGTTTCTTTAACAGTTTCACAGCATCAGAACTTTGTTTCTCTTATACAAGCCTCATTTTTAGCTGCACAGAAGAAAACTGCCCGGGCATTTTTCCCCTGATGCTGTGCAAAGCATGATGGGATTTCTGATGTTGTTGATCTCGTTCTGCTGTTTTGGTGCAATTTTTTTTTTTAACATTTTGAATTTGACATTTGAAGCCTAGTGTGTGCAGTTGGGAGGGGTGATCAGGACACAGGACAGTTGGAACTGTGTCTCCTGCTCCTTGTCACCTCTTTTCAACCAAAAAGATGGCTGCCCCCATGACAAAGATGGCAGCCCCCAAGAATCACAAACATTTGCCTGTTCTTTTAAAACAGGGTGGGTACAAAATTATATTACCTGTCTTATCTAATTAACATAACTAATGTAACTTAATGACAGTATGTTTGTTTAGGCTGAAGTTCCCCTTTAAGACATTGGGGAACGTTCAAAGAAATTATTTTTTTAGTTTTACAGTTTTTTAAGCCAAAAGTAAAAATAATAACAACAAATCTACCTTTCCTAATGTAAATATGGCTTCTGCCCAGACTTTATCATTGTACAACTGCAAAATAAATTGTGCACTAACTACTGATGTATAACAAATATTCAAATGGAAAACCGTATTGTTTGCAAGATAGCTTCCGGAATACATTGATCACGTTAGCAAACTGTGCCGCAAGACATTAGCAAAACACTAATCACCTCATTAGCGCCGGAGCGAAGTGCCAGTCAGAACCCACACAGCACAAACTTTCCAAATTTAGAAGCATAATATTTAGCCTCGAATGCCGGCTCCTAAGTATAGGACATTAATGGTTTCTAAAAATAGCCGGGGTCATTAGGAAAATGAATTTTTAGACAGTCATTATGGCCGTGCGTTTCCTGTGGCCATCTATTTATGTTCCAACTTCCCCAGAATAATTATCTCAATCCAATGAGTAACCTTGAATATCACTTAAAGGAAAACTATAGTTCCTTTTTAACCTCCACTAATTTTTAAAGTGACACTGAACACAGAAAATCTAACCAGGGTGTTAATTTGTAGTTCTATAAATGAATAATAATACAAAATTAGTAACAAAAGAGTGCGTTACTTTTGACAGTTCTTTCTGCCTTGTC
This sequence comes from Hyperolius riggenbachi, assembly GCF_040937935.1. Taxonomy (NCBI): domain Eukaryota; kingdom Metazoa; phylum Chordata; class Amphibia; order Anura; family Hyperoliidae; genus Hyperolius; species Hyperolius riggenbachi. Next base: position 495,898,620 of record NC_090647.1, read on the forward strand.
TCTTAACCCACCTATAAGAGCAGTGGAATCTCCCGAGACACCAGTTAGCATAAAGCTTTTCCTCAACTAGTGCCAGGTATGCGCCTTGCAGTGTTGCCAACTCATCCCTTTAGTTACTGACACATATGAATTATACAGGTTTTGTGGCTAGGTAGATGCAGTTAAGGCACTGATTATGTTCAAGTAGCCCCAGAACCTGTATAACTTAGATGTGTCAGTAATTAAATTGATGAGTTGGCAACACTGGCGCCTTGTCCTTCTCTCTCCTCATTGCTTAGATCCAGTTCACACCACTCCCCCTTCCCAAAAACAAGTCCAGTTCATACACAAGTTCAAGTGACAAGACAAAATACTCTTTGCAGCGCTGCGGAATATGTCAGCGCTATATAAATACTAAATAATAATAATATACATACAACCTTACTCTCTGCATAATCCAATTTGCCTCTTGTGAAATCACAGCCATTACAAACTAGCATAAACTATTTTAATTATACACTATTTCTGTTTCACTGCAGTTTATTTACTCTATGATAGTTGTGATGTTTCTGTTGAGTATTACTTTAATGATCTATTTACTCAGATAATCGAACATTGCGGTTTCGCATTCGTAAGCGTGTTTGAAAGTTTTACCATGAAGATTTAAGAAATAATCGTTTGCGGCGAGCTCCGTTGACTTTAAGGGCAGGCGATTTATTTAAAAAAGATGTACAAAGTGTACAGAAAAACCCGAACAGTGGCCTGGGGGAGTGGAATCAATGGCAAAATAGTTGGCAAAAAATTAGTATTTTACAAAATTCTGTTTTTTTTTTAATTTCATCCCGGGTTCCGAGTTGGTCAGTATGCATAATGACTACCTGGAAACCTCGGTGGAACTTGCAACACATTGGCCAGGGATCGCTGTACTGCCACAATAGCTGCAATGTGAATCCTCATTGGTCTGTTAAAAGACTGATACTGTTTTTAAGTAGAACTGTTCCTTTCCTCGCCATGTACAAATGTAAGTAACTTTGGTCAACTGCTCCCATGTAATAGCATTGCTTATTGATGTTTATGCAAAGCTTCTGTTTGGTTTCAAGGTGCATTCGTAGTTTCTTGGGGGGGGCTCAGCGCACCTCTGATTGGTGGCCATTCGGAGGCGGCCTGGTGATGCGCTGATCCACCTTTGCTCTATCTAGAGAGTATGGCATTGGATCAATTCCAAGGATACTGTTGTAGGAGCAACGAAAGGTAAGTATTTATGGTTAATTAAAGAACAACTATCAAGGAAACTGTTCTTCTGTAAACCCCACATACCTATAGAGCTTTAAGCCAGCAACACTAGAAATCTTTTCAGAGGTATCTCATCACAGCCTGTGTGAAAAAATGCTTTGTTTACCAGCTGTTTGTAACAATTTGTGATGGCATCGGGGGGGGGGGGGGGGGAAGAGGGGGCAGAGCTGAACTGTAACCTGGCTGTAAACTGTTTACTTTACACTGCGAGGCAGAGAGTGAGAGAGAAAGAGAGTGAGAGAGAGAGAGAGAGAGAGAGAGAGAGAGAGAGAGAGAGAAACACACAGACAGAGCTGCAGCTGATGATTATTTACACACATTTGAAGCTATATTTCTGCTTTCTATCATTCTGAACAGATTCCAGTCACTTAATTACAGCCAGTGAAGATTTTTTCTGTATGCTGAATGTGCTGGACACAGTCCTCCGTAGTAATGCCCACAGTGAAAACTGCTCTCTGTAAATATCATATTTTCTTCTCATAATGAAAAGATGAAAAAAAAAACCTTTGTATTGCTATTTGCTAGTAATTACTGGAAATATATGTGGCATTTAGAATTTTAGTTAACTTTGATTGTTGTCCTTTAGGATTAATAAAAGACTCTTCTCGTGATTGTGTGTTTATTTCATTTTAACTCTTTCTGGAAATGGGCAGGGAGTAAGTCAGTATCCCTATACTTATTTGACTTGGGGAGGAGTTGGGCATTGAGTTCCATTTTTTAAAGGGGTCTTTTAATGAACATCCCCGGGCATTGACGGCTCCCACCTCCTCCTGGGCCCCGGAGGTGAGGAAGAGCCCCTTGTCCATGGATTGGACAAGAGCTCTGGGGGAGAGGGGGAGGCTTGGTCTCTTCCAAAGTCCTCCATACCATGGGCCATGCGGATTGGTATAGCTCATGGTGCAGAGCCCCACACGGTCTGGGTTCCACATTCTGGCTATCCCAGCCTGTATAGTTGACAAGGTGTTAAAGACACACCTGACTAGACACACCCGACTAGACATCATGAAACTGTATAGGGGAGGGAGGAGCTACTAGACACCAGGGAACAACATATGAGGGAGAGGGCCACTACACACTAAGGAACTGTATAGGGGGGGGGGGCACTGGACACCAAGGAGCGAGGTGACCACTAGACACTGGTCACTAGACATTAGAGGTGAGAGCCGGGACAAGGTCCTCCAGCACCCAAGGCTAAGACACCAAAGTTTTCCCCTCCATTCCCTCCAACCCCAGCCGTCACACACCGATTTCTATTAGACTAAGAGGCGCCCCAGGGCTTCCAATCCCCCCAACACCCTAATCTCTAGTTACCTGGCTTGCAGTCACTGCCATGTATCCCCTTTTCCTATTTCTCTCTGCTTCAAACACAATAGGGGAATGATAGCTGAGTGAGTTGTGCGCCCCCTCCTACACTGCGCCCTGAGGCTGGAGTCTCTCTTGCCTCTGCCTCGGCCCTGCTAGAGGTTGGCCCGCGACTTAGTCTTGCATTCAATTTTGGCCCACTTTATATATGAGTTTGACATGCCTGCTTAAGTGGAAAAGTAGGTTCCTCTGTTTTCATACTCTGCATGTTCACATGGGGGAGGGGACAGCATGGATGCTAAGACACCTACAACTTCTTTCTCTATTGGGGATGCTCTCAGCTCGGAATCATTTTTAATAGTGGGCACCAAAGAAAGATACATAAGACTGGCAGTAATGCACTCTTAGGCCTGGAACCCACTAGAGTGCTTTTTTAAACGTTTAGGGAGCGCTCTGCCAATGCTCTGCCAATGTAAATAAATGTAACAAATTCTACTGTAGCGATTAGCAAAAATGCAATCGCAGGACATGCAGCACTTTTTAAAATCGTTCTCAAAATCACCAGAAAACGCTTATGAAATAGCTTATAAAACGCTACTTAAAAACGATTTGTGATTTGTAGTGGGTTTCAGGCCTGAGTGTTTGTTGAAGTTTTGTTTTACAGTTTTGATTATACAAAAAACTAAACAATGTGAAGAATAATAAAATATGTTGAAAGCTGATATGCAAAATCCCAGTTGAAAGAATTCATTGGTTTTTTTTTCTTTCATCAGCAAAAAAATTAAATCAACCCCATTGGCACTTTCTGGCTATTAATTTGCTAATGATCAGTAGTACATTTTTCAGCCCGAGTCTCACTGGATGCAAGAGTAATGTATTCAGGTAATGTTTAACTTCCCTCTACCTTTCTGACTTATTAGTGCAGCTTCAACTGTAAACCAGTCTTCAGAAGGCTAAAAACTTACTGAATGTAAGTAAAGCCACCTTAAACAAGCCGGGACGTGACCATGGCAAGCTTGGCAGTGCAGTTATTGGGCTTCTTCCTGTCCCTTATCGGTTTAATTGGAGCCATTATTACCACGGTGCTCCCTCATTGGTGGCGAACGGCACATGTTGGTACCAACATCATCACGGCTGTGGCGTACATGAAGGGACTGTGGATGGAATGCGTGTGGCACAGTACAGGGATTTACCAGTGCCAGGTTCATCAGTCACTGCTAGCTCTTCCTCGCGATCTTCAGATTGCCCGAGGCATGATGGTGACCTCATGTGTCCTCAATGTGCTGGCCAGCGTTATCTCTGTTTTTGGAATGAAGTGTACTTACTGTGCCAAAGGCTCTTCGGCAAAGAGGATGATTGCCGTCTTTGGTGGAGTCCTCTTCATCCTTGGAGGACTGACGTGCCTGGTTCCGGTTGCCTGGTCTACCAATAACATTGTCAATGACTTTTACAACCCAGTGTTTCAATATGGTATGAAGTTTGAGATTGGACAAGCTCTGTACGTTGGCTTTATTTCGGGAGGACTGATTGTCATTGGAGGAGGCATGCTGCTCTTTACATCTTGCCAAAAGAGCATTGACCAAGTGCCTTATCTCCACCCATCACATAACCTAAGGAGGCCAGCCATAAGCAGGACAGTCCGAGTCTATAAAAGTAGTCACAATCCTTCTAGGTCTTCAGCTTCACATCATGGGTACCAAATCAATGACTTTGTCTGAGGATCTATCCTCCCATTGACTCATCTGTCCATGAACTGACTTGATCAACTCAATACATGATTACTACGTTTTAGGCTACACTATCTGAAAAGTGCCGGGAAGGACTTGTAAATGTGTAACATTGTATATACTTTATGTTACTTATTTATTATACAAGAAACAAGATAGGATAGGACAGCATTTGGAACGAGTCTGCTATGCTTAACTTTTGAAGGGATACTTACTTTTTTTTAAGTTTGTCATTGAAAATAAATAATGCAAAGAAACATATTACGTGTCTTTGTTTTTAACAATATTGTAATATTGCTATTTTTTAATTAACGTTAGCCCTGATTTACCGTCTTAAATTTATCACAGGTGGCAACATCTTTACTGCTGGCAGATGCATCACTGAGGAATGTTTGTTTACTGTGTGTTCTGAAGTCAGTATTAATAACACCTGGGCCCATATGCAATCATATGCAGTTAACTTTTTCTCCTAAGTTTTCTCCTACGTGATATTTTCACACTTTACCAATAAATGCTTAGAATAATTTTGGCAGTACTTTTTCAGCTACTTTTTGGTACTTTTTCAGTTGCAGAGTGCTAAAGTTATTTTATGAAGATGAAAAATTATCTCCTAGGAGAAAAAATGAATTGAATGGGCCTGATGGTCTCCCAGAATGCTCTGGGAGGGGAATTCTGTACATCTAAGCAGCCTGGGCTAAACATAATTGGGAGGGTTGGGTTACATAACAATATACAGCAATATATTAATGATGAAACCAGTACGGTTAACATAAAAGTCAGTATTCTGAATAATGTAGTCCATTCTACTGTCACTACAGTGCCTCTTTAAGCCGTCTCTTTTGGAGACGCATTGCCCAGCCCTGACTTATGGGACACCCTGTATGATGACTTCAAGATAGTCACAAATGAAAAGAAGAAGAAAAGGTGAGGTTTCCCCCAATAAGAGGGACTTGGCAAACACCATCTGTTATAAAGGAGTATGTGTGCTGTAAAGCTATTGAGAAACACTAATGTTCAGTATACACAGAGGAGTAACTAAACTACTGGGGGAGCAGAGCCTGCAGCAAGAGGGGGGCTCAGGGCCATGGGCGACCCCAAGGTCTTACTCTCCCAACCAATGGGGCACCTTCTGCAGAGCAAGTGTTGTTGTTGTGGTCACACTTGTTAGGGGTGGGAGAGTCATAGTGGCCACACTTGTTATGGATGGGAGAGTCATAGTGGCCACACTTGTTATGGATGGGAGAGTCATAGTGGCCACACTTGTTATGGATGGGAGAGTCATAGTGGCCACACTTGTTATGGATGGGAGAGTCATAGTGGCCACACTTGTTATGGATGGGAGAGTCATAGTGGCCACACTTGTTATGGGTGGGGGAGTCATAGTGGCCACACTTGTTATGGGTGGGAGAGTCATAGTGGCCACTCCTGTTATGGGTGGGGGAGTCATAGTGGCCACACTTGTTATGGGTGGGAAAAGTCATAGTGGCCACACTTGCTATGGGTGGGGGAGTCATAGTGGTCACTCCTGTTATGGGTGGGGGAGTCATAGTAGTCACACTTGTTATGGGTGGGGGAGTCATAGTGGTCACACTTGTTATGGGTGGGGGAGTCATAGTGGTCACTCCTGTTATGGGTGGGGGAGTCATAGTAGTCACACTTGTTATGGGTGGGGGAGTCATAGTGGTCACACTTGTTATGGGTGGGGGAGTCATAGTGGTCACACTTGTTATGGGTGGGGGAGTCATAGTGGTCACACTTGTTATGGGTGGGGGAGTCATAGTGGTCACACTTGTTATGGGTGGGGGAGTCATAGTGGTCACACCTGTTATGGGTGGGGGAGTCATAGTGGTCACACCTGTTATGGGTGGGAGCAGCCTTTCTCAACCTTTTTACCCTGGAGGAACCCTGTAAATAACTTTTGGATCTCAAGGAACCCCTGCAAACAATTTTTTAATCTCGAGGAACCCCTACATTTATTTTTCAGGAGGCATGGTCTTTAAAAGTAGGTGAGGCTGTTAATTTTACTAACTCCTATTACAGTGCCACTCATTATACTGTGTTCATTATTATTCTGACCCCCAATTTAGTGCTTCTTTTTACAGTACCCCCTATTATAATGTGCTCTATTATACTTCCCCCACGATGGGGGAAAATGCTAAGGAACCCCTGCAGAGTCCTCAAGGAACCCTGGGGTTCCAGGGAACCCTGGTTGAGAAAGCCTGGGTGGGAGAGTCATAGTGGCCACAACCGTTATAGGTGGTGGAGTCATAGTGGTCACACCTGTTATGGGTGGCGGAGTCATAGTGGTCACACTTGTTATGGGTAGTGTTGGGCGAACAGTGTTCGCCACTGTTCGGGTTCTGCAGAACATCACCCTGTTCGGGGGATGTTCGAGTTCGGCCGAACACCTGATGGTGTTCGGCCAAACTGTTCGGCCATATGGCCGAACTAAGAGCGCATGGCCGAACGTTACCCGAACGTTCGGCTAGCGCTGTGATTGGCCGAACGGGTCACGTGGTTCGGACCCGAACGCGCTCTGATTGGCCGAACGGGTCACGTGGTTCTGGTAAATAAATACCCGATCCACGTCATTTCTCCGCCATTTGTCTGTGGGTTTAGCTTTGGGTAGGCAGGCAGGGTAGTTCTCTCTCCAGCCAGGCTAGCCAGGGTCCCCCGGTCATTGTGTCGCTGCTGGGAATAGTAGTACACCGCTCACCCACACTATATAGCATTGTGTTTACTGCCACTCTGTGTGTCTGCTGGGAACAGTAGTACACCGCTCACCCTGTATAGCATTGTGCTCTGTGTCGCTGCTGGGAATAGTAGTACACCGCTCACCCACACTATATAGCATTGTGTTTACTGCCACTCTGTGTGTCTGCTGGGAACAGTAGTACACCGCTCACCCTGTATAGCATTGTGCTCTGTGTTGCTGCTGGGAATAGTAGTACACCGCTCACCCACACTATATAGCATTGTGTTTACTGCCACTCTGTGTGTCTGCTGGGAACAGTAGTACACCGCTCACCCTGTATAGCATTGTGCTCTGTGTCGCTGCTGGGAATAGTAGTACACCGCTCACCTACACTATATAGCATTGTGTTTACTGCCACTCTGTGTCTCTGCTGGGAACAGTAGTACACCGCTCACCCTGTATAGCATTGTGCACTGTGTCGCTGCTGGGAATAGTAGTACACCGCTCACCCACACTATATAGCATTGTGTTTACTGCCACTCTGTGTCTCTGCTGGGAACAGTAGTACACCGCTCAGCCACCACTGTATAGCATTGTGTTTACTGCCACTCTGTGTCTCTGCTGGGAACAGTAGTACACCGCTCACCCACCACTGTATAGCATTGTGCTCTGTGTCGCTGCTGGGAACAGTAGTACACCGCTCTGCCACACTATATAGCATTGTGTTTACTGCCACTCTGTGTCTCTGCTGTGAACAGTAGTACACCGCTCACCCACCACTGTATAGCATTGTGCTCTGTGTCGCTGCTGGGAACAGTAGTACACTGCTCACCCACCACTGTATAGCATTGTGCTCTGTGTCGCTGCTGGGAATAGTAGTACACCGCTCACCCACCACTGTATAGCATTGTGCTCTGTGTCGCTGCTGGGAACAGTAGTACACCGCTCAGCCACACTATATAGCATTGTGTTTACTGCCACTCTGTGTCTCTGCTGGGAACAGTAGTACACCGCTCACCCACCACTGTATAGCATTGTGCTCTGTGTCGCTGCTGGGAACAGTAGTACACCGCTCAGCCACACTATATAGCATTGTGTTTACTGCCACTCTGTGTCTCTGCTGGGAACAGTAGTACACCGCTCACCCACCACTGTATAGCATTGTGCTCTGTGTCGCTGCTGGGAATAGTAGTACACCGCTCACCCACCACTGTATAGCATTGTGCTCTGTGTCGCTGCTGGGAATAGCAGTACACCGCTCACCCACCACTGTATAGCATTGTGCTCTGTGTCGCTGCTGGGAATAGTAGTACACCGCTCACCCACCACTGTATAGCATTTATGTACTGCCACTGTACTGCTGCCAGTCAGCGTGTACTTTAAGGATAAGTGAAATGAAGAAGAAATCCTGTGAAAGAGGGAGGGGCCAGGGAAGAGGTGTTTCCCCTGACGGTTCACGTACAGGCCACAGTGGAGCACCGAAGAAAACCCACTCAATACCGCCCATGTTGTCCAGGAAATCAACCCTCACAAATCCAAAAGAACAGGACCAGATAATTAATTGGATGACCTCTCAAGCGTCCAGCAGTGGGTTAAGCAGCACCAGCACATCACGCACGAGGTCCGAGTCCTCAGCCAGTTACAAGGAGCCAGTGGGCACAAAGCTGACACAACCGGCAGCGACACCACGCACACAACTGCCAAATAACCAGTCCGAAGAATTTCCTCAGGACACAATGGGGTATTCGCAGGAGCTATTCCCAGCCCAACAAACTTCCACCTTTCAAAGGTCAATGGAACAGCCAGAAATTTTGTGCCCGGATTCACAACCATTGACTGTGGGAAATGCACCGCGCACTGAAATGCAAGGCGAGTCCGAGGAGGACTTTGAAACCCAAATCCCAGAGCAAGTTGGGCAGGAGGGGTTTCAATTGCAGGAGGTCGGCCGAGAAGATCTTGAAGACGACGTTGGAGTGTGCTGCGCAGAGGTTGTTGTGGGGAGCTCTACTCCACGGCGGCGGCCCACAATCACATATGACGAGTTTGAGGAGATGGAAGAGGAGGAGGGTATGGACAATGTTGACAGAGACCCAGATTTTGTATGTGAAGGAGAACATCACCGTCGTAGCAGCACAGATGAGTCTGTTGAAGAACCCACTGCTGCACGAGTTCGCCTTGTGCCACAAGGTAGGCGGCGCGAAATTTCAGGCACCACAAGCGTGGAAGTTCAAGTGAGACGCAAAAGAGGCGCAAACAGAAATCACCAGCAAGGCAGGTGCTCCAAAGTCTGGCCTTTCTTTGAAGACTGCAGTGAGGATGGTACCATGGTGATTTGCAAGGTGTGCAAGACCCGCCTGAGCAGGGGGAAACATATTAACAACCTCTCCACCACCAGCATGACCCGCCACATGGTATCCAAACATCCCACTCTGTGGCCGCCAGGACAGGGTACCAGCAACACTGCCTCCCTTGGGGTCACCAGACTCACCACCAGACCCTCCTCAGCAGCAGCAGTAGCCCAGCCATTGCGTGGTTCACAACAACATTCACAAACATCAGACGACGCTGACACTGTCACTTTCCGGAATAGTGCTCTTGAGGTCTCCCAGTCATCAAACACAACAACCAACAGCCGTTCAGTGTGCAGCCCTACGGTTCAGTTGTCTGTCTCGGAGATGCTTGAGCGCAAGAGGAAATTGCCAGCAAATGACCCCCGGGCCGTGGCACTAACAGCCAGCATAGCCAAGCTTCTGGCCTGCGAAATGCTGCCATATCGAGTGGTGGAGACAAACAGCTTCAATGGCATGATGTCAGTGGCCATCCCACGTTACGTGGTTCCCAGCCGCTACCACTTTGCGCGCTCTGCAGTGCCTGAGTTGCATGAGCACGTGGTCAGCAAAATAACCCAAAGCTTGAAGAATGCCGTTGCCTGCAAGGTTCACCTCACCACTGACACCTGGACGAGTGCGTTCGGCCAGGGTCGATACATCTCCCTTACCGCGCACTGGGTGAACCTTGTGGAGCCTGGCAGCGATTCCTCACCTGCTACGGCGCGGGTGTTGCCCACGCCGCAAACAGCTGCACCGCCGTCCCTCCCACTGGATAACAACAGCAGCACCTACCTCTCTGACTCCTTCTCCTCCAACGCATCTCAAAGCTGTACCTCATCCGGAAACGCTAACCCAGCAGCAGTAGGATCGTGGAAGCAGTGCAGCACAGCTGTTGGCATGCGTCAGCAAGCGTTGCTGAAGCTGATCTGCCTTGGGGATAAGCAGCACACAGGGGAGGAAATTTGGAGGGGAATAAAGGAACAGACGGATTTGTGGCTGGCACCGCTGGACCTGAAACCGGGCATGGTTGTGTGTGATAATGGGAGTAATCTCATTCGCGCTTTAAGGTTGGCTAAGCTGACACACATCCCTTGCCTGGCGCACGTGATGAACCTAGTAGTTCAGCGGTTCCTGAGGACATACCCAGGCGTGGCCGATCTTCTGTTGAAGGTGCGACGAGTGGCCAAACATTGTAGAAATTCCAGTACTGCTTCGGGGGACTCGCCAAGATGCAGGAGCGCTTCAATCTCCCCCACCATCGCTTGCTGTGTGATGCCCCTACGCGCTGGAATTCTACGCTGCACATGCTAGCCCGCTTTTCCAAGCAGAAGAGTGCAGTGGTCCAGTACATGACGGCGCAGTACCGAGGCGCATCCGGACAGCTGCCAAGCTTCTGTGGATCCGATTGGGCCAACATGTTGGACCTCTGCCAAGTCCTCCAAAATTTTGAGCAATCCACGTTGCTTGTGAGCAGTGACAACTCTTCAGTCAGCATTACCATACCACTGCTGTGTTTACTGAAGAAGTCAATGTTGAAAATCAAGGAAACAGCTGTCATGATGCAACTGGGGGAATCTGAAGGAGAAAACGATCAGCGTGATGATACCAACATCAGGCCATCTGCCTCAGGAAACGCTGGCCCCAGCAGCAATGACGAAAAAGAGGAGGAGGAACAGCTGGAGTTGGAGCAGGAATTTCATGCCACCACTGACGAGAGCCAGAGCGGTGCATGTTGGACTTCCACAATTCAGTGCGAATGGTCAGCAGAAGCAGACCAGGAAGAAGGTGACGACTATGATGCATTACAACTATCACAACGCTCACAAGAGGATGATGAGGATTCTGGCAGGACTCTGGCACACATGGCTCAATTCATGCTAGACTGCATTGAACGCGACCCACGCATTGTGCGCATTCTGGACAACACCAATTACTGGGTTTATACCCTTCTGGATCCACGGTACAAACACAATGTTCCAAAACTGCTTGAAGAAAGAGTCAGACAGGTCAAAATGGAAGAATACCAGCAGGCCCTTGTGGAGACTTTAGAGAGGAGATTGACATCCTCCCCCTCCTCTAGCCAGTTGTACGCCGACAGACTGACTTCCGCAAACCCAGGACGACCAGGAGGGCAGCAAACAACACAAGCCGCAGCTAGTGCCCAAAAGGGAATGGTGCAGTGTGCTTGGAGTGGGAAAATTTTCTGACACCCATGCAGCAGCCCACAGAACAGCAAGCGTGCAGATCCACCTCCAACACCGATTGCCTGGAGAAGATGGTCAAGGACTACATGTCAGATGGCGTAGCTGTGTTGAACAATCCATCTGCACCCTTCAACTATTGGGTATCGAAGCTAGACACCTGGCACGAACTGGCAATGTACGCAATAGAGGTGCTGGCTTGCCCGGCAGCCAGCGTTATGTCGGAACGCTGTTTCAGTGCTGCCGGAGGCATCGTCACAGATCGGCGTATCCGCCTCTCCACAGAAAATGCAGACCGTCTGACTCAAATTAAAACGAATCAATCCTGGATTGGAAACGACTATGCAACACTCCTGGACCCCAACCAAGTAACATGAACAATGACCATCTGTGATGGGTTAGCGTTTCCGGTCCCTGTTTATTGAACCTCTTATCTGTATTACATTTATGACTGCATGGCGGCAAAAAGCATGCTATCCGCACGCTTCTTGTCCTCATGCAAGGCCTGGGTTGTTGTGTCTGAAAGCGAGGCCTTCTCCTCCTGCGCCTCCTCCTGTTCCATCACGTGTGCTGCTGCTGGGTTAGCGTTGCCGGTCCCTGTTTATGGAACCTCTTATCTTTATTACATTTATGACTGCATGGCGGCAAAATGCATGCTATCCGCACGCTTCTTGTCCTCATGCAAGGCCTGGGTTGTTGTGTCTTAAAGCGTGGCCTTCTCCTCCTGCATCTCCTCCTGTTCCATCACGTGTGCTGCTGCTGGGTTAGCGTTGCCGGTCCCTGTTTATGGAACCTCTTATCTTTATTACATTTATGACTGCATGGCGGCAAAATGCATGCTACCTGTGCAAAGAAAACAGACATTTCCCGAATTTAAAAGACAGTTTTCCCTTTGAAACTTTAAAATCGATTTTCTCAAAAACTATAAGCTCTTTTTGCTAATTTTTTTTCCTCTTGTACCCACTCCCAAGGTGCACATACCCTGTAAATTTGGGGTATGTAGCATGTAAGGAGGCTTTACAAAGCACGAAAGTTCGGGTCTCCATTGACTTCCATTATGTTCGGAGTTCGGCGCGAACACCCGAACATCGCGGCCATGTTCGGCGAACGTTCGCGAACCCGAACATCTAGGTGTTCGCCCAACACTAGTTATAGGTGGGAGAGTCATAGTGGCCACACCTGTTATGGGTGGGAGAGTCATAGTGGCCACACCTGTTATGGGTGGGAGAGTCATAGTGGCCACACCTGTTATGGGTGGGAGAGTCATAGTGGCCACACCTGTTATGGGTGGGAGAGTCATAGTGGTCACACTTGTTATGGGTGGGAGAGTCATAGTGGTCACACTTGTTATGGGTGGGAGAGTCATAGTGGTCACACTTGTTATGGGTGGGAGAGTCATAGTGGTCACACTTGTTATGGGTGGGGGAGTCATAGTGGTCACACTTGTTATGGGTGGGGGAGTCATATTGGTCACACTTGTTATGGGTGGGAGAGTCATAGTGGTCACACCTGTTATGGGTGGGAAAGTCATAGTGGTTAGGGGTGGGAGAGTCATAGTGGTCACAGTTGTTATGGGTGGGGGAGTCATAGTGGTCACACTTGTTATGGGTGGGAAAGTCATAGTGGTCACACTTGTTATGGGTGGTGGAGTCATAGTGGCCACAATTGTTAAGGGTGGGGGAATCATAGTGGCCCCAATTGTTAAGGGTGGGGGAGTCAAAGTGGCCACCCCTGTTATGGGTGAGGGAATCATAGTGGTTAGGGGTGGGAGAGTAATAGTGGTCACAGTTGTTATGGGTGGGGGAGTCATAGTGGTCACACTTGTTATGGGTGGGAAAAGTCATAGTGGTCACACTTGTTATGGTTGGGGGAGTCATAGTGGTCACCTCTGTCAGATGTGCCCCATTGGTGGGGGGTGGAGGAAGGGGGGAGTGGTGAACATGAGCATCCCTCTGATTTGTTGTTAAGCCACTAAGTGTACAGTAATAGACCTGCATATACAGCACCCACTACATAATCAATGTTGTTGTTTAGACTTAGAACAAAGTCCATCCCAAATATTCAGCTATTGAGATCATTTTGGCCAAAACCAGTTGGCATCATCATTCAGGACACCCAAGTTGAGCATTTGTTCAGCCGACATTGAAGCCAGCTTAAAAAAATAAATAAATAGATACCCATGGAGGGGGAAGGCTTTGGATCCTATAGGGCAGGGCTTTTCAACCTGTGGTACGCGTACCACCAGTGGTACTTTGCTGTTGGGCAGGTGGTACACTCCGCTTTTGCCTGCCTCTTGTCCTGGTCCCGTCCAGTGTCCACAAAGTTCAGCTCCCCCTCACTCGCTTCTTGTTGTGCTGCCCTGCGGCATACTTCAGACCTCAGATCAGCTGTAAAAAGACAGCCAGGCGAATGGTGCACAATGACTGAGGGTAAACTTCAAATACAGAAACTGTCATTACTCCACCAATGCCTTGTGCTATTCCCCTCCCATATGTCCCCCCTTTTCTTAAAGTGAACCTGTAAGAAAAAAGTGCCCCAGGGGTACTTGCCTCGGGAGGCGGAAGCCTCTGGATCCTAAAGATGCTCCTTGTCGGCGTGAACACATGCGCAGTAGTGGCTCTGCACCCAGGCTCTGGTGGAAACAGTCGAGCGTGATCGGGTCTAATCTGCTGTGCAGGCACACTGGTGGTACTTTAAATTTTCAATGCGATAAAAGTGGTACAATTTGTGAAAAGGTTGAAAAGCCCTGAAATAGGGCCTTCCCGGTCCTCCGTTGTCCCCCCTTGTTGAAGTTATTCAACCAACTGGCCAAATATGCCTTTGTCAGTCCTTGGAAGGCTTTGGTAGCGCTCGTGCCCCTGAGCACTTTCAAAGACAATCAGGCCTGTACTGTGCTCGCCCATGCGGAGCACTCGGGGACACATTTACCATTACTTTTGATGCCTATGTGGTGCACAATGAGCGTTACCTAGGTAACACGAGCGTTGTTAGAGTAACACACACAACACTTGTAGTGTAACGCGCGCTACCTCAGCAGCACTCACATTAACTAGGTAAAGAGGTCACGCTAATTGTGCAACATGGGCAGCGTAAGTAAGGGTAAAACTACACAGTAACTTTACCTATCGTTAGTGAATATGGCCCATAGATGTTTGTACAAAAGTTCACTATCCCTTTAAGGAACCATAAAATACATCTGCAATAGCCTATGAAAACACTGCCTAACAGTCACAAATGCAAAAAAAGAAAAAAATATATAAAATAAAACAAGAGTTGTAAGTTATAAATTCCAGTGTATGCATTACCTGAGAGCTGGCAAAACCCAGGTCCGCGTTCCTGCGAGCCAGAGGCAGTAAAAACAATGACTTTCTTCTAGGGAAGCTGAAAACACTAATTGTCCTGCTTGTCAGCCGATATGCCCAGGTGACCCGGGGAGTATTAAATGGTGACAAAATTCAGCTGCAGCATGATGTAAAATTATAACTTTTCCAGCAGACTAATTATGGGATCTGCACTGGCTGGCGGCCTCCTCAGCCCCGCTTTCCCATTTAAAGGTTCCTTTATAAATTTACGTGAACGAGGTATTAACAGTCTCCTGTGCCTGGCCGCTTCTCTGCTCTCAAAGAAAAATAGCAAGTGTATATTGTGCTATTCTCATGAAAGTTAAGAGCTACATCAGCCCATGAAGGAGGTTAATACCTCTATAAAGCGGGGCTACAGCAGCTGTTCAGTCCCCCGGCCCACACGCCAAGAGAAACAACCAGGAGAGCACTCCAGAGAACCATTGCTGGGAAGCCCACTCTGCTGGCTTTGTATGCAAAGCTGCCTCTTCCTCAGGTAATGCATGACACCTCTATGGTAAGTCTTCTGCCCTTCCCCTCCTCCTGCCAGGAGCAGATCCATTCCTCCACAGAGGCTCCCCAACACAACTGCCAACTTGTCCACTTAAAGTGTAGCTCCAGTCATAGAACAGCAGTGATGTTCATGTGGCCGGGATAAGTTTAAAGGACACCCGAAGTGAAAATAAACTGATGAAACAAATGATCATATTTATCTTCCTTCTCCTAAAAATAACTTTTTAAGATATTCCACAATTGAATTTTATGTTTAAATCTACTTTTTAAGTTTTAACTGTTTTATTGTTTTTGGTCAATGACACATTCACATTCATTGAACTATGCCAGAGCTAAAATCTATGAACTATTGACTCTAGGACACTTCCAATCAGGTTGGCAAAAAATACTTGTTTCTCAAGGATACCTTAATCCTAAATAGAATCTGAAAAATGGACGCTCTGTGTGTGTGTGGGGAGGTGCGTATAGGCTTACCGCACCTCCCGCGGCTTATCAGCTCCTTCCGTTCATCCGTAACTGGACCCGTTCTAAAAGCCTGGTCGGCGGGGTCGGCACAGGTGCAGTTAGTCCATGGGGGGTACGCACGCACTACCGCTGGAACACACAGCTGACGCGCGAGGTCACCTGACCCGGACATACTGCGCATGCATGTCCACTATGCCACCTAGTGACCGCGTGCCGGCTACGTCTTCCGGCAGGAGTGTGCGCGGGATGTTGGGGCTATCTGGTCACCCCTTTATTAAGAAATATCATTTGTGCTATAAGGTTAGGCTAACATTTAGTTGCACACTTGTAAGCAGGGGCATAACTACAAATCATGCCCCCCCCCCAGCAAGAGTTTGATGAGGCCCCCCCAACAGAGGCTGACATAGGCCGTGCAGCCGCACAAGGGCCCCATGTCCTCTAGGGCCCATGCAATTGCGCCAGTTAGGGGCTGATTATCCTCTAGGCCAGTGGCGGACATACGGCCGTGCAGGCCGTGCCGCCGCACGAGGGCCCCATAAGTTCCGTTTTCTTCAGGGGCCCATTAAGTTTTTTGTTTTTTTTTTAAATATATATATTTTGTATTATTTTTCCCCCGGGGGGCCCCGACTCCTATCCTCCCTCCCTCCCTCCCTCACCTCGGGGGCCCCCCTCCCGGTATGCACGGCGGGAGAGCGGCAAAGAGCGGCGCTAGAGGGCTCCGCCGCTTGGTCTCCAATATGTCTCCAACTTGGAGACATATTGGAGACCAAGCGGCGGAGCCCTCTAGCGTCTGCCTGGAGAGCCGAAGACTTCCTGTATTTGCCGCTCGCTCTCCCACCGCGCATATCGGGAGGGGGGCCCTCCGAGGTGAGGAAGGAAGGGAGGGAGGGAGGATGGGAGTCAGGCCCCCCACCCGGATAGCTACTAAAAGGGCTACCTGCCTACCCACCCGGCTACCTACCCACCCACCAGGCTTCCTACCTACCTACCCACCCGACTACCTAACCACCCACCAGGCTTCCTACCTACCTACCCACCCACCCACCCGGCTACCTACCCACCCACCAGGCTTCCTACCTACCCACCCGGCTACCTACCCACCCACCAGGATTCCTACCTACGCACCCGGCTACCTACCCACCCACCAGGCTTCCTACCTAACCACCCACCCGACTACCTAACCACCCACCCGGCTACCTACCCACCCGGCTACCTAACCACCTACCCACCCGGCTACCTACCCACCCACCCGGCTACCTACCCACCCGGCTACCTACCTACCTACCCACCCGGCTACCTACCTACCCACTCGGCTACCTAACCACCTACCCACCCGACTACCTAACCACCCACCAGGCTTCCTACCTACCTACCCACCTGGCTACCTAACCACCTACCCACCCGGCTACCTACCCACCCACCAGGCTTCCTACCTACCTACCCACCCGACTACCTAACCACCCACCAGGCTTCCTACCTACCTACCAACCCGGCTACCTACCCACCCACCAGGCTTCCTACCTACCCACCCGGCTACCTACCCACCCACCAGGCTTCCTACCTACCTACCTACCTACCCACCCGGCTACCTACCTAACCACCCACCCGGCTACCTACCTACCCACCCGGCTACCTACCTAACCACCCACCCAGCTACCTACCGGGCTAGTTACCAACCCACCCACCCGGCTACCCACCCACCCACCAGGCTACCTACCTACCCACCCACCAGGCTACCTACCTAACCACCCACCCGGCTACCTACTGGGCTAGTTACCAACCCACCCACCAGGCTACCCACCCACTAGGCTACCTACCTACCCACCCACCCACCAGCCTACCTACCTACCCACCCACCAGGCTACCTACCTACCTACCGGGCTAGTTACCAACCCACCCACCAGGCTACCTACCCACCCACCAGGCTACCAACCCACTCACCCACCCACTCACCAGGCTACCTATTCACCCAACCACCCATGGGAGCTGCGCGCCGGATGGAGGCTGGGACAGGAGGTCTGCTGCTGCAGGTGAGTAAATGTTTTTGTTTTTTTATTTATATTAGCAGGTGTATGTTCTGGGCAGGTCTGCCACATGATTGCATGTATTTTCTGCGCAAATCTGCCGACATGATTGCATGTATTTTCTGGGCATATCTGCCGACATGATTGCACGTATTTTCTGGGCATATCTGCCGACTTGATTGCACGTATTTTCTGGGCATATCTGCCGACTTGATTGCACGTATTTTCTGGGCATATCTGCCAAAATGATTGCACGTATTTTTTGGGCATATCTGCCGAAATGTTTGCACATATTTTCTGGGCACATCTGCCGACATGATTGCACGTATTTTCTGGGCATATCTGCCGAATTGATTGCACGTATTTTCCGGGCATATCTGCCGACTTGATTGCACGTATTTTCTGGGCATATCTGCCAAAATGATTGCACGTATTTTTTGGGCATATCTGCCGAAATGATTGCACATATTTTCTGGGCATATCTGCCGACATGATTGCACGTATTTTCTGGGCATATCTGCCGACTTGATTGCACGTATTTTCCGGGCATATCTGCCGACTTGATTGCACGTATTTTCTGGGCATATCTGCCGACATGATGTGTATTTTCTTGAGAAAACCTGCACAATTATGTGAATTTTCTGGGGAAAGGGTCACCAAAACTTGGGCCCACTGTCTTTGCGTTGCACTTTTCAAGGGAACCTGAGGTGAGAATAATCTTGAGGCTGCCATATTTCTCTCCTTTTAAGCAATACCAGTTGCCTGGCTGCCGTGCTGGTCCTCTGCCTCTTATTCTTTCAACCATAGACCCTGAACAAGCATGCAGCAGGTCAGGGGTTTCTGACAATATTGTCAGAACTGAGAAGATTAGCTGCATGCTTGTTGCTGGTGTAATTCAGTTTATTACTGCAGCCAAATAGATCAGCAGGGCCGCCAGGCAACTAGTATTGTTTAAAAGGAAATAAACCCTCACCCCGGGTTCGCTTTAAGTTACAGTTAGCTCCGCCCTCATCTGGTCATTGCCACGCCCATTTTTTGCCGCGACGCTACGCGCCGCAGGTTCTATCCACACCTATTTTAGGTTGTAGCCACACCCATATTTTGCCGCAGGTGGCCCACTGGTGGCTGTGTCCGCCACTGCTCTAGGCTTTTCTCCATGCATTTCTCTCTGAAACTCAAGAAAAACAGTGTTAATAACTTTAAAGTTTAAAATGTGTGCTACGTTAGTACAGTGCCTACAGAATGTGACCTAGATTCATGTACTTTTATCTTATCGGCATTGTTTGGATCCAGCCATCATCTGTTATGACCACGCCCACTCACATGAGGCCCGATTCATTTATTCTGCACAGGGGCCCATTGCTGGCTTTGTCCACCACTGCCCCCCAATGTTCATACTTTTCCCCTTGCCTACCCCTGGTGCCCCTCACAGACTGGGGGAGAGGGGCTAACTTACAACGATCATAAAACAAGTGAGGACATCATAATCTTCACACCCATAACAAGTGTAGCCACAAAAACACCTGATCTGAAGGTGGGACCCCTTTATCGGAGAGAGTGAAGTAGTAGCTGGGGCTTCCTTACAGAGGTGTAGCTAGGGTTTTCAGCACCTGGGGACACAGACAGCTTTTGTGACAAAATGTGCGTGGACACACTTCATAATGTGGGCGTGGTCATGGGTGGAGTCAAATGTACAAATGCTGTTTGGATAGCCAGATGTACCCCCTTCCCCCTATTTACAGAGCCAAAAGTGCCTCCTTTCCTTGTTCAGATAGCCAGATGTGCCCCATCCTCCATTTAGATAGCCAGATGTGCCCCCTATAGATAGCCAGATGTGCCCCGCTTTTCCTACTGCTGTTAACGCTTCTGCACTCCTCTGCAGAGTGAGGGAGAGAAGCAGGGGCACTTCGGGCAGCTAGCAAGCCGCCTCTCATGCATGTGGGGGTGCAGCGGCTGTGCTGAGCCCCCTTACAGTGCTGCGCTCGGGGACATGTGCCACATGTCCCTCCTTGTCCACCCATAGCTACGCCTCTGCCCCCTTACAGCTCCGGGCCCCCTGTCACATGGGCTGCTCATTTGTAGTTACGCCTTTAAGAATAAAACTCAAACCCACTGTTTACTCTTAGTTTAAAAATAAAATCTGTCTCAAACTTTAGAAGGTTGCAAAGGCTTCAAAAAAGAGTTTTCGGTTTTTTTTTTAACTGTGGCAGTCAAAGTATCTACAGTAATTCTGTCTAATCAGGAATTTATAAATAACAATGTTTTAATCTGCATAATGAGAGTTCCACTTTAAATATGTGTTAAAAAAAATCATTAGAAAGATTTCTGTTTAGAAAGAATATCAGATCACAAGTTTCCTGAAAATAGAGGTGCGATATTCTCACCCTTCATGTTCTCGGCACGGCGTGTCAACTTTTGGATTTTCAGAAGAGGTATATAATAGTTTTTACTTCTGCTCCAATAATTGCTGTTTTGCAAGTAAGGTAAAGCACAGAAGTCTAAGCCCTTTGGTTGAGGCGGGGGACATGAAATGTGAACCATATGTGAGGCTGCAGAGCCATGAAAAGAGACATATAATGCAAGTATAGGTGTGTGAGAGACAGAGAGGGAGGTGCTGGCAGCAGGGGAGGAGAGGGCAGATCAGTGATGCTCTGACACAGGTCCTCATTTCTCTGTTTTGCTGTAGTAATCTGATGTTCCTCGTGGCCCAACAACTTCTGTCTGCCCTTCCAACCATTATCTAATTAGTTTTAGGGCTGGTGTACACCAAGTACGCTTCTAAGCGCTTTGAAAAGTGCTTGGCTAATGTGTTTGAATGGGATGGAGAACCCAAATGCAAATGCTGGTCCTGCAGCATTTCAGCTGATTTCTGAGGCGATTCAGCCTCAATGTTAAGTATAGGAAAATGGAAAATCGCTCTGAAAAGCGCTAGAACAGAGCGATTTTCCAAGCATTTGTGTTACAGAAGCTGTTCAGTTCCAGCTCTACTGTAACAAAAAAAATAAAAAAGCTACTCCAAAACACTCTAAAAATCGCTAGCATGCTTAGAAAATTGCTAGGCACATGCTAGAAAAATCACTTTGTTTGCGATAACGCTAGCGCTTTTTAGTGTGCACTGGCCCATACTTAGTTTTGTTTAATAAAGACCATTACAAATTGGACGTTTTGCTAAATCCATGTACCCACTCTCAAATTATTGCTATTTGTCAGTGAGACATAGCTCTTTACTGTTTATTTACATTTTCTTTTCACTTTAAGGGACGTGCTGAGAGGGGTCTTCCCCAGCTAGACATTATAATGGGGTTGCTAAGTGCTAGCAAACTAGTCTCAGTATTAAGTTGCTATGATTAGTACCTAGTTTTATTTTCAGCAACAAGTAACCTGCATTTTACTCACATTGGCCTCAATTCACTAAGCTTTATCAAACTTTTTATCAAACGTTTGATAATTTACCTCATGGGTAAAATCTAATTTTTAATTCACTAAGGTGTTATAGACTTATTGAATGTTTTATCGATAAAACATTCTATAAACATATAACACCTTAGTGAGCTCAAAATTAGATTTTACCCATGAGGTAAATTATCAAAAGTTTGATAAAGTGTTTGATAAAGCTTAGTGAATTGAGGCCATTGTGACATAGGCATCGCTTCAATAAACAGGATGGGCTGGGACCTGCTATGAGCGCTATCACGATTTGGCTACTGTAACCACTGATGCGATTTCTCTGGGATTTATACCAAACAGCGTTTTGTGATCACTTCCCGACTACAATGCTGCTAGTGGGACCACCCCCATCGGTATCGCTGGCAATCAGCTAGCACTGCCAATGCGCCAGGTGGGTCGCAGCCCTTAGGCCTGGAACCCACTAGAGCGTTTAAGGATCGCTTTGAATCGCTAGCGATTTCTCTAAACACTCTGCCAATGTAAATAAATGTAACAGATTCCACAGTAGCGAATGAGATTAGCAAAATCGCAATCGCAGGACATGCAGCATTTTGGGAGCGTTTGCGATTCAATGTAAAGTATTGAAGCGCTGGCAAATCGCTAATGAATAGCGATTTGTGTGCGATTTTAAATTACTGCAAACTGTAAAAAAAAAATTATAATAATTTGAAAGGACCAATCAGAATTAAAATCACTAATCGCTATCAGAATTGCTGCCAGAAAGCTTACACTTTTTAAAATCGCTCCCAAAATCGCCGGAAAACGCTTATGAAATCACTTACAAAATGCTACTTAAAGGAATACTATCAATGCCCAAGTGTTCTAAAATGACAACTACAAATAATGTCTAAGTAGCTGTGTTAACATTTTTCTACTATTCGTGTTAAATATCAGAGGCAAAATATTTAATTCATTGTGTGCAGAGCCGGGACAAGGTCCTCCAGCACCCAAGGCTGAGACACCAAAGTGCGCCCCTCCATCCCTGCCACCCCAACCGTCACACACTGATTGCTATTAGACTATGAGGCACCACAGGGCCCACAACCTCCCCAACACCTTAATATTTAGTTATCTGGCTTGCAGTCACTGCCATGTATCCCCTTTTCTTATTTCTTTCTGCTTCAAACACAATTAGGAATGACAGCTGAATGAACTCTGCGCCCCCTCCTACACTGCGCCCTGAGGCTGGAGCCTCTCCAGCCTATGCCTCGGCCCGGCCCTGATTGTGTGTAGATTTTAACTAGGTTTGGAATGTCTAATTTGCAGAGGTATGAATATCTGCAGTCTGACACGTTAAGAACAGTGTAACATTGAAGCAGATTATTTGAAAACAGGTATCAGGTTTCACACACTACAGTATTACAAATGTTTATTTTGCACATAAGATACATTTCCTCTGCTCTCTGTGAGAGAAAGCTCTGCCTGTCTCTAACTGAGCTCTCTGCACACAGAGCTAACAGATACACTGTGAGGGAATTTCCCCCCTCCCCCCATAACTGAGTCTGCCATCAGAATTTCAGCAGACTGCTGTCAGAAAAAATGTGAAAGGAATTAGATAACAGAAATCAAATAGATAAGCAGTGAAATGTATATACCAGTACTTAGCAGCAGTGGTGCTCAGCAGAGTTCGAATATTCGAGTAGCTCGAATATTCGAGCTCTTTTCCAGCTATTCGAGCTCGGTATTCGAGCTCCGAATAGCTGTAGCTATTCGAATGGGCTTTTCGCGTACACTCGAATAGCCCATTCACTATTCGAGCTATTCGAGCAAACGGCGCTATTCGAGCTCGGTACCGAGCTCGAATAGCGTCATAGCCCAGATTGATGTCCTTAAAGCCAATCAGAGGGCTCCCAGGCCCTCTGACGGCAGCCAATCACAGAGGGGGACCCTGGCCAGGGCCGGGCCGAGGCATAGGCTGGAGAGGCTCCAGCCTCAGGGCGCAGTGTAAGAGGGGGCGCAGAATTCATTCAGCTGTCATTCCTAATTGTGTTTGAAGCAGAAAGAAATAAGAAAAGGGGATACATGGCAGTGACTGCAAGCCAGATAACTACATATTAAGGTGTTGGGGAGGTTGTGGGCCCTGTGGCGCCTCTTAGTCTAATAGCAATCAGTGTGTGATGCCTGGGGTGGCAGGGATGGAGGGGCGCACTTTGGTGTCTCGGCCTTGGGTGCTGGAGGACCTTGTCCCGGCTCTGACCCTGGCCAGCCCCTACCCTATTAATAGCGGCCCGCCATGTTACGTTTCTCCATCCTTGCCTGAGACTTGCATAGAGAGAGAGTTGCTCCTTTGTGCTTTGGCTTAGCAAGAGCTTTATTGTGGTCATTTACCTAGCGTTTTTGCTCACATACACCTCCAATACACACCTATATTGTTGTTAGTTAGTTAGACATTGTATTTTAGTTAGTAGCTTTTGTGTTACATAGAGACAGGCCAGCTGCTGCAGGCTTACAGCTTTAGGCCTCAGGGCCTTGCCTGTGTGGGCAGCTGTCCTCCTGTCCTCTGTTTATTTCTCTCTATTCTATACCAGTATTTCTGCTGTCCTTTACTACTGATTGTATTAGTATTGTAGTTATATACTGTAACTGTACTAGGACACGCACTGTCACTGTTCATAGGCTACTAGCTGCTCCTGCGTGTGTGCACTCACTTTCTGTGTACACACTACACACACTCTATTTCCTTCTGATAACTGATTGATTATTGTAATTGAATATTGTAATTAGTTAGTTGTACTCACTGTTACTACTTACTGTACTAGGAGTCTAGGACACTCAGTCACTGTTCATAGGCTACTAGCTCCTGCGTGTGTGCACTCACTGTCTGTGTACACACTACACACACTCTATTTCCTTCTGATAACTGATTGATTATTGTAATTAGTTAGTTGTACTTACTGTTACTACTTACTGTACTAGGAGTCTAGGACACTCAGTCACTGTTCATAGGCTACTAGCTCCTGCGTGTGTGCACTCACTGTCTGTGTACACACACTACACACACTCTATTTCCTTAGAGTGACCAGACGTCCCGGATTGCCCGGGACACGTCCCGGATTCGGGGTCCGCTGTCCCAGGCTTAATGAGGTCCCGGGAAACGTCCCGCTTTCAGCAGCGGGACGTCCCGGCCTCGGGACTCTGGCCACTCTCTCCTCAATGAACTGGCAGCGGCGTCTATAGACGCCGTGCCAGTTCATTGCCCGCAGCCCCGCTCCAGCCTCCTCTTCCGGTGTCTGTTTCCGACACCAGCAGGCGAGCAGGGCTACGGCAAGATGGCTGCTGGAGCCCTGTACTGGAGACCTATTTGTGTCACTAGTACAGGGCTTCGGGCGCCATCTTGCCGTAGCCCTGTCAGCGCGGGAGACCAGAGCAGGAGGAACAAGACGGTCCCGGGACGGAGCAGCGCGCCAGAGGCCGGACACTTCTGCCAGGTGAGTAAATGCTTTCTTTTCCAGGTGAAATGTTTGCCCGCATTGTTTCTTTTCCAGGTGAAATGTTTGCCCGCATTGTTTCTTTTCCAGGTGAAATGTTTGCCCGCATTGTTTCTTTTCCAGGTGAAATGTTTGCCCGCATTGTTTCTTTTCCAGGTGAAATGTTTGCCCGCATTGTTTCTTTTCCAGGTGAAATGTTTGCCCGCATTGTTTCTTTTCTGGCGAAATGTTTGCCTGCAGTGCGTTTCTTTTCTGGCGAAATGTTTGCCCGCAGTGCGTTTCTTTTCTGGCGAAATGTTTGCCGCATTGCATTTCTTTTCTGGTGAAA
Source organism: Hyperolius riggenbachi (assembly GCF_040937935.1). NCBI lineage: Eukaryota > Metazoa > Chordata > Amphibia > Anura > Hyperoliidae > Hyperolius > Hyperolius riggenbachi. The sequence continues at coordinate 495,923,693 of NC_090647.1, forward strand.
TGTTTGGCCGCAGTGCGTTTCTTTTCTGGTGAAATGTTTGCCCGCAGTGCGTTTCTTTTCTGGCGAAATGTTTGCCCGCATTGCGTTTCTTTTCTGGCGAAATGTTTGCCCGCAGTGCGTTTCTTTTCTGGCGAAATGTTTGCCCGCATTGCGTTTCTTTTCTGGTGAAATGTTTGGCCGCAGTGCGTTTCTTTTCTGGTGAAATGTTTGCCCGCAGTGCGTTTCTTTTCTGGTGAAATGTTTGGCCGCAGTGCGTTTCTTTTCTGGTGAAATGTTTGCCCGCAGTGCGTTTCTTTTCTGGTGAAATGTTTGCCCGCAGTGCGTTTATTTTGTACTGACATGTTGCCCGCATTGCGTTTATTTTGTACTGACATGTTTGCCCGCATTGCGTTTATTGTCTGGTGAAATGTTTGCCCGCATTGCGTTTATTTTGTACTAACATGTTGCCCGCATTGCGTTTATTTTGTACTGACATGTTTGCCCGCATTGCATTTATTTTATACTGACATGTTGCCTATTGCGTTTATTTTCTGGTGTCCGGGGTAACTGTTACTGCATTTATTATTTAATGGTCATAGATGGCTATGTTTGCTGCTTTGTGGTTACGGTATACTATTAGCATCACACAGTTTCTGCACACCCATGATACAAAGTCTCGTTTGTCCACATCATGGCGTAAACACTGCTTTCTTATGCCTCGCTGTTACATCATTACGTTAGCTCCGCCCATACAATGTCATGGCCACGCCCATTTTTCCGGCGCGAGCCCCCCTCCCCCAGTCTTCGCCGCTGCGTGCTCCTCACTCCTTCCCACTTTTCGCCGCGGCGCGCTACGCGCGACGCCCCCCCCCCCCCCCCCCCGTCCCAGGTTGGACCCACAAAAATATGGTCACTCTAATTTCCTTCTGATAACTGATTGCTTATTGTAATTAGTTAGTTGTACTTACTGTTACTACTTACTCTTACTGTACTAGGAGTCTAGGACACTCAGTCACTGTTCATAGGCTACTAGCTCCTGCGTGTGTGCACTCACTGTCTGTGTACACACACTACACACACTCTATTTCCTTCTGATAACTGATTGCTTATTGTAATTAGTTAGTTGTACTTACTGTTACTACTTACTCTTACTGTACTAGGAGTCTAGGACACTCAGTCACTGTTCATAGGCTACTAGCTCCTGCGTGTGTGCACTCACTGTCTGTGTACACACACTACACACACTCTATTTCCTTCTGATAACTGATTGCTTATTGTAATTAGTTAGTTGTACTTACTGACTGTTACTACTTACTTACTTACTGTACTAGGGACACTCACTCAGTCACTGTTCATAGGCTAGCTCCTGCGCGTGTTTGCGCGTGCGTGCACTCACTGTCTGTAGTGTACACACACTAAATTTACTTGTGATTACTACTGATTATTGTAACTGCTAGTTGTACTTCCTGACTGTTACTACTTACTTACTGTACTAGGGACACTCACTCAGTCACCTCACCCACCAACCCACTCCATTAAAGTACCCCACTTTTCACCCGCCCTTTTAAAAAACTTTTGTCTATACGTCCAAAACATCGAAGATGTCTGGAAGTGGCAGCCAGCGCGGTTTGGGCAAGGGGAAGGGCAGCAAGGGAATCAGGAGGAGAGGGAGCAGCATTGTGGCAAGCCGCGGGCGCGCCACCATGCACAGTTCCGCAGCAGCAGCAGCAGCGTCAGTGGCTAACATTCCTCCCATAGCCACTGGCCGTGGACGCCTTGGGCGCCGCCCAGCAGGAGCATCTGCAACTCACGCTGCAGAGACACAGCAGCAGCAGCGTGTAGCACCTGCTCCGATTTTCCTCCAGCCGGGTCGGAAACGTCCCATTGAGGAAAAGCATGCAGACACTGTGGTGCAACTGATGACGGAGGATGAGCAGCCCGCCATCAGCTCTGCATCCGAGGCCTCCACCCTCACCACCACCCCTGTTCGCAGAAGCCGCCCAGCAGGGCCTGGGGAGGAGGCCAGTTCACCGTCAGTTGGCGACCTGTCATTCAGCAGTCTTTTGACCCCAGGCATCATGAGTCAATTGTCTGCTGTTGTTGGCGATTTTGAGGAGGAGATGCTGATGGGCACTTTGGGGGATGAGGGATTGGACAGCAAGACTGTGGCGACAGTCAAGCAGCCCATCCATGCATCAGGAGAGGAGTTTGGGGGGTCCTCATCCCAGCAGGACATGTTTCAGGAGGGGGAGGATGATGATGACCCGGTGACAGACAGAGACTGGGTGCCACCACCTCCAGGGGATGTCGTCCTCAGCAGCTCTGAGGAGGAGGAGGAGGAGGATGCTCTTGTGGGCCTTGCAAGGAGGCGCATCATTGCAAGCATTGGCAGCAGCAGTAGGCAGGTCCCACAGCCTGCTGGTGTCTCAGGCTCAGCAGCAGCAGCAGCAGCATCTGCCAGTACCACCACCAGCCGCACCCAAGCCCCCCAAGCCCTCCCCCCAACCACCACAGGGAGACAGGCAGCAGCGCTTCCATGCCGTAGGGGGATGTTTCTGTCACCAATCTGGCGCTTTTTCACCATGCCCACAGTGTACAGCAAGTACGCCACTTGCAACCACTGTCAGCGGAAGTTGAGCAGAGGTGCAGACCCCTTAAAGTTCTGCACCAGCTCGCTCATCAACCACCTTGCTGCGAAACATTTCCACCAGCATCAGGAGTTCCAGAGGCTGAAGGCATCTGGTGCTGGCAGTGGCACCACACCCATCACTGCACAGCCTTCAGCAGCAGCAGCAACAGCAGCCACCCGCCATCCTGCTCCTCCAGCAGCACCAGCAGGAGTGCGGAAACGCACTGCTCCTCCCCCCTCTGCAACTCCTGCCGCCGACACTGAGGCCTGTTCTGGCAGCCAGTCCTCAGTGGCCTCCTCCGCTGTGTCTGCTGATTCCCGTGCCAGCAAAAGGCCACGCCAGAGCCTTTTGAGCGAGTCCTTCCAGGGGGTGGTTAGGGCTCTGCCTCCCAGCAGCCGTCGCGTGCGGCAGCTGAACGGCTTGCTGGCACGGGCCATGTGCTCCCAACTCCTGCCGTACACGCTCGTGCAGGAGGGGAGCGACATTCGTGCGCTGCTTGCTTGCGCAGCCCCAGACTGGCAGCTCCCCAGCAGACACTTTTTCTCCCGCAAGGCCATTCCTGCACTGCACCGCTTTGTGATGGCCAATGTGGAGCGAGGGCTGGAGCACGCGGTTGGTGAAAGGGTCCACGTCACCATGGACTCCTGGAGCAGCCGCTTCGGGACAGGCCGCTACCTGTCCTTCACTGTCCACTGGGTCAGCTTGGTGGAAGGGGGTGAGGATGGGAGAGCAGCAGCGGGCACAGCAGCAGCAGCAACACAGTGGGTGGTGCCACCCCGCAGGGTCAGGGGAACTGCAGCAGGTTCCTCCGATCCTCTGCCATCCTCCGGCACACCTGGCCAAACCCCCCGCCTCAGCAGCAGCGTGAAGGCCCGCCACTGCCAAGCGCTGCTGCACTTGGTCAGCCTTGGGAAGACCAAGCTGACGGCAACCCATGTGTTGGCCAAACTCCAGGAGCAGGAGAGGATTTGGCTGACCCCCAGAGGCCTCAGAGTCGGAGAGGTGGTGGCCGACAATGGGGCCAATCTGGTTGCCGCAATAGACAGGGGAAACCTGACCCACATCCCCTGTCTTGCCCACGTGCTGAACCTGGTGGTGCAGAAGTTCTTGCGCACCTACCAGGGGATGGGCGAACTGCTGGAAACGGCAAGGAACGTTGTGCGTCACTTCCGGCGCTCGGCTGCAGCCTGTGCGAGCCTGGAAGACGTGCAAAAGGAGCTGGATCTGCCACGCCATCGGCTGATCCTTGACGTTCCGACTCGCTGGAACTCCACCCTGGCGATGTTGGAGCGTCTGGTTGAACAGAAGCGCGCTGTCAAACAGTACCTTGCCCTGGCCACTGTTTCCGCCGCTCAGAGAAGGGACAAGACCAGCAACATCCCGTCCATCGTCCCCGATGATGACTGGAGGCACATGCAGCAGGTGTGCTTAGTGCTGGCTCCCTTTCTGCAGGCCACTAACATGGTGAGCAGGGACCATGCTATGGTCTGCGAGTGGGTGCCCCTGGTTTGTCTGCTGAACAGGGCCCTCGATGCTTTGCTGGAACAGGGAGCGGCAGCCTTGGACCAGCAGGAGCGGCAAGCAGCTGCACAGTCCACCTCTGAGGGGGAGGAGGAGGAGGACTTGGTGGAGGTCCCTGACCTTGCTGCTGATGAGGGGGATCAGCACAGTGCAGCTGAGTTGGTGCGGGGGTGGAGAGAGGATGAGGCTGACGAGGCAGAAGAGGAGGATGAGGACAGCAGCACTGCCGTCGATGTGCCAGCAGACGTGGCCCGCCTCTTCCCAATGGCAGCGCACATGCTGACGTGCCTGCGCAGAGACCCCAGGGTGATCCAGATGAAGCAGAGGGAGGACATCTGGATCAGCATGATGTTGGACCCACGCCTCAAGGGGAAGTTGAGCCAGTTCCTGCCGCCTGCAGGAGGAGACCCAGCGCAACAAATAAGGAGCTTGCAGCAGGCCCTTGTTGAGCGCTTGGAGGAAGCCTTCCCCCAGCCTTCCACCCCCACTGTCCAGCAGCCAGCACAGAGGCAGCAGCAGGTGCCTGCATCCAGCAGCAAGCGCCCCACAGACCTGCTGTCTCTCAGCCACGAGCTCTACAGGACTGTAGAGGCTCCGGCAGCAGTGACTAGAGAGGAGGTGCATGCAGCAGCATCCTCCACCGGTCACAGCCAGCGCCTGACCCGCATGGTGGCTGACTACATGGGGTCCTACAGCGGGCTTGACAGCGATGCCCCTGTTGATCCCATGGAGTATTGGGTCAAGTGCCTGGAGATCTGGAGCGAGCTGGCGCAGTACGCCCTGGAAGTGCTGTCCTGCCCCCCTTCCAGCGTGCTGTCCGAGCGCTGCTTCAGTGCAGCTGGTGGTGTGGTCACCGAGAAACGCTCACGTCTGTCTCACAAGTCTGTGGACAGACTGACGTTTCTCAAGATGAACCAGGTGGGTGGAAGGCGAGTTCCTGGCCCCTGTTGTCGGCGAGAGGGGGACATGAACTGGCTAAGAACCATCGTTAATGTGCCTTACCACCCTTTACCACCTCCTGGCTCCTGCTCACTAAGCCAGCCTGGTTCACTTTGACTATTACGTCGCCTGCAGCCACACATTTTACACCTACAGTGGGCTGCTGTGTACTGCCCTTCTGCTGTCTGTCTGTGTTTCCCACTGCCAGGGTACACAGATTTACCTTCTGCTGCCACTCTGCCACCAGCTATTACGTCAAACAATAGCTATATATCTGTGTAATTTGTTTTACAAACAAAACCAAAAAACCATTAAAAAAAAAAAAGGTTTAATTTTTCTGAGGTGCCCGGGTTGAAAACTGTGTTGTCCCAGTTGTGTATTGGACACGATGTGGGCTGCACGACCGCTGTCTGGGACCTCCTGTTGTGTTCATTTACGGCCTGGTATCACCGCTAGGTACCAGGGCTATTATGTCACGCTGCCTGCCTGCTGCCACACTCACACTACTCCTCCATTCCTCCTGCTGCTGCTTTCTGTCTGTGTTTCCCACTGCCAGGGTACACAGAATTACCTTCTGCTGCCACACTGCCACCAGCTATTACTTCAAACAATAGCTGCTCACATTACTCCTCCATTCCTCCTGCTGCTGCTGCTGTCGGTCTGTGTTTCCCACTGCCAGGGTGCACAGAATTACATTCTGCTGCCACTCTGCCACCAGCTATTACGTCAAACAATAGCTATATATCTGTGTAATTTGTTTTACAAACAAAACCAAAAAACCATTAAAAAAAAAAAAGGTTTAATTTTTCTGAGGTGCCCGGGTTGAAAACTGTGTTGTCCCAGTTGTGTACTGGGCACGATGTGGGCTGCACGACCGCTGTCTGGGACCTCCTGCCTGCTGTGTTTATTTACAGCCCTGGTATCACCGCTAGGTACCAGGGCTATTATGTCACGCTGCCTGCCTGCTGCCACACTCACACTACTCCTCCATTCCTCCTGCTGATGCTGCTGTCTGTCTGTGTTTCCCAACGCCAGGGTACACAGATTTACCTTCTGCTGCCACTCTGCCACCAGCTATTACGTCAAAAAATAGCTATATCTGTGTAATTGGTTGTAAAACCAAAACTACAAAACCATAAAAAAAAAAAAAGGTTTAATTTTTCTGAGGTGCCCGGGTTGAAAACTGTGTTGTCCCAGTTGTGTATTGGACACAATGTGGGCTGCACGACCGCTGTCTGGGACCTCCTGCCTGCTGTGTTTATTTACAGCCCTGGTATCACCGCTAGGTACCAGGGCTATTATGTCACGCTGCCTGCCTGCTGCCACACTCACACTACTCCTCCATTCCTCCTGCTGCTGCTTTCTGTCTGTGTTTCCCACTGCCAGGGTACACAGAATTACCTTCTGCTGCCACACTGCCACCAGCTATTACTTCAAACAATAGCTGCTCACATTACTCCTCCATTCCTCCTGCTGCTGCTGCTGTCGGTCTGTGTTTCCCACTGCCAGGGTACACAGAATTACATTCTGCTGCCACTCTGCCACCAGCTATTACGTCAAACAATAGCTATATATCTGTGTAATTTGTTTTACAAACAAAACCAAAAAACCATTAAAAAAAAAAAAAAGGTTTAATTTTTCTGAGGTGCCCGGGTTGAAAACTGTGTTGTCCCAGTTGTGTATTGGACACGATGTGGGCTGCACGACCGCTGTCTGGGACCTCCTGCCTGCTGTGTTTATTTACAGCCCTGGTATCACCGCTAGGTACCAGGGCTATTATGTCACGCTGCCTGCCTGCTGCCACACTCACACTACTCCTCCATTCCTCCTGCTGATGCTGCTGTCTGTCTGTGTTTCCCAACGCCAGGGTACACAGATTTACCTTCTGCTGCCACTCTGCCACCAGCTATTACGTCAAAAAATAGCTATATCTGTGTAATTGGTTGTAAAACCAAAACGATAAAAAAAAAAAAAAAAGGTTTAATTTTTCTGAGGTGCCCGGGTTGAAAACTGTGTTGTCCCAGTTGTGTATTGGACACAATGTGGGCTGCACGACCGCTGTCTGGGACCTCCTGCCTGCTGTGTTTATTTACAGCCCTGGTATCACCGCTAGGTACCAGGGCTATTATGTCACGCTGCCTGCCTGCTGCCACACTCACACTACTCCTCCATTCCTCCTGCTGATGCTGCTGTCTGTCTGTGTTTCCCAACGCCAGGGTACACAGAATTAGCTTCTGCTGCCACTCTGCCACCAGCTATTACGTCAAACAATAGCTGCTCACATTACTCCTCCATTCCTCCTGCTGCTGCTGCTGCTGCTGTCTGTCTGTGTTTCCCACCGCCAGGGTACACAGATTTACCTTCTGCTGCCACTCTGCCACCAGCTATTACGTCAAAAAATAGCTATATCTGTCTGTGTAATTTGTTGTAAAAACAAAACTACAAAACCATAAAAAAAAAAAAAAGGTTTAATTTTTCTGAGAAGCCCGGGTTGAAAACTGTGTTGTCCCAGTAGTGTATTGGACACAATGTGGGCTGCACGACCGCTGTCTGGGACCTCCTGCCTGCTGTGTTTATTTACAGCCCTGGTATCACCGCTAGGTACCAGGGCTATTATGTCACGCTGCCTGCCTCATTGACTGCCTGCTGCCACACACTCATCCTCCTCCTCCTGCTGCTGAATTTACCTCCTGCTGTCTGTGTGTTTCCACTGCCAGGGAGCACATACAATGGCGCTTCCAACATGCGTGCGCCACCAGCTATTTGTTACGCTCAAAAATAGCTGCATTTCTTTAAAAAAAAAATTTGAAAAGAGAAATAAGTGAAGAAGAAGACGATATAGAAGAAGATGAAGAAGATGAAGAAGAAGAAGATGAAGAAGAAGAAGAAGAAGATGAAGAAGAAGATGAAGATGAAGAAGAAGAAGATGAAGAAGATGAAGAAGATGAAGAAGAAGAAGAAGATGAAGAAGATGAAGAAGAAGAAGATGAAGATGATGAAGAAGAAGAAGATGAAGAAGAAGATGAAGATGATGAAGAAGGAGAAGATGAAGAAGATGAAGAAGATGAAGATGAAGAAGATGAAGAAGAAGAAGATGATGAAGAAGAAGATGAAGAAGATGAAGAAGATGATGAAGAAGAAGAAGATGAAGAAGATGAAGAAGAAGAAGAAGAAGAAGAAGATGAAGAAGAAGATGAAGAAGAAGAAGATGAAGAAGATGAAGAAAAAGAAGATGAAGAAGAAGAAGATGATGATGAAGAAGATGAAGAAGAAGAAGAAGAAGACAATATAAAAGAAGAAGAAGATATAGAAGAAGATATAGAAGAAGAAGATATAGAAGAAGAAGAAGAAGAAGATATAGAAGATAAAGAAGAAGAAGAAGAAGTATATACAGTACTGAACAAATTTCTGGACACAACTTCTCTTTTCAACTTTTTTTTTAAAGGAACATCCCCACATAATCACTTGCTGTTGTTACTTGGAAAAAAAGAGGTTTCTTGCATCATTCACCCTCAAAACAAGTGTTGGAAGCTATTTAAGGCCATTTCGAATAGTCAGCTCGAATAATGAGCTCGAATACCGACTCGAATAGTGAGCTCGAATTCCGAGGTCGAATCGAATAGTAAAAATTATTCGACTCGAATATTCGACTGATCTCGAATAATTTACTATTCGAATTCGACCTAACTCGAATTTTGAAAAGGGGTATTTGAGCACCACTACTTAGCAGCACTTCCCAAACATTTCCTATCTCAGTTGAAAAAAACATGTAAGGACTGGTGCACACCAGAGCGGTTCTGGAGCATTTTTTAAAACTCTTGCTGGGGGAAAACCGCTTGGCTAATGAAAGTGAATGGGATGATGCACACTAGAGCGGCTCGTTTTTCCCCCTCAAATGCAAACTCCTGTCCTGGAGCATTTTTTAGATATCTGAGGCATTTCTGCCTCAATGTTAAGTATAGGAAAGTGGAAATCTGTAACAGCTGTAATATTTTGTTACAGTAAAGCTGTTACAGAACAACTTCTGTAACAAAAACGCCTGGAAAACCACTCTGATCTAGCATTTTTCAGAGCGGTTTTCCACTTTCCTACACTTTAACATTGAGGCAGAAACGCCTTAGAAATCTAGAAAATGCTGCAGCCCCCCAAGTTTGCGTTTGGGGGAAAAACGAACCGCTCTGGTGTGCACCACCCCATTCACTTTCATTAGCCAAGCGGTTTTCCCCCTGCAAGCATTTAAAAAAAAACACTCCAGAACCGCTCTGGTGTGCACCATCCCTAAGTGTTTTTTTTTTTCTAGGCTCCCCCTGCTTACATGCCAAAGGCAAGTAGGCACTGTCAGGATGAAAATGGGTAATGAAATAAGAGTAGAGCTACGTACACACATACGACAACGATCGTTCGTTGTGAACAACGAACAATCTTTTAGTTGATGAAAGAATGGCTTAACCTTCCTGGCGGTAAGCCCGAGCTGGACTTGGGCTATGCCGCGCAGGAGGATTTATCAGGCCCTGCTGGGCCGATTTGCATCTTTTTTTTTGCAACACGCAGCTAGCATTTTGCTAGCTGCGTGTGCATTCCGATCGCCGCCGCTCTGCTCAACATCGCCGCGCCGTACCGTTTCCCCCCCCCCCCCAGACCCCGTGCGCTGCCTGGCCAATCAGTGCCAGGCAGCGCTGAGGGGTGGATCAGGACTCCTTTAGACGTCACGACGTCGGTGACGTCATCCCGCCCCGTCGCCATGGCGACGGGGGAAGCCCTTCAGGAAATCCCGTTCTTTGAACGGGATTTACTGATCAAAGATCGCCGGAGGCGATCGAAGCGGGAGGGGGGATGCCCTAGGCTCGCTACATGATTTCAAAAAATAAATAAATTTAAAAATAGTGCTGCACTGCCCCCTGGCGGTTTCTAATAGGCCGCCAGGAGGGTTAAGCAAAAGTAGTTTTTAAAAGTGTGTAACGATCTGATCGTTTGTTAACGAAGATCCGGAACAACGTCACAGTAGAATACAGGAAAATGCGTGTTTTCTGCGACGGGCTCACGTCTAGCCATTATTATATCTTCTGTACAGTGAAGATGTCACATACTGTTCCTGGAAGTGACATCATAGGAAGTTCCGCCCGCACGTAGAGATGTCCCGAACGGTTCGCCGGCGAAGGCGAACTTTCCCGGAGGTTCGATTCGCCCCATAATGCTCTATGAGAGTCAACTTTGACCCTCTACATCACAGTCAGCAGGCACATTGTAGCCAATCCAGCTACAGTCAGCCCTGGAGCCCCACCCCCCGTTATATAAGGCAGGCTCCGGCGCCCATTACACTCACTCGTGTGCCTGCTGCTAGTCAGAATAGGGCGAGCTGCTGCAGACTTGTTCTCCTAAGGACAGATTAGTCAGGCTCTTGGCTTGTTAACTTGCTCCTGGCTGAATCTTATTGCTTAAATAGCACCCCTCATTCAACAGCTCTTTTTTCTGTGTGTCAAACTGACACTTGTGTTGTTGCATAGACAGCATTGCTAATTCATACAGTGTGTGCCACTGCCAGCAGCCCAGCAGCACATTCAGTGACTACGTGTGTGTGTGACAGGGAGCTGCGCATTGTACTACACAGTACTGCATATACCTACTAGAACCTGTTGTGTTTAGTTAACCCACCTCATCACTGCACATACCTACCTTTGTGTTGAGTGAACTCACCTCACTGTATATAACTACCTTTGTGTTGAGTGAACTCACCTCACTGCATATAACTACCTTTGTGTTGAGTGAACTCACCTCTGCATATAACTACCTTTTGTGTTGAGTGAACTCACCTCAGTGCATATAACTACCTTTTGTGTTCAGCGAACTCACCTCACTGCATATAACTACCTTTGTGTTGAGTGAACTCACCTCTCTACATATAACTACCTTTGTGTTGAGTGAACTCACATCTCTGCATATAACTACCTTTGTGTTGAGGGAACTCACCTCACTGCATATAACTTACCTTTTGTGTTCAGTGAACTCACCTCACTGCATATAACTAGCTGTTGTGTTGAGTGAACTCACCTCACTGCATATAACTAGCTTTTGTGTTGAGTGAACTCACCTCACTGCATATAACTACCTTTTGTGTTCAGTGAACTCACCTCACCTCACTGCATATAACTACCTTTGTATTCAGTGAACTCAACTCACTGTATATAACTACCTTTTGTGTTCAGTGAACCCACCTCACTGCATATAACTAGCTGTTGTGTTCAGTGAACTCACCTCACTGCATATAACTACCTTCGTGTTGAGTGAACTCACCTCACTGCATATAACTACCTTTTGTGTTGAGTGAACTCACCTCACTGCATATAACTAGCTTTTGTGTTGAGTGAACCCACCTTACTGCATATACCTAGCATCCCCCCGAGATGGACAAAATGGACAAACCAGGTAGAGGAAGAGGTAGAGGCAGACCCAGAGGAAGGCCACCTGGCACCGGCAGGTCTGTGCGAGGTGGTGTTGCTGTGATTTCGTGCGGACCTGGCCCAAATTACAGTGCTCAGAAGAAGGCACGTGCTATCACTTCCCAAAATTGTGAGGACGTGCTTGAGTATTTAACACAGAACACCTCATCTCCCGCAGCCACCAGCGCTACAACAAGCACCACATCCGCTGCATTTGACACTTCGCAGGAGTTATTTGGTGTGGAAATCACTGAATCACAGCCAATACTGCTACAACAAGATGAAGGCGCTAAGCAGTTACCCCACCTCATACGTCTGAGTTAGTATGGACGTAACGTGTGAGGAGGGGGATGATGAAGCACCTGATGTTGGTGCAGTTGTGGAGGTGTCTGAGGAAAGCGAAGCTGGGCAGGAGGATTATGATGACGTTTATACGGATGCCACATATGTTCCCAATAGAGGAGATGAGCAGGGGGACAATTCAGAGGGGGAGCCAGAGAGGAGTAGGAGGAGAAGAGTCCATGAAAGAAGCAGAGGGAGCTCGTCCTCAGAAACAGCTAGGGGCAGTGTCCAGCGCCATGTATCGCCAGCTATGGACAGCCAGCCAACATGCCCTTCAAGGTCAGCTGCTGATGCCACTGAAGTGCCATCACCCCAGGGGGGCTCAGCGGTTTGGAAATTTTTTAACGTGTGTACCTCAGATCGGAGCAAATCCATCTGTTCTCTCTGCCTCCAAAAATTGAGCCGTGGAAAGGACAACACTCACGTAGGAACAAGTGCCTTATGAAGGCACCTGGAGAAAAGGCACAAACTGCTATGGGAAGAACACCTGAGGAAAAGCAGCACCCAAAAGACAAGCCACCCTCCTTCTCCTCTTCCTCCTTCAGGTGCAGCATCTTCAGCCGCTTTCTCACTTGCACCTTCACAGCCACCCTCCTCCACACCGCCTCTGTTCTTGAGCGGTTCCTGCTCCTCTGCCCACAGCAGTAGCCAGGTGTCCGTGAAGGAAGTCTTTGAGCGGAAGATGCCAATTTCTGCCAGTCACCATCTTGCCCGGCGTCTGACAGCTGGCGTGGTGGAACTATTAGCTCGCCAGCTATTACCCATACAAGCTGGTGGAGTCAGAGGCTTTCCGTAAATTTGTGGCCATTGGGACACCACAGTGGAAGATACCAGGCCGCAATTATTTTTCACAAAAGGCCATACCCAAACTGTACCGTGCAGTTGAGAGGCAAGTGGTGTCATCTCTTGCGAAGAGCGTTGGGTCAAGGGTCCACCTGACCACGGATGCCTGGTCTGCCAAGCACGGGCAGGGCCGCTACATTACATACACAGCCCATTGGGTCAACCTGGTGACCGATGGCAGCAATCAGGGAGTACGTGGCTGCGCAGCGGACCAACTTGTGACACCTCCACGGCTTGCAGGCAGGCCTCCTGCCACCTCCTCTCCTTCTCCTCCTGCTACATCCTCTTCGCTGTCATCCTCCTCCTCCTCCTTGGCTGAGTGGCAGTTCAACTCTAGCGGTGCTGCCATCTCCTCCTCTCCAGCTACAAAGCCCCATCTCCCCAGAGCCTACGCTGCATGCGAGGTACGACTGTGTCATGCCATTTTAGACATGTCTTGCCTCAAGGCGGAGAGTCACACTGGACCAGCTCTCCTGGCTGCTCTTAACAAAGAGGTGGAGCAATGGCTGACCCCGCACCAGCTGGAGATTGGCAACGTGGTGTGTGACAACGGCAGCAATCTCCTTTCCGCTTTGAATTTGGGAAAGCTGACACATGTACCCTGCATGGCACATGTGCTGAATCTGGTCGTGCAAAGATTTGTCTCAAAGTACCCAGGCTTAGAGGACGTCCTGAAGCAGGCCAGGAAGTTGTATGGGCATTTCAGGCGGTATTACATGGCCATTGCACGCTTTGCGGACATTCAGCGGAGAAACAACTTGCCGGTGAGACGCCTCATTTGCGATAGCCCGACTCGCTGGAATTCCACCCTGCTCATGTTCTCTCGCCTGCTAGACCAGGAGAAAGCCGTCACCCAGTACCTGTATAATTACAGTAGAAGGACACAATCTGGGAAGATGGGGATGTTGTGGCCCAACAACTGGACACTGATGCGAAATGCATGCAGGACCATGCAGCCATTTGAGGAGGTGACAAAACTGCTGAGTCGCGCTGAAGGCACCATCAGCGACTTGATCCCCTAAGTTTACTTCCTGGAGCGTGCCGTGCGTCAAGTGGTGGATGAAGCTGTGGAGGAGCGTGAACAGGAACAGTTACGGCAGGAGGAGTCGTGGGAGCGGTTTTCATCCGAACCAGATGTTTCCTCGACAACTGCAGCAGCACAGAGGGGGGAGGAGGAGGAAGAGTCGTGTGGGGAAGAGTAGGAGTCAGACTCGGATGAGGAAGGTGTTTCTGTGGAGGAGGAAGAGGCGGCGGCAGAAGAACAACCGCAGCAGCCGTCACAGGGGGCTTCTGCTGCTCCACGTTCCCGTGGTATTGTTCGTGGCTGGGGGGAGGAAGAGGACTTGCGTGATGTCACTCAGGAAGAGCAAGAGGAGATGGAGAGTACGTCTGGATCCAACTTTGTGCAGATGACCTCTTTCATGTTGTCCAGCCTGTTGAGGGACCCCCGTATCAAAAAACTCAAGGGGAATGACCTGTACTGGGTGGCCACGCTACTAGACCCTCGGTACAGGCACAAAGTGGCGGACCTGTTACTAACTCAACGGAAGGTGGAAAGGATGCAGCACTTGCAGAACAAGCTGGCAATGATGCTGTACAATGCTTTTAAGGGTGATGTGACAGTACAACGCAATAAAGGTACCACTGGCAGTAATCCTCCTCCTCCCAGGTCCACGCAGGCAAGGACAGGACGCTCCAGCGATCTCGGGGTGATGTCGGACATGCGGACATTCTTTAGTCCAACGCCTCGCCGTAGCCCTTCCGGATCCACCCTCCACCAATGCCTGGACCGGCAGGTAGCCGACTACCTGGCCTTAACTGTGGATGTAGACAATGCGAGCAGCGACAATGAACCCTTGGTCTACTGGGTGCGCAGGCTTGACCTGTGGCCAGAGCTGTCCCAATTTGCCATCCAACTTCTCTCTTGCCCTGGCGCAAGCGTCCTGTCAGAAAGGACCTTCAGTGCAGCCGGAGGCATTATCACTGAGAAGAGAAGTCGCCTAAGTCACAACAGTGTTCAGTACCTCACCTTTATCAAAATGAATGCAGGTCAGACTATTTATCTACACACGTCATGGGACAATACATTTATGTGGATTGCTCCGATAAGTCTGTGTGCGGACTCCTTCATGATAACTGTGATTGATGGCCTTGGGGCCCGGCACCAGCATACCCACTGACGTGAGTGCGGTCTTTTGATCATATGGGCTGTAAAGCCACCATCACCTGCACTCTCGTCATGGGGCGCACCAGTCCAGCACGGCCGCCACTACACAAACGGCTGTTTGCAGTCACTGCATACCTTTCACTGCATCTGTGACTGCACATTGTATTATACCTGGCAGTCAGTGCATACCTTGCACTTGAATGGATGGCAGACTTGCCCTCCATAACTGATTCTCGTGAAAGGCAAGTGGTGTCATCTTTGTCCGCCATAAGATTCTCGTTAAAGGATTTAAAGTGAATTAGTTTCAAAAACAGCAGGTCCTCCCGAGTCCCGTATTGTTATTTTTGGTCACTACCTCGGGGCGGGCATGCCATGCCTGCTGCCTTCCTTGCCTGGATGTGTGGTGGTAGCAGTTTCTTAGGCTCCAACTCTGGAACGGAATAGAAACCGGATTCCCCGGCCATTACCCGTGGTCAGTCACCATGGTACTGAGAAAATAGTACCATCTACAGTTTCACACAATTGAAAAAATGGCAGACTTGCCCTCCATAAAACATTCTTGGCAACTGCTTTCGACTTGGTTTGTCTTCCGCAGGGTCAAGGGTCCATCTGACCACAGATGCCTGGTCTGCAAAGCACGGTCAGGGCAGGTACAGCATGGGTCTCAGCAGGCTCCCACTTCGGACCGGAATCGAACCTTGATTCCCCGGCCATTACCCGTGGTGACAATGGCAGACTTGCCCTCCATAACTGATTCTCATTAAAAGATTTAAAGTCAACTCATTTCAAAAACAGCAGGGCCTCCCGAGTCCCGTATTGTTATTTTTGGTTACTACCTCGGGGCGGGCATACCATGCCTGCTGCCCTCCTTGCCTGGATGTGTGGTGGTAGCAGTTTCTTAGGCTCCAACTCTGGAACCGAATAGAAACCGGATTCCCCGGCCATTACCCGTGGTCAGTCACCATGGTACTGAGAAAATACTACCATCTAGTTTCACACAATTGAAAAACTGGCAGACTTGCCCTCCATAAAACCTCGGGGCGGGCATGCCATGCCTGCTGCCCTCCTTGCCTGGTGGTAGCCGACCGTTTGTTAGGCTACAACTCCATACCAGAATCACACCAGGAAGGGTTCTCCCACCATTACCCTTGGTCACAATGGCAGACTTGCCCTCCATAATAAATTCTCGTTGCAGGTACTGAACAGCAAGTAGAAAATGTAATGTAAAAAAAATAGATGTAAGCTTTAACAATGGTAGAGAAAGAACCATCGAAAGTTGATAAGGCAGACAGACATTACCTAACCAGACATCACTGAGTGAGGAAGAGCAATCCTCGCCATGGTGCGCAGTAGTCCAGCACGGCCATCACTACACAAACAGCTGTTTGCGGTGCGTTACACGGTGAGTTTGGTGTGTCAGTGTGAAGCAGTACACTAATTACACTACCTGATTGATGTATACACATGCAAGATGTTTTAAAGCACTTTAGGCCTGCAATTTAGCATTCAAGGTGATTTCTGCCCTTAAAACGCTGCTTTGCGTCAAATCCAGATTTTTCCCCGGGACTTTTGGCATATATCTCACTCCGCCACCTGGGGGTCCAGGTGTTAGACACCTTGAAACATGTTTTCCATCACTTTTGTGGCCAGCATAAGTGTTTCTAGTTTTCCAAGTTCGCCTCCCCATTGAAGTCTATTGCAGTTTGCGAACTTTTTCGTAAACCAAACCTTCAGTGGAAGTTCGCGAACCGAAAATCAGAGGTTCACGACATCACTACCCGCACGTAACGAACGGTTCAAAACGTATGTTACACTATAAAACTAACGTTATGTATATTACATTACAATACGAGAACTCATACTGTAGGTAGAGCATTTAGATAATACAGCACAGGTGTCGAACTCCAGGCCTGGAGGGCCAGATCCATGCCAGTATTTAGGATGGACTGAGAAAGAAAGGAATTTGTTCTACCTGACGGACCATGCCTTTCCTGATTCAGACCGGCATCAATTAATTTGAGCTGTGCCACAAATGTGTGATGACCTCAGCCCTCGAAGGACCGGTTTGACATCCCTGCATTATTAATGCGTTGAAAACACATTAATAAAAACACTGTCCTGTTTTAGTGTCCATTAAAATTACAATTATGGTATAATCATGGAGCAATTAACGTGTCACAGAACACATTCATAGAACGAACGTTAAATAACGAAAACTAGGTGTTGCGCTTGCGCATTAACCACTTGATAACCCACCCTTTACCCCCCCCTTAAGGACCAGCGCTGTTTTTACTGATCTGTGCTGGGTGGGCTCTGCAGCCCCCAGCACAGATCAGGTAGCAGGCAGAGAGATCAGATTGCCCCCCTTTTTTCCCCCCTATGGGGATGATGTGCTGGGGGGGTCTGATCTCTTCTGCCTGCTGGGTGTTGCGGGGGGGGCACCTCAAAACCCCCTCCGCGGCGAAATTCCCCCCTCCCTCTCCTACCTGCTGCCCCCCGGCGATCGAGGCTGCACAGGACGCTATCCGTCCTGTGCAGCCAGTGACAGGACGTCCCGTCACATGGAGGCGATCCCCGGCCGCTGATTGGCCGGGGATCGCCGATCTGCCTTACGGCGCTGCGCCGTACAAATGTAAACAAAGCGGATTATTTCCGCTTGTGTTTACATTTAGCCTGCGAGCCGCCATCGGCGGCCCGCAGGCTATTCATGGAGCCCCCCGCCGTGAATTGACAGGAAGCAGCCGCTCGCGCGAGCGGCTGCTTCCTGATTAATTAGCCTGCAGTTGGCGACGCAGTACTGCGTCGCTGGTCCTGCAGCTGCCACTTTGCCGACGCACGGTATAAGCGTGCGGTCGGCAAGTGGTTAAAATGAAAAGTTCTATGGAGATATAACAAAATGTGCATGTCAAGCCTAGTACGAGCGACCATTTTCTAATGTACTAGTTTTGCAAACAATCGTCATTTAAAAAAATCCGCCAAGGCAGATCTATTGTTTTAAACGATCTAGCTCGTCCATCGTTTGACTTAAAGGATACCCGAAGTGACATGAGGAGATAGACATGTGTATGTACAATGCCTAGCACACAAATAACTATGCTGTGTTCTTTTTTTCTTTCTCTGCCTGACAGAGTTAAATATCATGTATGTAAGTGGCTAACTCAGTCCTGACTCAGACAGGAAGTGACTACAGTGTGACCCTCACCGATAAGAAATTCCCCCTTTTTACCTCTTTCTTGCTCTCAGAAGCCATTTTCTGCTAGAAAAGTGTTTTATAGTTGGAATCAGGACTGAGTCAGCCACTTGCATACTTGCAGATATTCATTCATCTGCAGATCTGACAATCATCTGCAGATCTGAAAATCCATCCTGGTGGATCTGATCTGCGGATGAATGTCTGTTTGTTATCCTCTTTCCGCCCGCGTCACGCCGATGGGCGTGGCCACGGCGGCAGCCCCAGGACCACCTAACGCCAATTGGCATCTCCTACCTCCTGCGCATCTCCTGCTTGGGGGTAGAGTTGGGCGAACTGTTAGCGCAACTGCAGCCAAACTGTTCGGCTGCCCAACCTGTCATGTGGCTGTGGCTCTTACTACTTCCGGGTCGCAATGACCCGGAGTAGTACATCTGCGCTGGCCCGGCGGAGCGCGTCCTAGATCGCGCTCCTGTTGCCGGGCACTCTCTGCGCATGTGTGTGACGTCATGAGTGACGTCACACACATGCGCAGAGAGTGCCCGGCAACGGGAGCGCGATCTAGGACGCGCTCCGCCGGGCCAGCGCAGACGTACTACTCCGGGTCATTGCGACCCGGAAGTAGTAAGAGCCACAGCCACATGACAGGTTGGGCAGCCGAACAGTTCGGCTGCAGTTGCGCAAACAGTTCGCCCAACTCTACTTGGGGGGCGGAGCTCTGCCCCGCCTTCAGTCTCCGAGCAGCTATTGCCGCTCGGGAGACTGTTAGACGGCATGATCGCCGTCTATTTACACTGTGCAGCGCTGCACTGGGGACAGCCGTGTGACACAGCTGTCCCCCTGGGGGACAAGAGAGCGATCGGCTCTCATAGGCAGAAGCCTATGACAGCCGATCGCCATAATTGGCTGGCTGTAGGGAGGGAGGGAAGGGGCTTAAAGAAAGTTTTTTTTTTTTTATTTATAAAAACAGGAACAATAATATTATATAAAAAAAAAAACTGGGGGGAGCGATCAGACCCCATCAACAGAGAGCTCTGTTGGTGGGGAGAAAGGGGGGGGGGAAATCACTTGTGTGCTGTGTTGTGCAGCCCTGCAGCTTGGCCTTAAAGCTGCAGTGGCCAATTTGACTAAAAATGGCCTGGTCACTAGGGGCGGGGGGGGGGGGGGGGGTTTAGCCCTGCAGTCCTCAAGAGGTTAAACAAGGTGTGTATTGAGATCTGCAGATATCATAGACTATGAATGCATTTTGCAGGAACGGATCTTTTGCAGATACCGATTTTTTAAATGTGTACAGCATCTTTGTGTACAGCATCTTGCAAAGATTTTTTTATCTGATGGGGAGTTCAGCTCAATAGAATAGACTGTGTCGAGTATGGCTCTCATACTACATGGAAGGGGGTAAAATTGGTCTGAGATCTTTCATTAATCTTCAAGTGTGTACACACCATAATGCTACATACACGCTTGAGAATTTTACCCCCTTCCATGAAGTATGAGAGCCATACTCTACACAGTCTATTCTATTGAGCTGAACTCCCCCTCAGATAAAAAAAAATCTTTGCAAGATGCTGCACACATGCAACAGATCAGTAACTGCAAAAGATCAGTTCCTGCAAAAAATCCGTTCTTGCAAAATGCATTCATAGTCTATGATATCTGCAGATCTCATACACGTTATATAACAGACATTCATCTGCAGATCTGAAGATCCATCCTGGTGAATCTGATCTGCAGATGAATGTCTGTTAAACAAGGTGTGTATGAGATCTGCCGATCTCATAGACTATGAATGCATTTTGCAGGAACGGATCTTTTGCAGATACTTATCTGTTGCATGTGTACAGCATCTTTGTGTACATCAACAGTCCGTGGAAAAGAGGCCTCATGCATACGGAAGACTGCGAAAGGTTTCAATTTGGGGGCTAGCAGCAGATTTCAGATCAGTATTATGGTGCCCATACGATACAATAAAAACGTTCGATTTTCCCGATTATTCGATCTAAATGATCGAATCGAATGAAAGTTAAAAATATTTTTTTTTTCCAATCAAGAAATTCTAACACTTATCCCGTTTTTTCGAGAAAATTCTGATCGGACATGCTGGAAAAATCTTTATATGCGATCGGAATAATCGAACTAAATGATCTAATCGAAAAAAAAAGGAAAATTGTACCATGTATGGCCGGCCACCTTCAGAATTAAGGTTCATAATAATTACCTGGGGTTAGGTTGAGGTTAGTGAATTGAGCAGCATTTTTAGCACCTTTATACGTGTTTTATATTGCTTTAATTCCAAAACTCACTGTAATAGACTGACTATGAAAAGTCTAGGTACCCCCATAACCAGCTCAAATATCCCCAGGGGTGCATGTATGGCATACTGTGATCTTACCATATTATTAATGCCTCTACCAGTCAGGACTCCCTGAATGCATTGCATGGGCTGCTGTTGACACCTAGTGGATGACTAAGTATTACAATGAATGCCAAAATGAAAAGCAGAAATCTGCCTTCTGAAAACAGAAGTTATTTGTGATTATTCAGGTTGGAGTGAGCTTCTGAGGTTTCCCACAATGCATCACTGCTGAATATGCAAATTGTACCTTTATGTCCCTGAAAGCTAGCCACACCTCCAGAACCGCTGGAATGCAATGTGTCAGCCTGTTAACCACTTGCCGACCACGCACTCATAACGCGCGTCAGCAAAGTGGCAGCTGCAGGACCAGCGACGCAGATCTGCGTCGCCGGCTGCAGGCTAATTAATCAGGAAACAGCCGCTTTCCTGTCATTTCACCGCGGGGGGCTCCGTGAATAGCCTGTGGGCCGCCGATCGCGGCTCGCAGGCTAAATGTAAGCACAAGCGGAAATAATCCACTTTGTTTACATTTTTACAACGCTGCTACAGTAGCAGCATTGTAGTAGATCAGCGATCCCCGGCCAATCAGCGGCCGGGGATCGCTGTCACATGACAGCGGGGAGCCTGTTAGAGGCTGCACAGGACAGATCCGTTCCTGTGCAGCCTCCGATCTCTCGGGCAGGGAGGGAGGAGAGGGAGAATCTTGCGGTGGAGGGGGCTTTGAGGTGCCCCCCCCCCCCACAGCATGCAGGATCGATCAGACCCCCCAGCACATCATCCCCCTAGTGGGGAAAAAAGGGGGCGATCTGGTCGCTCTGCTGGTCACTTGATCTGTGCTGGGGGCTGTAGAGCCCACCCAGCACAGATCTGAAAAAACAGCGCTGGTCCTTAAGGGGGAGGGGGGTAAAGGCTAGGTCCTCAAGTCGTTAATTGTACAGAACCACAATAATCCAACATGCATACAGACTATTTCAAACTTGCTCATCAGTGCATGGCAAGGATAAATGTGGCTCTATGGGGTAGGACCTGAAACACCCAGCTACAGGTTATTTTATGAAGGCAAATTTCTGTTTTGCATAACATTTTAGAGGGCTTTGTGGTTCTTTTTCGCCCCTTACACACTCAAGCCGAAAGCTCACTGTTTATCCATCTCTAAGGCCACATACACACATCAGACCATAGTCTTTTGAAAATGAAAGATCAGACCCCCTTCCATGTAGTATGAGACCCATACCTTCAGTCTTTTCTGTGGAGCTGAACTCTCCATCTGAAAAAAAATCTTTGCAAGATGCTGCACACACAGATGCTGTACAGACACAAAAGATCAGTATCTGCAAAAGATCTGTTCCTGCCAAAGATACGTTCCTGCAAATTGCATTCATAGTCTATGAGATCTGCAGATCATCATACACACCTTGTTTAACTCACATTCATCTGCAGATCAGACAATCATCTGCAGATCTGAAAATCCATCCTGGTGGATCTGATCTGCAGATGAATGTCTGTTAAACAAGGTGTGTATGATGATCTGCAGATATAGACTATGAATGCCTTTTGCAGGAATTGATCTTTTGCAGGAACAGATCTTTTGCAGATACTGATCTTTTGAATGTGCACAGCATCTTTGTGTGCAGCATCTTGCAAAGATTTCTGTCTGATGGGGAGTTCAGCTCCATAGAATAGACTGTGTAGGTATGGCTCTCATACTACATGGAAGGGGGTAAAATTGGTCTGTGATCTTTCATTTTCCAAAGACTATGGTCTAATGTGTGTATGAGCCTTAAGTTAGCCAATAAAAGGTATCATCCCGATTCAAAACTCCTTGCTTTTACTCATGGCTAACACGGTACAACACTCTACTGCTTCTACAAAACAAAAGGAAGGCCTGGAACCCACTTAAAATGGGAAGGATATGGATTTTTCCTTTTAAAATAGTAACAGTTGCCCGACTCTCCTGCTGATCCTGTGTCTCAAATACTTTTAGCCACAGCCCCTCAACAAGCATGAAGATCAGGTGCTCTGACTGAAGTCAGACTGGATTAGCTGCATGCTTGTTTCAGGTGTGTAATTTAGCCACTACTAAAACTAAAGAGATCATCAGGACTGCCAGGCAACTGGTATGGTTTAAAAGGAAACATCCATATTCTTCTCAGTTTAGCTTCCCTTTAAATCACTAGCGATTTGTCTAAACACTCAGCTAATGTAAATGGATGGGACAAATTGCACAGTAGCGGTTGCAATTGGAGGACATGCAGCATTTTGGTAGCATTTGCGCTTCAAAGTAAAGTACATAAGCGTTGGCAAATCGCTATGCAGAGCTCTTTGTTAGCGATTTGAAAGCGCTGGAAGTACCCAGAAGGCCTTTAAAATGAAGAATGAACCAATCAAATTGCAAATCACTAATCCTAAAATCGCTTCAAACACTATTCATTTTGTTCAAATCTCTCACAAAAAACAGCAGAAAATGTTCAAGAAATCGCTTGTAAAATGCTCATTTAAAACGCAAGCGATTGCCATAGTGCTTTGTAGTGAGTTCCAGGCCGAACACTAAAGTGAGAAGGATATAAAGGTTGCCATTCTTCCCTTAAATGATGCCATTTTCCTGTCTGTACTGTCAGGGGTCTCGCTTGCAATAATGGTGTGCTTTGCCCCGCAACGCGAATTGCACAGGAAACCGCACATAATTATTCCCTATGGAGAACTGCATGCGCAGTGGGAGTACTGTGAATTTTCCCAGTGCATGGGGAAAAAATACCAGCCGTGTAGCTTTTTTTTGTTTGCACACTATGCGTGCAAAAACTGTTTCTTAAAATAAAGAAAAAACTGAGTGAGAATCTCCCATGAGGAGATTAACTTGTTCAGAACCGGTTGATAAGAATGCAGGAGGTGAATCAAGTGACCTTGTTGGAAAGAAAGGAATGCACACAAGAGAAGAACAACAGGAGCCTAATATAATGTAGTACGTTAAGACACTTGGATTAGACACTGTGCCCAGATGCCGGATTTACCATAAGGCACATCCCTACAGGCGTCTAATGCTAGAAAGGCAGCTCACTCCCCTCCACTAGTACGTTCCTCCCTCCACACCTATGCAAAGCCCTGAGCAGAGTGTAAATGAGAAGTTACTCACCAGCTCTTTGCATTCCTTTGACAAGATCTCCTTTCAGTCAGTTACACAATGCTGAGGGTACCTCTGGCTACCTAATGGTAAGGGACACCTGTAGCTACCAATAACGGGCAGGGGAGGTAAGGTAGAAGTTGGGCCAGCACACTTGTGGTGCAGTTCGGCAGGGGATTGTAGGTTCCTGAAGGAGGAAGTCTAGGGTGCCAGGACATCTGTGCATATAGGCTCTTGTGATGTAAATCCGGGCCTAAGGGCTGGTGCACACCGAGCGGCTTTTTGGCCGTTTCTGCAGCCGCTTGCGGCAGTGGATACGCTAGGGTAATGTATTTCAATAGGGGTGTGCACACCACAGCGGGAGGCGTTTTGCAGAAACATATCCTCCCGGGGTGAGGCATTTTTTGGATTGCAGAGGCGTTTCTGCCTCCAATATAAAGTGTAGTAAAAACGCAAACCGCTCTGAAAAACAGCAGATCAGAGCGGTTTTCCAGGCGGTCTTGTTACAGAAGCTGTTCAGTAACAGCTCTACTGTAACAATATATGAAATATGTTACACTGAAATCCGCAGCAGCAATCCACAAACCGCCTCATAAAAATAATTTAAAAAAAAAAGCGTTTCAAAATCTGCTAGCATTTTGCGGATCTGCTAGCGGGTTTTGGTGTGCCCCAGGCCTCACTGTGCCTGGAAGAAAAAAAAAAATGGTACTCGCAAACCCGGGTTGCTAGACAGCAACCACCTTAAGCCCAATCTACACGATATGATTCTTTATACGATTTGATTACAATTCTATTTACGATCCGATTAAATCCGACATGTCCAATCAGGATTCCATTCAATTCGATTTGTCATTGTTTTGCAATAGCAAATCGAATTGAATCGAATCCTGATCGGACATGTTGGATTTAATCGAATCGTATAAACAATCGTATCGTGTAGATTGGGCTTAAGGCTTGTGTAGAGAACGACTGTCCCGCACTCTGGTGTCTGGTCTCTTGATGGTTCAGTCGCTCTACACAAAATAGAGATTGTTGCCTTTACCTTCCGTAGGAGGGTAACGTGGTGATCTGGGGAAGATAAGGGGTGCCATTAGAGTAGAAGATGATTAAAAACAATAAAATAAGGTAAGAGACCGCTTCCTTAGAGAGAAAAGTCTAAGCTTGTATGTTCTAAAACAGGATTTTTATTACAAAAAAAGACAACGCCTCTATCAGCTATTTAGAGGCACTATGAGCTCCACAGGACTGCTGTTTAGGCACGATATGGACCTGAGGAAGTGGGATTGCAACCCATGACACGCGTTTCTTGTCCAATAAAAATCCTGTTGTGGAACATACAGGTGAAACTAGAAAAATTTGAATATCATGCAAAAGTCTGTTTATTTACATAATTCGACTTAAAAGGTGAAACTAATATATGAAATGGACTAATACATTCAAAGCAAGATATTTCAAGCCTTTGTTATAATGTTGCTGATCATGGCTTACAGCTTACGAAAACCAAAAAAAAAAAAAATCTAAATCTTAAACCATTAGGGCTCTTTCACATCAGAGCTTGCGTTGGAGAACTCTCAAAGCATACGTTTTGTTGCGTTTTAATATGCGTTGCACTGCAGTGAGTGTGCGTTTTTAATCCGTTTTCAATGCGTTACAGCACATAGGAAAACGCAGGTAATTTTTTTTTTCTTTTAGTTTTCAACTTTCTACATTGTTCCTCTGTTGCATTCTGGGACTGATTGCCTGCGTTAACGGATGAAAAACGCGCATAGTGTGCGTTTTACATTGACTAACATTGTAACGCATAAAGCTAGAGTCGGCCAAAAAACTGCGCCTGGGTGCAGTGTAACGCAACGCACAAAAAGGCTGCGTTATATGTGAAAGCTAAAATGAAAGTCTATGGACTTTCATTTCACCTTGGGTAACGCAAACTTTACCCTTTGCGTTGAAACGCAGAAAATCTGCCCTAATGTGAAAGAGCCCTTAGAATAGTGTGAAAATGTTCCATATTTTAGGCTCCAAGTGTCAGACTCTAATCCGCTAATTCATCCAAAACACCTGCAAAGGTTCCTATTTCATATATTAGTTTCATCTTTTAAGTTGAAATACTGAAATAAATGGACTTTTGCAAGATATTCTAATTTTTGGAGTTTCACCTGTACCAGCATTGGCGTTCTCCTGTAGGAAAGCAGTTTCTTACCTTATTTTATTTTTTTTAATCAGTTTATATTCCATCGGGAGCTTCTCACCCCCCAATCACCGATGTTGAGAAGAAGTCAGAACCATCAGATTAAAACCCCTTACTACAAGTGACAGCCACCTAAAAAGCAAGTCACTTATGGTGTGTAGACACTTGAAAGATAAATGAAAGATATCAGACCAATGTTACCCCCTTCCATGTAGTATGAGAGCCATACTCGACACAGTCTATTCTATGGAGCTGCACTCCCCATCAGATAAAATCTTGGCAAGATGCTGCACACACAGATGCCCGTACACACTCAAAAGATCATTATCTGCAAAAGATCCATTCCTGCAAAATGCATTCATAGTCTATGAGATCTGCAGATCATCATACACACTTGGTTTAACAGACAATTATCTGCAGATCATATCCACCAGGATGGATTTTCAGATGTGCAGATGATTGCCAGATATGCAGATGAATGTCTGTTAAACAAGGTGTGTATGATGATCTGTAGATCTCATAGACTATGAATGCATTTTGCAGGAATGGATTTTTTGCAGTAACAGATCTTTTGCCGATAATGATCTTTTGAATGTGTACGGGCTTCTTTGTGTGCAGCATCTTGCAAAGATTTTATCTGATGGGGAGTGCAGCTCCATAGAATAGACTGTGTAGAGTATGGCTCTCATACTACATGGAAGGGGGTAACATTGGTCTGTGATCTTGCATTTTCCAAAGACTTTTATCTCAAGTGTGTATCTAGCCTTACTCTAGGACAAATTTTATTTCAATGTTAAAGATTTTTAGTCATAGTGCCCCTTTTAATCTCTGCCTGATGCAACTGGTTTCATGAGCCCATTGGATAAAAGTCTACACTTGAGGACTTGTCCATTAATCGATTCAGACCGAGCGATTTTATTGAGTTATTTGATTGTTGTGTATATTTGGTCTGTTCATGTTGTTGCATGCAAAATAAAGGATATTACCAGGACCACCAGTAATGTAATTGCTGATTATTGTGGTACTGTTTATGCCACTGAACTACTGCAACAAATTAAATGGCTTTTCTCATATTTTTTCTGGTTCACTTTTAGACACCAAACATGCTGTAGAAAACCAAGGAAAAGTACACAATATATCCTATATGTTTTGCGCCAGTTGTTAGCAGTAATGGAATTAAAACAAGGAAATAAACCTATTGCACTCAAGTGATTCATCTCACTGCTGGCCAGTGCTTCATTCAAGACCATTTCAGGTGACAGTTTAGCAATGATGCTTGTACAGTCTTGTGTTTGGGTCTCTGCTTAGCCGCTTGTTCTGTTCTATGAAGAGAGAAGCAGGAGGAGCTCATCTGTGGCAACTACAGTACAAGTGCACATATGCAATTACATTGTTCACGAGTTTTCTCATAGGTGATATTTTTACAACTTATAAATAAATGCCTTTTACAGCAAAGTAAATACTCCAAATAATTTTGAAAGTACCTTTTCACATACTTTTTCCATTGCAAAGTGCTAAAAAGTTCATTTAAATTGAAGATGTAAAATGATCTCCTAGGAGAAAACTCAGGTGAAAAGGTGAATTGCATATGGGCCAAGTAGCGCAAGATAAACCCAACAGAGCCTCTGGATCCTAGGGGCTTGATTCACAAAGCAGTGATAACTTATCACAGCTTTGAAAAAGTGCTTTGCGCGCGGTTTCACACAAAAAACGGTTATCGTGCGCAAAAATTCACATTCACGCATTAATGAGAATTTTCACACGTTAACGTTCGCATGATAACACAAATTTATCGCACAAACGCGGAACATTAACGCACGAAAAATTCACGTTAACGCGCGTACACAAATTTTTGCACGCGATAACCGTTTTCACACTAAATTTCACGCAAAGCACTTTTCACAGTGTGATAACAGTTCTCACTGCTTTGTGAATCAAGCCCAAGGTATCCATTGTTTCTTTAAAAGGACCCTGAGCAGAGCTTTAAAATTAAAATCTGAACTTATCTGGGATTCCTCCAGCCTCCTGGAGCCCACGAGGTCTCTCTGCATCCTCTGGGTCCCCTCCGTGGTTCTGCTGGTGGCCCTTTAGGCTGGCAACTTTGGCCAGAGTCATGCACAACTGCGCATGCATGGCCTGTCCACGCACATGGTTCCATCACATGCACGACTCTCGAAAGACAACTGCGCATACGTGTGACGGAGCCAGATGCACGGAGGGGCCGCGCATGTGCACAACTTCAGCCAAAGTCGCTAGCGAGTCCACAGAGGGGACCCAGAGGATGCTGGGGGGACCTCATGGGGGGCTGGAGGAAGCCCCAGATAAGTGCAGATTTTCATTTTAAAGAGCTGCTCAGGGTCCCTTTAGGACACAGCACAGGTCAATGTTAGAAAAAAAAAAGTTTATACATTTTGCGAATGTTAAAGTGCAGCTCCTATATTTTTATTTCTTTTAATTATCACTGGGAATGCAGCAGTAAATCAGGCCCTTCACCTGCAGAACGCTTCTCCTGTGAATGAACAGCCCGCAGTGCTGCCAGCAGGTCAGTGTGCTAAAGGAGGATTAGTCTCAGCTCCTTGGTTAATGAGCATGCAAATGGCATCTAAATGACTGCGCTTAGAGCCTTTTCCCACCATTAAACCCATTCTAGCTGGAAGAAAAACAACCCTCTGGAAATATGCAAGGTGTAGAGGTCAGCCAGCGTATCACTAGAGAGATTTAAAGAGGAACTGCAAGGTGGAAATGAACCCACCACCAGTGTGAAGCTAATAGCAGATTCGTCGTAGAGAACTCGGTCCTCAGATGGGGAAAAATCCTTCCGCCAATGGAAATCCAGCTGAAAACTGACATTGGTAATAGAGATTATCAATGATATGCAAATACTTGCATTTATGCTAATTTATGTAAATGTTTATGCAAGTTTATTCAGCTTTAAAATGGACCAAACAAGTGCCACCCAGGGACCCTGATCGGTCCATTTACAAGCTGCATACATTTGCATAAAAATGTGCATAAACTCAAATATTTGCATACCATTGATCAACCCTAATTAGTAATAGGCCTAAATAATTCAGCCTTGGGTGTACAGACTTGTGGGTAATGACATCACATGCAGCTGCTTCCTGATTTGCACAATAGATCTTGTGGGTAATGACATCACATGCCACTCCTTGATTTTCACAATAGATGCTGATATTTAACCCCCAACATCTCAGCACTCATACCTCCTAAACACTCCAAATGTTGAGGGTTCCATAATGTAGGAGCGGCATGACAGAAGGCTCTGGGACCAAAAGTTTTCAGGTGAACTCTGGGAATGAAAGGGCCCTAAGGGCCCATTTCCACTACACGCAGATTCTGCATGCAGAAAACTGACTCCAATGAATATCTATGGGCCTGTTTCCACTGAACGCGATTTTTCTGATGCAGATTTCCCATAGGCATTCATTGGAGTCAGTTTTCTGCAGGCAGAATCTGCGTGTAGTAGAAACAGGCCCTCAAACATTAACTAGCCTGATGAGAATGAAGAAAACAAAAAGACACAGAATAGTTTAGTGATTTTTTTTTGTCTGAGTAGCACAACACCCCCCAACTGTTTATAATGTGTTCTGATACAAAATCTTTACAAACAATAAAACTTTCACATCCACTCAAGTGAATAATCATGAAACATACACATATATAAGTACAAAACTGTATTGAACTACAGCAAAAACCAGGAAGTGTCTGAGCTGTCAGCGGTAATACCAGCAGAGCAAGGCTTACAAAGACCCCCACTGCAAAACTAGAGCACATCAAACATTGCAAAGTGCAGAAGAGATCACCTCAACAGATTCCAGGCACAGGGACCAACTCAGATGAAATGTACAGGGATTTTCTTTGGCAGTTTTTTATTTATTTATAAGAGTACCTGAATATATTAATACAGTAAAGGGGGTCCCCAAGTAGAATGCCGACTAAGTGGCGATATTCTTCCCCCCATGAAATACTGGTGTAATCCCCTCAGGCAAACCCAAATTTAAGGCAGTCAGTCAGCTCTTAAATGCAGAAGCAGTGCCAGCCTCTCCCCCTCTCTGACCACTGTGTGACCCCACCCACCTCCCCCTCACAGACAGTGCAAGGTCAAGGTGGGCAAGTGGCCACTGCTCTGACAAATCAGGTTTGCCTGAAGCTTGACAGAGGAGATTACTATACCATAGGCATAGAGGAAAACAGAGATATTGCCAAGTAGTCACCTTTTCCTTTTTCCCCATTGTGTATTCACACTTTTTTATTTTCATTAGGAATATATGAAATATCACAAATTATCATTTAGAATCGGTTTCTTCTCTCCCCGCTGGACTGACTGGTAATACTTTGTGAGCAGAACAGAGTCCATATTTACTGTGGAAGTACAGAAGTCTCTAACATTATGAAAGCCAAATCTCCAGACTGGATAACTAGCCTTTATAATGTTCCTTTTTAAGAGTCTGCATTTACTGCGCTGCAGCAAAACAAGACTTACAAAGCTTATCTGTCAAACCAACAGGTGGCGCTCTGAACAAGTACAACATTTACATTTGTCATATTTAATATGTTCCTGACTAAAACAAAATCACATATTCCCTTTAAAGTACACAAGAACAGTTTATAGTTTTTTTTATTAAAGTTAAGTACCACGGAAATGTGATGCCTTTAGATGGTCGAGAGGCTTCCAAGGATCTTACGGCCCACTATTCCAGCGAAGGGTCCAGTTTAACTTATTTGACTCACCAGTCGAATTAATTTCTTCTGGTTGCGCTCCTGGCTATGGCCAAGCACATCCCGACTGGACATGCGCAAAAAAGTTCAGTTCATGCCCAACAGAACAAAGTGTTTGTTAACAGA
The DNA here is from genome assembly GCF_040937935.1 of Hyperolius riggenbachi. Lineage (NCBI taxonomy): Eukaryota > Metazoa > Chordata > Amphibia > Anura > Hyperoliidae > Hyperolius > Hyperolius riggenbachi. Next base: position 495,954,266 of record NC_090647.1, read on the forward strand.
ACCAAGGAGCACATGGGTGGGCACGTCTGGACCTTACTTGAGCATGCCCAGTCAGGGCATGTTCATCCACAGCCAGGAAACCATCAAGAAGGAACTAGACTGGTGGGAAGCTAAGTGGGTTTGAGGGACCCTTCTCTGAAATGGTGGGCTACAAGAGGATTCAGGCAGCCTCTGAACCATCCAAAAGGATTGCTATTACTGAGATAAGTACCTTCCCTCTCCCCCCCCCCCCCCCCCCAAAAAAAAAGCACACTCCAGGTCTACTTTAAGGTAAAAGTCACCTCCTCATGTACTCATTTTCTACTGTAATAGAAGTAATACTGTAACCTTGCACGTTTAAGCTGGGCAGAGTGTAATTTATGAACACCATTTTACAGCAGAACAGTAAAGGTGGCCATACACTGGTCGATTTGCCATCAGATTCGACCAACAGATAGATCCCTCTCTGATCGAATCTGATCAGAGAGGGATCGTATGGCCACCTTACTGCAAACAGATTGTGAATCAATTTCAGCCTGAAACCGATCACAATCTGTGGAGCTGCCGCGGCCCCCCGCACACATTACCTGTTCCGGCCGGCGCAAGTCCCCTGGTCCCAGCTGTCTTCTCCGCTCCGGGCTCCAGACCGTTCCTGCAGCTACTGAACTTCCAGTCCAGGGGAAGTTTAAACAGTAGAGGGCGCTCTACTGTTTAAACTTCCTGCCGGGACAGGAAGTTCTGTGTAGCTGCAGCCGGTCCGGAAGCCAGCGTGGAAAGAAGACAGCGAGGACCAGGGGACTCGCGCCAGCCGGAACAGGTAATGTATACCTGCTGTATTGCGTCGGTCATTCCAACGCTGCTATCGACGCACTCCCGACCCGCCGGCGATTGAGAGAAATCTTCCGCACGGACGGATCGACGGGAATCAACGTGAACGATCGATTTCGGACGGAAATCGATCGTTCTGTCAGCAGTGTGCGCAGCGATTTCACAGCCGATTCGATTACTCTGATCGAATTGGCCGTATATCGGCAGGAAAATAGTTAGGTGTATGGGCCCCTTAACACTAAGTACACTATAAAAATCTGGTAATGTCCTATTCCATTCTCATGAATGGAGGGGGTTCAGACAACAGCACTCTTTACAAAACCTAAAAATCTTTTGGCTGGTGATACCCTTTAAGACTTACCGGTAACAGTCCCGATACAATAACTATGACGGTGAAGAAGCAACTTTCAGATCAGTTCTGGTTTGACTGCCTCATTTGCATAGATAACAACTAGGGATGATCAATAAGATGCAAATTCTTCCATTATGCAAATTTTTATGCAAATATATACAGCTTGCAAAAGGACCAATTTAAACCTGGGTTTAAATTGATTGGTCCATTTTCAAAATGCATATATTTGCATAGACATTTACATAAATTTGCATCAAAACAGACATTTGCATCTCTTTGATCATCCCTAATAATAACACTAACAGCAGGAAAACAGAAGGGGACATCTCACAATTTCTTAGTAGGACTAGTACTATACATACCTATGTTTATTTCATGTCACTTCAGATACCCTTTAAATTTGGAAAGAATCAAGATATTGCCCATTATTAGGCAGACAATACCCTGGAAAGGAGATATTCCTGGTTAATTTGCACATCCACTCCTCTCTGCACCTGGTAATCAGTGCTAATTAACCCACTTTAATAAAGCCAAATGCTTGTGCTTTTACCCCAAAACACTGATCATGTTTACCTGTAACTAGCTTTAGTGGATATAGCATATATATCAATGTCTAGCAGATTGCAGGAGGGGACCTCCTTTCCTTCAGACTTCTGTTATATGGTATAATTCCCTCCCCCATTTATTGGATCAGTCCATCTGCGTGGATCAGTGAAGGTAAACGTGTTCTTCACAAGGGGTTATATACCGACAATCAGACAAGTATATGAGATAAGTTAATAATGCATGCTGCTGACCTGCTCATACAGAGGCTTTGGAAAGCGGGTCAGAGGCCGTAACACAGGACTCCTACACAGCAGTTTTCAGAGAATAATTACATGAAAAAATAACAGTAATAACAATTCATAAGAGGTGGTTTGCTTTTTTGCATGGCCACACTGAAAAGGGTCTATAAAGATTTAAATGACTATAATTACCCTTTAAGATACACCCGTTAAGAGGGAAGCATTGAGGCTCCCATTGCTGCATCATGAATTTAAAACCGGTTAGCTGTCTGGTTTTAGGCCTGGAACCCACTAGCAGTACATTACTAAGCTATTTCTAACCCCTAGTGACTTGAAAAACCCTTGCTAATGTAATGCTATGTGTGTGATCCCATTTGTGGGATGTGATTTTATAAAAATCCCCCATAGCATTGCATTAGAAAGAGCTTTTTCAAATCATCAGCGCTTAGAAAAGGCTGCTAGTGGGTTTGAGCCCTTAAACTGATCCAATAATTTAAATGTTCCAAGTCTCTAAACTGGAATAAGTATGAAGATTGGAGTTTAGGAAGCCAGACTGATCAGCACTGGATTCAGGTCAGTAACAAAAGTATTCTATTTAGAGACTCAGCATGGCACGCAGGCCTCCTGACCGCACTTACAACTTATTCCGAGTGAAACATTCTCTATATCTGGTAAATAGCGTCATTTGGGAGGGGGAATCTGGGGTTAGCAAATGACTTAACTATTTACCCAGCTGCAGGTTAAATGACAACTATCGCATATAAAATTAAACTTTAAAATATAGATCACTGTACATTTCTCCCAGAGTAAAATGCACTATAGTTTACTTATCTCCTGTGTCGCTGGCACTTACAGTCGGTAGTGAAAACGTGACAGATCGCCAGATTTTGTACTAGTCCAGATGCTCATGAGGGGTCTTCAGTTATGTCTTTAAAGGATACAGACCTGACGGCATGTCACGAGGACGCTGTGGCCATAGAGACCAGATGCTGGAAGCGGTGATTAGACAAGTTAACCCCTTCACTTAAGTCCACTTGCAACTCTGCAGGGAGGGAGGAAAAGAGGAGAGGAATGCTTCCTAGGCCGCATAGTTTGCCCAGCTCTGGTATAGAGCCTTTCCAGGGAGTTCTTTTGTAAAGAACAAAAATGTAATACTATGAATCCTCCAAGAGGAAATGTACTAGTCCAAAAACCAGTCCGGCTGTGGGTCAACTACTGAATGCTAATCGCAATCACTTAGCGTTTTGTACAGTGATTTTAAAGTGATTTTGGTGGATTTTTGGAGCAATTTTTTAGTGCTTGCGTTTGCAGAGCATTAGCAATATGCATTATTTTCATTTGTTTGCTCGGGTAGTGAAATCGCTTTTGCACAGCGCTTACAAAGCGATTTTGCAGCATTTGTATCTTTTGTTTTGGAATGCAATCGCTCAATAAAGCTGCAGAACCTGAAATTGCGATTTCTCAAAACACAGTTGCTCTTTTGAGTTTTCCCCCCATCTACTTTCAATAGCTTAGCTCTTTTGGAATCGGCAATTCCAAAGCGCTGCAGTGACAGCAACATAGAAAAAAGTAGTTTATAGTGCATTTTACTCAGGGAGAAATGTACATTTATATGTATGTGTTTTACAATTTATCATGATAGTGGTCCTTTAAATGTATCAGTTGCCGGCCGCTGCAATTTACTAATCCCAACTTCTGCTTCATGGGTGGAGCCAATGAGCCACATTAGGAGAATATTTGTTGATCACAAATGTACATTAAGCAATAACATAACTGGAAAATGAAGCTCTTATCAGAGCAGACAGAAGATTCAGCCTCAGAATTCGGTGGCTCAATGTGTCTTCAGTTGGCGCACTGATAGATCCCGCATCTGCTGTTTGCAGCCCGTCACCTCCTGCACAATGCAGGGGTGCACCACAATGTTCTGTTTGCATCCATTCAAAAGACATTTACAATAGGAATGTCCCTGCAGTCCAGCAAGACGCTCCATTAGGACATTTTATCTATATCTTTGCTGCAGCCGGGCTTTTCGTCGTCCACAATGATTAGCGGCAGCTCAGTTTTTAAACGCTTGGACTCTGGCGGTCTGCAGCTCGGGTCTAGGACGGGAGAATTTTCTGCACAAAGAAAGACGGACAACAGCGTTAAATATGAAACAGGAAAAAAGGACTAATATTAGCCAGAATAAAGGTGCCCATACACTCGTCAGATTGGCAGCAGATAGATAAGAAATGCATCTGATGGTCTATCTGATGCGTTTTTAGAACATTTTTTACCAGGATAGAATTCCAACAGATTTCAGTTTGAAATCTATTGAAATTCGATCTGATGGCATTTTTTTGCCATCAGATTTCCATTAAGGCCAATGCAAACTGATAAGCAATCTCTTCAGATCGACCTAAATTTTCCACCCTGCAAGTTCGATGGAAATCAATCGAAATAGATCGAAATCGGCCATCGATCGGTCGATTGGCCAACCGATTTGCAATCGATCGATCGATCGGGATCGATCGGCCAGAAAATCGGCTGAGTGTATGGGCTGCTTTACTCTTTCCTCCACAAAAGCAGAACATGTAGCTTCAGTATTACTTGTTCAGGCACCGAGGTTCAGTATGCAATTGAAAGCTGACTAATGTTGTACTAACCCATCTCCTCGTGGAGGATTGTCTGCATTTTTTTGTTTGTTTTAGAAAAGCACACCCTGGACAGGATCTATACAAATATACCAGCCTCTCTAATTCATTGCACACTCTTGACAGTTGGACTGGGCAACTGTCATTCAGTAAGTGCTTCAGAAAGCAAAGAAAACCATGACAATGCCATATGAGGAGATGGACTAGGCCAAAACCTGTCATATTTGTAAGATTTTAACTAGCTACTGTGACAGCAACATAGGAAAACTACTTTTATAGTGCATTTTATTTTGGAACAAATGTACATTTTAAACGTATGAATTTAAAATTTTAATCTTTTCACAATAATGGTCCTTTAATCCTCACTAAATCATTTCACCTCTAGATACCCAAGCCTAACCTTCTCCTAAGAGGTAAGCCCCTTCCTGGTGCCTAACTTTAACCTCTCCTCAATGATACCTTTTCCTTATGCTGAAACCTAACTGGTTAAACAGTCACCCCAACTCAAACCCTCAACTTCAAACCCCATGTGGCTCCCGGATGCCTATCCATAGCTCCTGCCCCTAGAACAGTTCTGTAGAATTTCCATTGTCCCAGGACAAGACTGGTGGACATGAGAGGGAGAGTGAGGCAATACAGAAAGGACAGGAGCACTGTGCTCTGCAAGGAGGTAAATATAAATATTATACCTGTGCATCTCTGCAAACCAGCCACCAAAGGGCAGCAGCCAGGGAAGCTCCGGTTCTCCTTCTCCCTCCCTCAAACAGCCGCAGGGATTAATACCATGGTGGTTACACCACTAGGTCCACCTTCCAGCTCTTGTTTATTTTAAATGTATACTGTGTGGAATATATAATAATGCTAAATGATGAACAAGTTGTGCATTGTACAAAGATCCTTTTTAAATTATGTTTTGCTTGCTGGGTTTGCACAACAGTTTACCTAAACCAAGATCATATCCTGATTGACTATTGGAGCCATAAGTCTGTAAGCCACCCCAAGCTACTTCCTAATGCAGTTACCACCCACATGAGGCAGACAGGAAGGAACTGGGACTGGACACCAGCTAGTCTTTCACTGAACACAGAGCAAATCCCTTGATCCCAAACCATTCACCTACTGCAAGTGCTGCTGCCAGATTTATAGCCAGCACTACACCTGCAGGTCCACTCTTATCAATTCCTGTCTACTACCTCCTCGATCACCGTGTAATTAGCATTTACCCTTCCTGGGGTCTTAAAAATAAAAGTAAAAAAAGGAGCAGAGATAAATTGTTTATTGAAGGAAGAGTGAGGATAGGCATCCAAGGTTTTTAAAACACACTGAGGGTGTGGAAAGAGTTAAATGCTTTATTACACATCGAACAAAGCGCAACTACTGAACAGTACTTGCAGTGCTGGCCACAAAGAGTTAATCATTCAACAGCCGAGGGAGGAAGTCCACTGACTCAGCGGATCTGCTCTGTGCTGAGGAAGCAACTCGTATTCTACTTGCATTGAGGAGCCACTGAATAAAAAAAATTGGTAGGTGCTTTCTACATACTTTCTGCAAGCAGTACAGACAAACTATAGACAAAAGTTTGTGCATAGCCAATTAAAGCATATTCATTGTCATGTGACATTTAAAAATGAGAAGGTGAACTAGGGTTCTTAAAGGTGTACCTGTAACCACGCAGGTAAGAAAAAGTTACATACTAACCTAAGAGGGAAGGCTCTGGTTCCCTTGGAGCAGTGTCAAAACTCAAATTCAAAGTGGGCCCGAAATTGTACACTAGGACCTAGTCACGGGTCAACCTCAATGTCTAGTGGCCACCTTCCTCCCTTATACAGTTCCCTGGTGTCTAATGGTCCCCCATCTTCCCCTATACAGTTCCCTGGTGTCTGGAGGACCCACCCTCCCCTATACAGTTTCCTTGTGTTTAGTGCTTTCCCCCTCCGTCCCCCATATGGCTTCTCTGGTATTCTAAGGCTTCACCTCCAATATACCTCCAATATAGCTTCCCTGATAGTCTACAGAGGGCTTAACATAATGCAAAGTGGAGAAACCACTTGAGGGCCAAATTTAAAGGGGTTCATACTGCTTGATACATCTGAGGCAGCCCTGCACATTCCACACCTCCGAAGGATCCCACACAGGATTTCTGCTCAAAGCTGTGGATTTTCGTCCCGAGCCTGACTCGGGGTTACCGCAAGCGGCAGCTCCCCCATTTGAATCCCCTTGCTGCGGAGCACTTAGTTAGTCTTCGGGAGCCTGAGTGCTTCCGACGACAGGCGGCTCCATGTGCGGGAGAGCGTGCTCACTTGTGCGCAGTAAGGAGTCACCCATCTTTGGATGCACCTGGGCTACCGAAGACTCCCCAAGCCTCCTTCGGCGGCGGAGAGCAGTATTGGACCAATTGGTTGTATTCTCCTACCATGAGAGCCAGCGATGGAACGCGGGGATCGAGAGAGGAGCGGAAAGGCTCTATAACGCCCAGAGCCTTTCCTCTTTTTTTTTGGGGGGGGGGGGGGGGGGGTCATTCACTTTAAGCATTTTCAATAAGATGCAAGGTGTATTTCAAGAGACCGTTTAGCCACAGGAGAAGCAAGAGGACACATACAAATGACAAAATAGAATATTTTACTTTACGGTATTCAATTTGTAAAAGATGAGTAACAAATTCAGGGATGCACTGGACAGAAGAGATCCCTCACTTACCAGTGCTGCTGGTCTCCTTCCGGCTGGGCAATGGAGACACTGGGATGGTCTGCTGCGTGCTGGGTGAATTTGTCTTTACAGGGATCAGGGCGACCCTCCTGTATAATGGCAGACAGGGCATAAGCTTTGCTACCACACAGATTATTATACATAAACAGCACCAATACTAATTCTGCAGTGTTGTGCACTTACCTCGGGCTGGGTGTGCTGGGTTTGCTGGCAGTGACTGGTTTAATAGGCTTGCTCCAAGCCTCTAGAGTATTGAGCATGATTCTTCTGGGCTGGGAAGCCTTGCCGCTCTGCCCGCGCTTCTTGTCGTCAGAAGTAGGAGTGGCAGGCGTTAATGCTATGGCCACTGGTGTTGTCGCCACATCGCCGCCAGCAGAGGCTGCTGTTGGTTTGCTATGGAATGGGGTAGAGGGACTGGACTGCTCAGGGAGTCTGGAACTGACGGTAAGCTCTCCTGCCCGGAGAATTGGAGAGGAAACCCTTCTGCTCTGAGATTTCTTCATCTTCTTCTCCGTGGCGGAAGGAGTCTTTAGAACTAATGCAGGTTTCTCTTTAAGAGGCACTCCGAGCTCACCTTCTTCGAAAGTGACAAAGGAGCAGTATCCATCAGTGGAGGAGATGGTCAGGTAGGTCCCATCCTTGGACCTGAAAAACAAAAGCCAGCAGCATTACCTGCAGAACGAGGAATCTACATTTTGATGACAGGAAGTAAAAAGTGGAAGTAGTAAGAAGTCAGGTAACTATACTATATGCTACCATATTACTAACACTATTCTAAGAGCAGGTTATTACATTCTGACTGGTCACTTCCCACCCATAATGCTTCTTCTCACAACCCCTGGAGGGTCGGAAGAGGAACTATTTAACAGGAAGTAGATGAGCAATTTTATATAGGACATCTCTGCTAAAGGTAAAAAAGTGAGGTGAGAAGTTTTAAAGGACAACTGAAGAATATGGAGGCTGCCATATTTTATTTCCTGTTAAACAATACCAGTTGCCTGGCTATCCTGCTGATCTATTTGGCTGCACTAGTGTCTGAATAACACCAGAAACAAGTATGCAACTAACCTGGTCAGATCTGACAATGTCAGAAATACCTGATCTGCTGCATGCTTGTTCAGTGTCTATGGCTAAAAGCATTAGAGACGGAGGATCAGCAGGATGCCAGGCAACAGGTATTGCTTAAAAGGAAATATGGCAGCCTCCGTATACCTCTCACTTCAGTTGTCCAAAAGTTTGTATGGATAAATCCATATCTGCAGCCAAGCACAGCTACACAAATTTACAGCTATAAGGGCCGGTATCTCACCCTGTGAGCTATTGTGCTTTGTTTGCAGATTGCCGGTGCTGGAGCAATGTTACCCTATGAGGGTGTTCTCACAGCAGCGTTTTGATCTTTAGAAAAAAAAAGCACATTTCTTTAACCATTTCTGCTGCTGGGACGTGAGCCTCACATCCGCAGCAGCTACAGCTGCAGGGACACGCTAGTCACGTCCCTGCAGTTTGGAGGGCTGTGGGCCCGATCGTGTGGGCAGATGCCCGTGATCACGCTGTTTCCGGAAACGGGGGGGGGGGGATGGTCTGCAGGGGACAAAAGTCCAGAGCCAATCCATACACGTCCGCCGAGAATGAACACCGTTTTAGTTCAAAAACAGTGTTCATTCTTAAATAGAACCACCACTCTTCCTCCTGCCTACTTCCACCACCGATCGTTAGATTTATGAATGGGAACAAAGTTCCCATTCATTAATCTCCCCACTAAACCACCGTGATCGCAGTCATCCATTACTGCCTGCCTTACTTCCCCTATTACTTCCTATTGCGTACTTATTGTATGCCAATAGGAAGCGCTCAGTGTGGCCAAATAGTAAAGTTGCACCTACTGACTTTGGGGAATAACATTTTATTAATATGTATGTCAAGAGGGCATATTATTAAATTATGGGATACAAATTAGTGATGGATGTAAATCTGAAAAAAATGCACCTTTATTTCCAATTACCATACATTATACTACGGATATAATTTTAATGTTGCAATAACTGGAACAAATGGCCAAATAAAATGTGTGGATTTTAATTACTTGCATGTATTATTTTAAAACTATAATGGCTGAAAACTGAGAAATGTTTCTATTTTTTTCTTATTATTCCCATTATAATGCATTTAGAATAAAAATTCTTAGCATAATGTACCACCCAAAGAAAGCCTAATTGGTGGCTGAAAAGACAAGGTATAGATCATTTCATTGTGATAAGTAGTGATAAATTTATTGGGTAATGAAAGGGAGGAACGCTGAAATGTGAAAATTCCTCTTGTCCATAAGGTGAAATACCTGTGGGCTGAAATGGTTAAAATTCCCTCTAAAAATCACAACTGTAATCACTAAGCGATTGCGTTTTGTGTTGTGAACTATGCCATACTGAAACAAAAAAAGTTCAGTTCCAAAAAAGGTAATCATTTAATTTTCACTAAACATGATGGCTTTGGGAATTTGCCTGGCTTCAAAGGAGGTTGTATTAAAAATACTGCAGCTGGAAAATCAATAGATGGATTCAGCTGGCCTGTCCTCCAGCATTCATACATTAGCTTATTAGCCAAAGAACAGGCCCTCTCTTTTGCTTAGGCAGGGATCATACCTATTTGATTCATGCTTGTATGGGTGTGCACGGCAAAACGCGCACTCCTGCCATCGCCATTGTAGTCAATCTCCTGCTCGGGAATTGCAAGTAGCTTGCATTATGCCCTCAATTTTAAAATTGGAAACCTTTTTTTTTTTTTTTTTTTACATACCACATTTGCATTCACAATTACAATGTATTCCTCCACAACCGAAAAAACACAAAACAAAACTCAAAACGCAACAGAACAAATGCAGCACCATACATACCATTGTCAGGTATGAACCCTGCTAAACACTTTCGGCAGTACTAGACAATAACACAGAACATTCTTCTTACCAGGATAAGTCACTCAGTGTGTGGTAATGCACGTTGGACACAAAACCGAAGGGGAAGAGCTGCTGAGTGTCATAGAAGAGCACCGAGTCTTCAGAGGCAACCGCAAACACCATACGGTATGGCTGAGAGAGCAGACCAGGAGGACGACCTTCACCATCTGACAGCCAAAGACAGACGTATTGGGTTACCAGTCATGACCACAATCCCTCCAAATTTAAAAAAACAGGCTGTATAGAGGTGACTTGTGGCCTGTTTCATGCAACACTGAGGGTCGTGTACAGCTGCACGACCACCAATGAACTCAAGTCTGTAATGGATAGAGTAGGTGAAGGCCTGAATGTCATTGATGGCTACAGTGAGACAGAATGCAGGGGTTGCAAAGGAGCAAAGAAATCCATGTACACATTATAGGTACTCTTAGATAGTGATGTAGGCGAACAGCTCGCCTGCCTAGGACAACAGCTCGCCTGCCTAGGACAACAGCTCGCCTGCCTAGGACAACAGCTCGCCTGCCTAGGACAACAGCTCGCCTGCCTAGGACAACAGCTCGCCTGCCTAGGACAACAGCTCGCCTGCCTAGGACAACAGCTCGCCTGCCTAGGACAACAGCTCGCCTGCCTAGGACAACAGCTCGCCTGCCTAGGACAACAGCTCGCCTGCCTAGGACAACAGCTCGCCTGCCTAGGACAACAGCTCGCCTGCCTAGGACAACAGCTCGCCTGCCTAGGACAACAGCTCGCCTGCCTAGGACAACAGCTCGCCTGCCTAGGACAACAGCTCGCCTGCCTAGGACAACAGCTCGCCTGCCTAGGACAACAGCTCGCCTGCCTAGGACAACAGCTCGCCTGCCTAGGACAACAGCTCGCCTGCCTAGGACAACAGCTCGCCTGCCTAGGACAACAGCTCGCCTGCCTAGGACAACAGCTCGCCTGCAAACAGCTATGGCCCTGTACAACTTCAGGGTCACTCTCTCAATAGTAAGCATGCCCTGGGCTGGACACGTTCAGTAGTACGCATGCCCTAGCCCGGCGGTGCGAGTCTTTGATTGCGCTCCTGTTGCCGCAAGAAGGCAGTGCTCAAGAACACGCACCGCCAGGCCATGCGTACTACTGAGAGACAGTGACCTGGAAGTAGTACAGGGCCATAGCTGTCCACAGGCGAGCTGTTTGCCTACATCACTACTCTTAGACACTGATTTTGGATGACATTTTAACCCCTTCCTAATAGAAGCAAAGGTAATTGCTACATTAGATGTTTTCTTCAAAGTTGCCAAAATGTTCTAGACAGCTTTAAAGAACAAGTGACACCCATGCTAACCTAGAATTAAAAAAAACATAAGTAGATAAATACTAGTTTTACTTACATATGTATTGCACTGTCCACCTTATATACAGTGGCTTGCAAAAGTATTCGGCCCCCTTGAAGTTTTCCACATTTTGTCACATTACTGCCACAAACATGCATCAATTTTATTGGAATTCCACGTGAAAGACAAATACAAAGTGGTGTACATGTGAGAAGTGGATCGAAAAATCATACATCATTCCAAACATTTTTTACAAATAACTGCAAAGTGGGGTGTGCGTAATTATTCGGCCCCCCTGATTCAATACTTTGTAGAACCACATTTTGCTGCAATTACAGCTGCCAGTCTTTTAGGGTATGTCTCTACCAGCTTTGCACATCTAGAGACTGAAATCCTTGTCCATTCTTCTTTGCAAAACAGCTCCAGCTCAGTCAGATTAGATGGACAGTGTTTGTGAACAGCAGTTTTCAGCTCTTGCCACAGATTCTCGATTGGATTTAGATCTGGACTTTGACTGGGCCATTCTAACACAGATATGTTTTGTTTTAAACCATTCCATTGTTGCCTTGGTTTTATGTTTATGGTCATTGGCCTGCTGGAAGGTGAACCTCCGCCCCAGTCTCAAGTCTTTTGCAGTCTCCAAGAGGTTTTCTTCCAAGTTTGCCCTGTATTTGGCTCCATCCATCTTCCCATCAACTCTGACCAGCTTCCCTGTCCCTGCTGAAGAGATGCACCTCCCGAGCAAGATGCTGCCACCACCATATTTGACAGTGGGGATGGTGTGTTCAGAGTGATGTGCAGTGTTAGTTTTCCGCCACACATAGCGTTTTGCATTTTGGCCAAAAAGTTCCATTTTGGTCTCATCTGACCAGAGCACCTTCTTCCACATGGTTGCTGTGTCCCCCACATGGCTTGTGGCAAACTGCAAACGGGACTTCTTATGCTTTCTGTTAACAATGCCTTTCTTCTTGCCACTCTTCCATAAAGGCCAACTTTGTACAGTGCATGACTAATAGTTGTCCTATGGACAGAGTCTCCCACCTGAGCTGTAGATCTCTGCAGCTCGTCCAGAGTCACCATGGGCCTCTTGACTGCATTTCTGATCAGCACTCTCCTTGTTTGGCCTGTGAGTTAAGGTGGATGGCCTTGTCTTGGTAGGTTTACAGTTGTGCCATACTCCTTCCATTTCTGAATGATCGCTTGAACAGTGCTCCGTAGGATGTTCAAGGCTTTGGAAATCTTTTTGTAGCCTAAGCCTGCTTTAAATTTCTCAATAATTTGATCCCAGATCTGTCTTGTGTGTTCTTTGGACTTCACGGTGTTGTTGCTCCCAATATTCTCTTAGACAACCTCTGAGGCCCTCACAGAGCAGCTGTATTTGTACTGACATTAGATTACACACAGGTGCACTCTATTTAGTCATTATCCCTCATCAGGCAATGTCTATAGGCAACTGACTGCACTCAGATCAAAGGGGGCCAAATTATGCACACACCACTTTGCAGTTATTTATTTGTAATAAATGTTTGGAATCATGTATGATTTTCGTTCCACTTCTGATGTGTACACCACTTTGTGTTGGTCTTTCATGTGGAATTCCAATAAAATTGATTCATGTTTGTGGCAGTAATATGACAAAATGTGGAAAACTTCAAGGGGCTGAATACTTTTGCAACCCACTGTATTATAGATAAAGAGCATCAAAACAACTGTTTTGCCAGGCAATTAAAGAGCCAGTGCTCCTAAGGTATGTGATAACTCCAAACCATAACAGCAGAAAAAGTTTTGAAAGTTTTGAATGCCGGATTAGCATCTTTATTACTTAATACATTCAGACCAGTTGCTGTTGAAATGTGATTTTTATGGTGACAATCCCACTTTAAAAAAAAAAAAGTGTACTGTACAGGGGTAAGGGGGGGGGGGGGGGGGGAACAAAGGAGTTGAACTTACCTGGGGCTTCTAATGGTCCCCCGCAGACGTCCTGTGCTCACACAGCCACTCACCAATGCTCCGGGGTCCCCGCCACTGGTTCACTTTCGGAATTTGCGACTTGAGTCATGAACCACTGCGCGGCCGCGTCCTCGCTGCCACTGACATCACCGAGAGCGTACTGCGCAGACCTCCTGTTGAGGTTAGTGGGAGCAATGACGGGGCCACACAGGTGCAGTGGTTTGTGACTTTAAAATCGCAGATTTCGGAAGTAAACCGGCGGCACGGACTGGAGCATTGGTGAGCTGCGTGGGCACAGAACGTCTGTGGGGGACCATTAGAAGCCCCAGGTAAGTTCAACTTTTTTCCCCCCTACATTACTCCTTTAAACATCCAATCAAAAAATTATTCTGGTAAACGTGCAATTTAAACCACCCTACCCTGTACCCAGGGTATAGGGGAACACTAGGTTGTACAATTTCAACTTTTACTTCTACACAAACGATCACAAACAACCTGCTGCTCAACTATTGTAACAAAATACAAAACTTTATTGGAACATAACTTTAACTGGTTCTCGTTCCACGGTTTTTAAACCTTAAAGAGTAACTGTCGGGCTGCAAAAGCTAATTTAAACCTCTATTCTCCTGTGTTAAACAGTTTAAAAGGAAGCCAAAAAGGCAATACTGAAGTTAAAAATCTATCATATTTTAATGTTTGCTGCACATCAAGGCTCATTATTCCCAAGCTCCTAAGGAGGCCGGCAGGAAGCATAACATGCTGCAAAGCATTCTGGGGCTGCTTCTTCTCCCCACTGCACTACCTTGGGTCCTCCCCTTCATTTCCCTATCCCGCCCTAAGGCTGCTTTCACAGTGGGAAGTTACAGGCTCATGTTACAGCAGCTTGTAACAGCAGCCTAAAACTCACAGCACTGAAAAATCACAGGGCACATGTTCCATTAGAGTATACTGCATGAGTCCGCTATTGTTCCTAGCCACATGGCTAATATTCACTGCACAGTAGTGTTGTCCGGATCATGAACCATTAGGATCTTTGATCCTGATCTTTTTTGTGAGTAGAATCATCAGGAAGCAGGGAGGATATTACATCACAACTGGCTTCATACAAGACAGACAAACATGGAACCTGCCATGAGCTGTCAGGAGCATCATTCTCTGCAAATACTATATAAAAATTCTGTGAAATGCAAACGTGGACAGTGAAATGCATACGTAATGTAAGCACAGCCAACATTTAGCTACTGATATGTGTGTTTTTTTTCCTCTGAGACCTTATACCTAACAGCTCCTCTTTAAAGTTCCTGACATTTTTGACACTTTAGCTGTGTCGTATTGATACAGCAG